>NC_133326.1:464600871-465200871 GCF_042186555.1 Aquarana catesbeiana | reverse complement strand
ACTGGTGGGACCATGGATTAAAGGTTGTAAAGGCTGAAGGTGTATGCAGCTCCCCTTTATATATACCTGAGCCTCCTCTTATTCCAGTGAAAGCAGCTGCTCTCCTGGCTTTCTGCCTCCTCACTGGCTCAGAGGATGTCACAGCCAGCAAGGAGCGGGGGGTGGAGCCAAGCTCTGCTCTTCTGTGTCTCATGGAAGCACAGAGTGGGGCTCGGGAGCAAGCATGTACAAGTGCCCCCATAGCAAGTGGCTTGCTATGGGGGAATTCAGAGAGGGGGGTGGGTTGAGGAGCCAGGAACGCCAGTGGGGGACCTGAGAATAGGAGGATCAAGGGTGCTCTATGCAAAACCATTGCAAAGAGCAGATAAGTAAAACATGTTTGTTTTTTTGAATTATCCGTAGTATTACTTTTAAGACAGGTAATGCATCCTTTAAATGATCCCCTAAAAAAATGACCATTATAATTTTACTGATCTCACCATGAGATCTAGATGCTTGCACTTTCTGCAGCTATGGGGTTGATTTACTAAAGGCAAAAAGACTGTGCACTTTGGAAAGTGCAGTTGCACACACCAGGAGCAGTTGCTCCAGAGTTTAGTAAATGAGCAGAAGCTCTGCTGACTTTCATCAACCAATCATGTGCAAGCAAAAATGCTGTTTTTTTATTTTCCTTGCATGTGATTGGGTATTCTTTGCAAAGTGAAGCTTCACCTCATTTACTAAGCTCTGGAGCAACGGCACTTGCAGAGTGCAATTGCACTTTCCAAGGTGCACAGTCTATTGGCCTTTAGTAAATCAACCCCTATGTGTGAATACCTGTTACCACATGCTTTTATGTAGCTAATACTCTAGGGGGTTGTTACAGCTGTTCGTCGTTGACGGCTGTTAAGCTCGGTTCACACTGCCACCACTTGGGATCCAACTTGTGAGACCCCAAGTCGCATGACGTGTGAAATCACATTTTAGTCAATGAGAACTGTCTTAATTAGCACTACTGAAGTCGCTCCGACTTTAGAAAAGGTTCCTGTACTACTTCAAGGCAACTTCTATCCGACTTGTCCCCATAAATTGTAATGGAAGTTGCCTCCAATTCTGATCCTCATCTTAATTAATGTCATTTGGATCTGACATTACAGGAAGATTACACAGCCATTCCCTAAAGTTGCTTAAAAGTTGCGCCAAAGTTGCACCAAAGAGAAAAGATACTCAAATCCCAATAGTTTGTACATGTATTTAAACTATCAGCTACTAAAGGCATGTGACCACATATTAACACTACAAATTGTGGATGGACCCTCTGCACACTGCTACACCATTCCCAGCAAACTATGCAATGAAAAACAGGGGTTTTTAGTTCACATATATTGCAATACAAGCTTTAAGGTGGACAACTGCGTCAAAGCAATCCCTGTTTTGGCCAGTCCTACGCTGCTTTGCCACTGTAAATGCTACTGTGGACATCATGCCAACCAGGGGCATAAAGACACAAGGTGGGGGTGAGCTGTCAGTGACCAGACCTGAACCTAGTAGCTCTCCCGCACCTTGGGAGTTATTTATTAAAGGCAAATCCACTGTGCACGCCCAAGTGGACTGCAAGTCCACTTGGAAATGCAGTCACTGTAGATCTAAGGGATATGCAAGTAAAATAGAAAACAGCGTTTTTGCTTGCACATGATTGGATGATAAAATCAGCAGAGCTTCCCCTCATTTCAGATCTACCCTTCATATCTACAGCGACTGCACTTCCAAGTACACTTGCTGTAGTGCAGAGTGGATTTCCCTTTAGTAAATCGACAGGGCGTGTATTGGGACTTTAAATGAAGTGCACATAGAAGTGCACCTCCATCCCTATTTGTTTGAAGGAAAAGGGAAGTTTAGGACTTCGAATGAGGCAAGTACCAACTGAATCATTCAAAGTGCCTTTAGTAAATCAACCCCAAGGTTGATTTACTAAAGGCACTAGGTTCAGGTATGGTCACTGACAGCAAACCCCAACCTTGTGTCTTGATGTCCCATGTTGGCATGGTGTCCATCAGAGGACACAAGGTGGGGGTTTCGAGGACTGGCCATAAGAGGGATTACTTTGATGCAGTTGGCCAGCTTAAAGCATGTATTGCAAGATGTGTGAACTAAATATCCCTGTTTTTCACTGCATAGTTTGCTGGAAAGGGTCTAAAGCAGTGTTCAGAGGGTCTACCTAGAATTGAAAGTTGAACCAAAGTCGCCTAGCAAAGTTGCACCACGAAACAAAGGTTTGAAGTCAGCCTAAAGACACACACATGATAACATGTCAATGTTGACACATATGTATCATTTGAAATCAACACTGCATAAGGTAGAATTGCTGTGTGACCAAAACCAATCTCCCTAATTTAGTAGCTTTACATATCTACATTCAGTCACTGCAGATGTCCTCATACACTTGGCTTGATATTTTTATACCGCATGATAATACAGTTAAATAAATGTCACAAAGGCAGAGAAAAACAAAGACTAAACTGTAAAGCAATGCCCATTGTTCTTCAGAGTTCGTGCTTAGTGTTTTGCCACACATTTCCCAGATCAGCTGGATCTTGGCAATTGATTCCAGCTTAACAACTGGCACGTAGAAATAATACAGATGCACAAAACAGCTAGTGTTAAAACTTGAGCTGACAGCCATATGGAGACAGGTTGGAAAACAGATACTTCCCATTGCTACAAAATTATCACTTTTTTGCATTTTAAACAAGGCAATGCCTTCTTCGCTTAGGTTAACATGCTACCCTCACATGCTCAGGAGGTTGATTTAATAAAGTCTGATACTTGTACAATTTTTGCCAACAGGTGTCCCATAAATTCATTTAAGCAGAAAATATCAAGTTACTGTTGTAGTTGATTACCTGTTTTACCATTTTGCCACTGGAAAGGCACTGAGTTTCAAATTGATTTGTACAAACTAGGATTTAACAAGGATCACATTACATTGTCAATGCTCACCTAAACTTTCCTGACTTACACAAAAGATTGTGTGTTATTTTCAGCTATCCATGACCAGTTTCCCTAGTCTCCCTTTTTATTTTTAATTTCATTTTCCTGCTCCTCCTTTTTACTATGATCAATTAAATAAGTGAAGTGCACATCAGGCGCTAAGGCTGATTTACTTAAAAGCTTTAGAATCTTCATACAATTAGGAGAATTCAAAATGGCCCACGATAAAAGCTTTCCAGTGGTAGTACCCTTAAGAAATATCTACACCCAATTCAGGAAATCATTTAGGCCAGTGTTAGCAACATTACAGACAAATTCAGGGAGTTCTTACTACCAGCACTTTAAGAATTTGTTGCAGCCACAGTGATAGAGTCTCAAAGGATTAATGCCAGTTCTCCATTTAGGAAGCTGGTGAATAAATAAGGCCAACTATGATCTGGCTTACAGATGTACTCCTGTGCTCTGCTCAGAGCTGGTTGCACCTGTGCTGGGAAGCTGTCATGTATGTCAGTGATTCTCAATCCTGTGTTTTTATACTTTATGCATGTTCATGCATTTTTTAGTGCATTTTTGTAGCACATTTTTTATGTGCATTTGTGATGTGTTTTTATGCTTTATGCATGTTTTTGTAGGAGACAGGCTGTTAAACACAAATCCCTGCTGAAAACATATATATACAGTATCTCACAAAAGTGAGTACACATTTTTGTAAATATTTTATTCTATCTTTTCATGTGACAACACTGAAGAAATGACACTTTGCTACAATATAAAGTAGTGAGTGTACAGCTTGTATAACAGTGTAAATTTGCTGTCCCCTCAAAATAACTCAACACACAGCCATTAATGTCTAAACTGCTGGCAACAAAAGTGAGTACACCCCTAAGTGGAAATGTCCAAATTGGGCCCAATTAGCCATTTTCCCTCCCTGATGTCATAGTGTTACAAGGTCTCAGGTGTGAATGGGGAGCAGGTGTGTTAAATTTGGTGTTATTGCTCTCACTCTTTTATACTGGTCACTGGAAGTTCAACATGGCACCTCATGGCAAAGAACTCTCTGAGGATCTAAAAAAAAGAATTGTTGCTTTACATAAAGATGGCCTAGGCTATAAGAAGATGCCAAGACCCTGAAACTGAGCTGCAGCACTGTGGCCAAGACCATACAGCAGTTTAACAGGACAGGTTGCACTCAGAACAGGCCTCGCCATGGTCGACCAAAGAAGTTGATTGCACGTGCTCATCGTCTTAGCAAGAGTTTGTCTTTGGGAAATAGACGTATGAGTGCTGCCAGCATTGCTGCAGAGTTTGAAGGGGTGGGGGGGTCAGCCTGTCAGTGCTCAGACCATACGCCGCACACTGCATCAAATTGGTCTGCATGACTGTCCTCCCTTCAGAGACTGGGCCACAGGGCAGTATTCCAACATGATAACGACCCCAAACACACCTCCAAGACAACCACTGCCTTGCTAAAGAAGCTGAGGGTAAAGGTGATGGACTGGCTAAGCATGTCACCAGATCCAAACCCTATTGAGCATCTGTGGGACTTCCTCAAATGGAGGGTGGAGGTGCGCAAGGTCTCCACCATCCACCAGCTTTGTGATTTCATGATGGAGGAGTGCAAGAGGACTACAGAGGAAACCTGTGAAGCTCTGGTGAACTCCATGCCCTAGAGGGTTAAGGCAGTGCTGGAAAATAATGGGGGCCACACAAAATATTGACACTTTGGGCCCAATTAGGACATTTTCACTTAGGGGTGTACTCACTTTTGTTGCCAGCGGTTTAGACATTAACCACTTGATGACCGCCTCACGCCGATGTACGTCGGCAAAGTGGCACGGACAGGCAAAATCACGTACAGGGTACGTGATTTGCCTTCCGCGGGTGGGGGGTCCGATCGGACCCCCCCCCGGTGCCCGAGGCGGTCGTCTTTTGTCCAGCGGCGATCGGTGATGAGGGGGAGACCATCCGTTCGTGGCCCCCCCCTCGCGATCGCCGCCGGCCAATGAAAACACTCCTTTGCTGCTGTATGCTAAACAGCAGCAAAGGAAGTGATGTCATCTCCCCTCGGGTCGGTATTTTCCGTTCCGGCCCGAGGAGAGAAGACATCTATGTGAGTGCACCAACACACACACGCACAGTAGAACATGCCAGGCACACAAAACACCCCGATCCCCCCCCCGATCGCCCCCCGATCCCCCCCCAATCACCCCCCCCCCCCCCCTGTCACAAACTGACACCAGCAGTTTTTTTTTTTTTTTTTCTGATTACTGCATAGTGTCAGTTTGTGACAGTTACAGTGTTGGGACAGTGAGTATTACCCCCCTTTAGGTCTAGGGTACCCCCCTAACCCCCCCTAATAAAGTTTTAACCCCTTGATCACCCCCTGTCACCAGTGTCGCTAAGCGATCATTTTTCTGATCGCTGTATTAGTGTCGCTGGTGACGCTAGTTAGTGAGGTAAATATTTAGGTTCGCCGTCAGCGTTTTATAGCGTCAGGGACCCCCATATACTACCTAATAAATGTTTTAACCCCTTGATTGCCCCCTAGTTAACCCTTTCACCACTGATCACCGTATAACCGTTACGGTTGACGCTGGTTAGTTTGTTTATTTTTTATAGTGTCAGGGCACCCGCCGTTTATTACCAAATAAAGGTTTAGCCCCCTGATCGCCCGGCGGTGATATGCGTCGCCCCAGGCAGCGTCAGATTAGCGCCAGTACCGCTAACACCCACGCACGCAGCATACGCCTCCCTTAGTGGTATAGTATCTGATCGGATCAATATCTGATCCGATCAGATCTATACTAGCGTCCCCAGCAGTTTAGGGTTCCCAAAAACGCAGTGTTAGCGGGATCAGCCCAGATACCTGCTAGCACCTGCGTTTTGTGCCTCCGCCCAGCCCACCCAAGTGCAGTATCGATCGATCACTGTCACTTACAAAACACTAAACGCATAACTGCAGCGTTCGCAGAGTCAGGCCTGATCCCTGCGATCGCTAACAGTTTTTTTGGTAGCATTTTGGTGAACTGGCAAGCACCAGCCCCAGGCGTCAGGTTAGCGCCAGTACCGCTAACACCCACGCACGCAGCATACGCCTCCCTTAGTGGTATAGTATCTGAACGGATCAATATCTGATCCGATCAGATCTATACTAGCGTCCCCAGCAGTTTAGGGTTCCCAAAAACGCAGTGTTAGCGGAATCAGCCCAGATACCTGCTAGCACCTGCGTTTTGCCCCTCCGCCCGGCCCAGCCCAGCCCACCCAAGTGCAGTATCGATCGATCACTGACACTTACAAAACACTAAACGCATAACTGCAGCGTTCGCAGAGTCAGGCCTGATCCCTGCGATCGCTAACAGTTTTTTTTGTAGCGTTTTGGTGAACTGGCAAGCACCAGCCCCAGGCAGCGTCAGATTAGCGCCAGTACCGCTAACACCCACGCACGCACCGTACACCTCCCTTAGTGGTATAGTATCTGATCGCATCAATATCTGATCCGATCAGATCTATACTAGCGTCACCAGCAGTTTAGGGTTCCCAAAAACGCAGTGTTAGCGGGATCAGCCCAGATACCTGCTAGCACCTGCGTTTTGCCCCTCCGCCCGGCCCGGCCCAGCCCACCCAAGTGCAGTATCGATCGATCACTGACACTTACAAAACACTAAACGCATAACTGCAGCGTTCGCAGAGTCAGGCCTGATCCCTGCGATCGCTAACGTTTTTTGGTAGCGTTTTGGTGAACTGGCAAGCGCCAGCGGCCTAGTACACCCCGGTCGTAGTCAAACCAGCACTGCAGTAACACGTGGTGACGTGGCGAGTCCCATAAGTGCAGTTCAAGCTGGTGAGGTGGCAAGCACAAGTAGTGTCCCGCTGCCACCAAAAAGACAAACACAGGCCCATCGTGCCCATAGTGCCCTTCCTGCTGCATTCACCAATCCTAATTGGGAACCCACCGCTTCTGCAGCGCCCGTACTTCCCCCATTCACATCCCCAACCAAATGCAGTCGGCTGCATGAGAGGCATTTTTATGTCCTCCCGAGTACCCCTACCCAACGAACCCCCCAAAAAAGATGTCGTGTCTGCAGCAAGCGCGGATATAGGCGTGACACCCGCTATTATTGTCCCTCCTGTCCTGACAATCCTGGTCTTTGCATTGGTGAATGTTTTGAACGCTACCATTCACTAGTTGAGTATTAGCGTAGGGTACAGCATTGCACAGACTAGGCACACTTTCACAGGGTCTCCCAAGATGCCATCGCATTTTGAGAGACCCGAACCTGGAACCGGTTACCGTTATAAAAGTTAGTTACAAAAAAAGTGTAAAAAAAAAAAAAAATATGAAATAAAAAAAAATAGTTGTTGTTTTATTGTTCTCTCTCTCTCTATTCTCTCTCTCTATTGTTCTGCTCTTTTTTACTGTATTCTATTCTGCAATGTTTTATTGTTATTGTTATTGTTATTATGTTTTATCATGTTTGTTTTTCAGGTGTGTAATTATTTACACTTTACTGTGCTTTATTGTTAACCATTGTTAACCATTTTTTTGTCTTCAGGTACGCCATTCACGACTTTGAGTGGTTATACCAGAATGATGCCTGCAGGTTTAGGTATCATCTTGGTATCATTCTTTTCAGCCAGCGGTCGGCTTTCATGTAAAAGCAATCCTAGCTGCTAATTAGCCTCTAGACTGCTTTTACAAGCCGTGGGAGGGAATGCCCCCCCCCCACCGTCTTCCGTGTTTTTCTCTGGCGCTCCTGTCTCAACAGGGAACCTGAGAATGCAGCCGGTGATTCAGCCAGCTGACCATAGAGCTGATCAAGGACCAGAGTGGCTCCAAACATCTCTATGGCCTAAGAAACCGGAAGCTACGAGTATTTCATGACTTAGATTTCGCCGGATGTAAATAGCGCCATTGGGAAATTGGGGAAGCATTTTATCACACCGATCTTGGTGTGGTCAGATGCTTTGAGGGCAGAGGAGAGATCTAGGGTCTAATAGACCACAATTTTTTCAAAAAAGAGTACCTGTCACTACCTATTGCTATCATAGGGGATATTTACATTCCCCGAGATAACAATAAAAATGATTAAAAAAAAAAATATGAAAGGAACAGTTTAAAAGTAAGATTAAAAAAGCAAAAAAATAATAAAGAAAAAAAAAAAAAAAAACACCCCTGTCGCCCCCTGCTCTCGCGCTAAGGCGAACGCAAGCGGCGGTCTGTCGTCAAACATAAACAGCAATTGCACCATGCATGTGAGGTATCACCGCGAAGGCCAGATCGAGGGCAGTAATTTTTCCAGTAGACCTCCTCTGTAAATCTAAAGTGGTAACCTGTAAAGGCTTTTGAAGGCTTTTAAACATGTATTTATTTTGTTGCCACTGCACGTTTGTGCGCAATTTTAAAGCATGTCATGTTTGGTATCCATGTACTCGGCCTAAGATCATCTTTTTTATTTCATCAAACATTTGGGCAATATAGCGTGTTTTAGTGCATTAAAATTAAAAAAAGTGTGTTTTTTCCCCAAAAAATGCGTTTGAAAAATCGCTGCGCAATTACTGTGTGAAAAAAAAAAATGAAACACCCACCATTTTAATCTGTAGGGCATTTGCTTTAAAAAAATATATAATGTTTGGGGGTTCAAAGTAATTTTTTTGCAAAAAAAAAAAAACTTTTTCATGTAAACAATAAGTGTCAGAAAGGGCTTTGTCTTCAAGTGGTTAGAAGAGTGGGTGATGTGTGACATAAGCTTCTAAATGTTGTGCATAAAATGCCAGGACAGTTCAAAACCCCCCCAAATGACCCCATTTTGGAAAGTAGACACCCCAAGCTATTTGCTGAGAGGCATGTCGAGTCCATGGAATATTTTATATTGCGACACAAGTTGCGGGAAAGAGACAAATTTTTTTTTTTTTTTTTTTTTTTTTTTGCACAAAGTTGTCACTAAATGATATATTGCTCAAACATGCCATGGAAATATGTGAAATTACACCCCAAAATACATTCTGCTGCTTCTCCTGAGTACGGGGATACCACATGTGTGAGACTTTTTGGGAGCCTAGCCGCGTACGGGACCCCGAAAACCAAGCACCGCCTTCAGGCTTTCTAAGGGCGTGAATTTTTGATTTCACTCTTCACTGCCTATCACAGTTTCGGAGGCCATGGAATGCCCAGGTGGCACAAACCCCCCCAAATGACCCCATTTTGGAAAGTAGACACCCCAAGCTATTTGCTGAGAGGTATAGTGAGTATTTTGCAGACCTCACTTTTTGTCACAAAGTTTTGAAAATTGAAAAAAGAAAAAAAAAAATGTTTTTTCTTGTCTTTCTTCATTTTCAAAAACAAATGAGAGCTGCAAACTACTCACCATGCCTTTCAGCAAATAGCTTGGGGTGTCTACTTTCCAAAATGGGGTCATTTGTGGGGGTTTTGTGCCACCTGGGCATTCCATGGCCTCCGAAACTGTGATAGGCAGTAAAGAGTGAAATCAAAAATTTTCACCCTTAGAAATCCTGAAGGCAGTGATTGGTTTTCGGGGCCCCGTACGCGGCTAGGCTCCCAAAAAGTCCCACACATGTGGTATCCCCATACTCAGGAGAAGCAGCTAAATGTATTTTGGGGTGCAATTCCACATATGCCCATGGCCTGTGTGAGCAATATATCATTTAGTGACAACTTTATGAAAAAAAAAAAAAAAAAAAAAAAAAAAAAGTGTCACTTTCCCGCAACTTGTGTCAAAATATAAAATATTCCATGGACTCAATATGCCTCTCAGCAAATAGCTTGGGGTGTCTACTTTCCAAAATGGGGTCATTTTGGGGGGTTTTGTGCCACCTGGGCATTCCATGGCCTCCGAAACTGTGATAGGCAGTGAAGAGTGAAAGCAAAAATTTACACCCTTAGAAATCCTGAAGGCGGTGATTGGTTTTCGGGGCCCCGTACGCGGCTAGGCTCCCAAAAAGTCCCACACATGTGGTATCCCCATACTCAGGAGAAGCAGCTAAATGTATTTTGGGGTGCAATTCCACATAGGCCCATGGCCTGTGTGAGCAATATATCATTTAGTGACGACTTTTTGTAAATATTTTTTTTTTTTTTTTTTTTTGTCATTTTTCAATCACTTGGGACAAAAAAAATAAATATTCAATGGGTTCAACATGCCTCTCAGCAATTTCCTTGGGGTGTCTACTTTCCAAAATGGGGTCATTTGGGGGGGTTTTGTACTGCCCTGCCATTTTAGCACCTCAAGAAATGACATAGGCAGTCATAAACTAAAAGCTGTGTAAATTCCAGAAAATGTACCCTAGTTTGTAGACGCTATAACTTTTGCGCAAACCAATAAATATACGCTTATTGACATTTTTTTTACCAAAGACATGTGGCCGAATACATTTTGGCCTAAATGTATGACTAAAATTTAGTTTATTGGATTTTTTTTATAACAAAAAGTAGAAAATATCATTTTTTTTCAAAATTTTCGGTCTTTTTCCGTTTATAGCGCAAAAAATAAAAACCGCAGAGGTGATCAAATACCATCAAAAGAAAGCTCTATTTGTGGGAAGAAAAGGATGCAAATTTCGTTTGGGTACAGCATTGCATGACCGCGCAATTAGCAGTTAAAGCGACGCAGTGCCAAATTGGAAAAAGACCTCTGGTCCTTAGGCAGCATAATGGTCCGGGGCTCAAGTGGTTAATGGCTGTGTGTTGAGTTGTTTTGAGGGGACAGCAAATTTACACTGTTATACAAGCTGTACACTCCCTACTTTACATTGTAGCAAAGTGTCATTTCTTCAGTGTTGTCAGATGAAAAGATATAATAAAATATTTACAAAAATGTGAGGGGTGTACTCACTTTTGCAAAATACTGTACACGTACGTTTTCAGCAGGGTTTTGTGTTTAACAGCCTATCTCCTACAAAAACATGCATAAAGCATAAAAACACATCACAAATGCACATAAAAAATGTACTACAAAATGCACTAAAAAATGCATGATCATGCAGCAGCTCTAGTGTGATCCAAGGCTAATGCTTTCTACTTCTGTTAATCATGAAAAACTAAAACCGAATACAAACAAAAAAAATACATTTAAACAAAAGCAAAATGTACTGAATGAATTGATCACCCTAATCACCAGTTGAATGAGCCAGTTGTCAAACATCTCATTGACACACCGCAAACGGAGCACATCATCTCCCAGAAGCGAAAAAAATATAGGTATTTACACCGTGATTTTTTGCAAACAGTATGTAGAATGTTTACATACTGTTTACATACACATAAGGCCATACATTTTTTTTAGCTCTAGACAAAGCTGGGAAGGATTAGAACCTCTAATACCTGTCAGGGCTTAAAGCAGAACTAAAAACTTTCTCAACCAACATTAACCATTAACCCTTATGGTGCTAGCCTTAGTAAATAAATAGGAAGGTATATTATATTTAGTTGTATAAACCTTTTTTTTTTTTTTTTTTTACATGTATTCAGTTGCTTCCTGGTTTCTGGCCTGGGCCAAAATGATAGACATCCCAGGAGCCTTCCTGGGCATTTTTCTTCTTTCATCAGGAGGAGAAGCTTTCTCAGCTAAGCACATCCTCCTATCTGCATCTCAAAGCTAAAGGCAAGTGGATTGCAGTAAGTAAATGCTATATGAAATCATTAACTCTTACTGAAGATGACCGCAGCTAGAAATGCTAGGGGGTGTTTTTCAAAGTGATTTTTCAACAAAATAAAGCATGGAGATATGAGATTGATGGGTGAGTTTGCTTTGAACATTAAAATTGATTTAAATAGCAGTTTCAGTTTGTGGTGCTGAGATACAGTTAAGTTCCACTTTAATTGCTTTCTGAGATTTTGTCAAGGAAATTGTCCCCCACTTTCCCTCCCAGGAACAATGCTGGGACCAGGACAACAAGTTAGAAAAACCTCTACAAGAATAGAGACATTGATAAAAAAAAAACCTTCTAGCCTTCCCCTACTTTTGCTGTATGTGTCAACCACATAGCTCTCTCTATATTTCCTGTCCCAGTGATGTTGTAAAAGTAAATCTCCAGGTTGAGCTACAGATTGCAGGTAATACAGAGGAAGGTAATACACTTCAATTGACATTAAACACCCATATACATAGCCTTTTTTTGTTTTATTGCTTTTTTTTTTTTTTTTTTTTTGAGTTTCAGGTTGCAGTAACAAAAATACTTCTATGGTAGTTGTGATTATACAGAGAGATTTAGAGTCTCTGTGAAACATTCAATCACCCAGGCACACGATCATGTGAAATAAAACATAATTACTACTCTTAGCTTACGGTTGCTGGCTGACAACTATATACAGTAAACAGTCCCGAGAGTAGCCATGACACTCTACATTTGAGGTAAATATCCAGGTGCTCACCCACAAAGAAATCCATATACTTCCATAACTAGTATTGAGGCACTCACGGGTCTAGCAGAGGAGGTAGATCAAAACTGTAGCGTTTTTATTGTCAATGTTTTTTTTGATGAAGCTCAGGTCTTGAGAAAGATGGACTGAGTGTAGTACACCGATTTAAACACAGCTTCATCGAAACGTTGACAATAAAAACACTGCTGTTTTGATCTACCTCCTCTGCAGGACCCTGAGTGCTTCTTCACTAATTTTTCTAACTATATGCAGTATAGATATACAGTATATTGTTTTTTCTTTGCTAAAATTCTTGATTTGAGAATTGATTCTGAAAGTATATATGTGCCTTTCAGGTTTGCACTTCAATACCGGGCACTTTCACCCCCTTCCCACCCAGGCCAATTTTCAGCTTTCAGAGCTGCCGCACTTTGAATAACAATTGCGTGGTCATGCAACACTGTACCCAAACTAAATGTTTAATTTTTTTTCAGACAGATAGAGCTTTCTTCTGGTGGTATTTAATCATAAATGGGTTTTTTATTTTTTGGTAAACAAACAGGAAAAATACCAAAAATTTTGAAAAAAAACGTTTTTCTTAGTTTCGGTTAAAATTTTTTGTAAATAAGTAGTTTTTCTCCTTCACTGATGTGCACTAATAAGGCTGCACTGACGGGCACTGATGGACACTGATATGCAGCACTAATGGGTGCTGATAGGCGGCACTAATGGGCATTGATAGGCAGCAGTTATGGGCGTTGATAGACCGCACTGATGGGCACTAATAGGTGGCAGTGATAGGCCGCACTGATAGATGGCACTGATGGACACTAATGGGCACTGAATGGCATCACTGATGGGCACTGGTGGGTATCGTGGTTGGCACTACTGATGGGGCTGGATTGATATCAGTGCAGATGTCTCCACTGAGAAAAGCCGCTTATCAGCTCTCCTCATGTGTGGTCAGTGCGAGGAGAGGAATGCTGATAACCAGCATTTCTTATTCACACTGTGATCAGCTGTGATTGGACACAGTCATAGGCTCTTTACCATGATCGTAGATGCAGTGTGTCCGAGGGACACACCGCACCACCGATCACCATGCTGTGGCCCTGGGGGCGTGAACGAGTGGCCCATCCTGAAGGATGTCATATAATGTCTAGTCAGAAAGGTAAAGCCACTGCCCAGCCATCAATACGCTATAGGCCGAACAGAAGGAAGGTGTTAAAGTGAAACAAATAACTTGCATTAGATGTGTAGTGTGCAGTAGAGTTGGTAAGGTCAGTCATACAATGAGATTGTGTTTTGTTTTTCCAAATATTCCACAGCACGCTAAACCATTTGTATTACCTTTTAGGTTATCTTTTGTGGGTGAGTATCTGAAATATGCATATACCAAGTTAAGGTAAACGGGGGTAAAAAAAAAAAAAAAAACAGGGCGGGGATGGGTGCAGATCCACTTTAGTGAATGAATCTGAAGCAAAATGAATGGACGCCCTTCCAGAATAAGCCAACCGCGCTGTAGCCGTCTTTCGGCTATGGCCCAGTCAGAAGGTGGTTAAGCAGCCTATTTCTTCTTGTGAAAGACTAAAGCACACCAACACTGCTAAAGAAAAAAAAATCCTTCCACCTACTGTTAAGCTAGAGGTTATGTTGACTTTTCTGGTTGCCAATTATTCTGCAACGATAAAAGTAGATTTGGGGATGTCTGTTATACACAAAGGAATGCATGCTGTTTGTATGCCAATATGCATGTGCCTGTTAGGTTGACAAGTTTAACCACTTGCCGCCCGCCATATAGCAAAATGATGGCGGCAAAATGGTTGCGATATCCTGACCGGACGTCATATGACGTCGCCAGGATAGCAAGCCGATGCGCGCCCCTGGGGGCGCACATCACGGCGATCGTTGTTGCTGTGTGTCAGCCTGACACACAACAACACCGATCTAGGTAATGAGTCTCTGTCAGAGACTCTTTACCACGTGATCAGCCGTGTCCAATCATGGCTGATCACAGTGTAAACAGGAAGAGCTATTGATCGGTTTTTCCTCACTCGCGTCTGTCAGACGTAAGTAGAGGAGAGCCGATTGGCTGCTCCTCTGACAGGGGGGGGGCTGTGCTGATTGTTTATCAGCGCAGCCCCTCCCAGGATGCCCACACTGGACCACCAGGGACACCACCAGGACCACCAGGGATGCCCACCACTAGTCACCCTCAGGTATGCCACCCATGGCCACCAGGGATAACAATCAGTGCCCACAATGCCTGCCAATCAGTGCCCACAATGGATGCCTGTCAATCAGTGATGCCTATCAGTACCATCCATTAGTGTACATCAGTGCCACCTATCAGTGCCCATCCGTGCCACCTATCAGTGCCGCCTTTCAGTGCCCATCAGTGCTGCCTATGTGTACCCATCAGTGATGCATATCAGTGCCGCATATTAGTACCCATCATCAGTGCCCATCAGTGCAGCCCCATCAGTGAAGAAGAAAACCTACCTATTTATAAGGTTTTGTAACAGAAACAAAAAAAATTAATTTTTTTCAAAATTTTCAGTCTTTTGTTTTTATTTGTTTAGCAGAAAATAAAAATCCCAGAGGTGATCAAATACCACCAAAAGAAAGCCCTATTTGTAGGAACAAAATGATAAAAATTTAGTTGGGCACAGTGTAGCATGACCACGCAATTGTCATTCAAAGTGCGACGGCGCTGAAAGCTGAAAATTGGTCTGGGCAGGAAGGTGTATAAGTGCCCTTTATTAAAGTGGTTAAGAAAGAATATTTTTAAGAAAAAAGATTCCTAATACACATGTTCCTGGAAATGGCTGTAAGGTAAGTGGGTGCTGCAGCGACCACAATCTTGACCCCGAGGACAACACAGAACAAAAAATATAATAAATAATTTAACTAGTGCAGTGGTACAAAAAATTATAGACAGTGCTAACTTATGTTACCTCTCCACCACCTTATTTTTCCGACTTCCCATAGTCTTGGGAATGTCCTGGTGTAATGTTATACTCCTCCACACACCCGTTTACTATGTGTTAATCGATCTTGATTAGTTTGTTATTATTCAGACTGGAATATCTTTTCAGTCTTGCGTGTTACCCTTTTATCAGTGATTTTACATTTGTTTACGGTGGTTTGTATTCAAGCCTTCCCTGTTGACTATTATGCTAACAACATGCTGCAGTGTTTGTATTTGCATATAATACTTCCCAATAAACATTTTTTACCTGTTAAAAATAAAACACAGGTTACCAAAAAATAGCATTATTATTTAACCTAGAATATATAACTGACAGTGGATAAAAATAATAACAAAATTATATATATATATATATATATATATATATATATATATATATATATATATATATATATATATATATATATATATATATATATATATATATAATCAACAACTTTGTGATGTGTAGTGAAAAGCATCCATATAGACAATAACCCCACAGTAATCACACACACACGTTGTCTTGAAGTAAGTTTTAGTTTTGGTGCGTGGCGTGCTGGCACCATCGCTGATGACGTCTATGACGAAATGCGTACGACAGGGCCATTTCCTGTTTTTACTAGCAAGTGGAACGCAGATGGAGCGCAGTGCATCGCTGCTGTCTCCACAGTGTGTCCTAGTGCTTGTTTAACAATTTTAAGGCCTGAACTTCATTAGCAGCTGTCCACACTATGTATATAGTTTAGTGGACGACCTTCTGGTCAGTTATTCAAGCCTGGTTCGGGACTTTTATTTGAAAATATTTTTGCACCTAGTGTTTTTATATTATATATTTTTTCGTTGATGTTTTTTAAATAAATTCAAAATGATTTACTACACCATGGGAGTCCACATCTCTTTCCTTCTATGAGGAACCAACTACAGATTATACTATAATCCACCTGAAGACGGAAGTCCATCCTTGATATCGCAACAACTATGGGGGAGTAATTGCAGTGGTTGCATCTACACGCGCAGTGCCCCTGTAGGGGTGACTGGATCCGGTGAGTGGGGACCCTGGAGGGGAAGCACAGAGTCACCAGAAGATTTTGAGAGCACCAAAGTCACCATTCGTGTTTTATGTCACATTATTTGAAGAAGAATATATGCACACTATATGGACTATCATTTGCACGTTTACATATGGACTTTACTTCTATATGCCACACTAGCAGAGTCACGGAATTATAGTATGTCCGTTTACTGCGGTTTCATCTCTCACAGCATTTTCACTTTTGTTGTAGTTTCTATTTATACTTGGATACACATAAGGTGATACTTCTATATATGTGGCTTATTATTTATAAGGTTCTCTTTCCTCATTACGGTCATTTTAGCACTAAGAAATCACAAGAGAACCTGTAGTATGGTATTGCTTAGCGGGTTATATATGCAATTTTACTATTTTTTTAGTTAGGTGTGTCACTATCACGTATAGTCATTATTTATTATTTATATTTTTATATTGTGTATTAAGAGGTTATACACTATTACAAGGCCACACACACATACCCATACTCATGTTGACAACCGTACTATATCTAGGTAGCGCCAATTACCCCATTTATTATATATCTCTTGGTTGGAGACCCCTTAGGGGTGCTCTATTAGGGGAGGCTGCAGACCTATTGGGTATCCTAAGCGCAGTCATATATTACTCAAGACATGTAGGAGTCCCATCATTCTGGCTGCAGTCTCATCAAACGGTATTTTTATCCAGTTCAGGTTTGAAATGTAAGGAGGAAAATCTGATTGCATTCAGAACATAAATCCACATAAAAATCAGCACTTTCAAGAACTGCAATTCATTTTTCATATTGAATTTAGCCTTTGATTTTATTGAGCAACATGATAGAATGTGAATATTTTAATTCCGGTACATCTGTGGCTTTCATGTGGATTTGTGTTACTAATGGAGGAATGGTTCCAATACACCCAGTCTAGTAGCGGCAGTGTCACATGCTTAGTTGTCTATTTTTTAATATACCATACATAGACTGCTCTTCTCTGGACATATACTGTAGAAAAATGAGGCCATATGTATACATGTATATATAAACAACCTGCGCCCACTTAATTACATTCAAAAGCTGCTAACACAATTTGCTGGTCACAAACATATGCAAAAAATATTTTGACCACTTCGAATTAGATTTTCAACTCCATCTGGTAAGAGGCTGTGGGGTTGATTTACTAAAGGGACAAAGACTGTGCACTTTGCAAAGTGCAGTTGCTCCAGAGCTTGGTAAATGAGGTGAAACTCTGCTGACTTCTATCATCCAATCATGTGCAAGCAAAAATGCAGTTTTTTTAATTTTCCTTGCACGGGATTGGGTACTCTTTGCAAAGTGAAGCCTTACCTCATTTCCTAAGCGCTGGAGCAATTGCACTTGCAGAGGGCAACGGCCCTCTGCAAAGTGCACAGTTTTTTTGCCTTTAGTAAATCAACCCCTGTGTGTGCTTCTGTTGGAGGTGGTGGACATTTCCCTGGGTCACATCCCTATTCACCCTATCAAGCACTGTTTGTGGATAATGAATGGACTTTACATTTACTCTGGTGTTATTTGATTAACCAGTTGACCTCCGGAAGATTTATCCCCCTTCATGACCATTTTTTTCAATAAGGCACTGCGTTACTTTAACTGACAATTGCATGGTCGTGTGACGTTGTACCCAAATAATTTTTTTCCCATAAATAGAGATTTCTTTTGGTGGTATTTGATTACCTCTGCATTTTTTATTTTTTGCGCTATAAACAAACAAAAAAAAAATGTTTTGAAAAAAAGGCTGACAATTTTGAAAAAAAAAAAAAAAAAAAAAAAAAAAAACTATTTTTTTACTTTCTGCTATAAAATATACCCAATAAAAAATGTAAAACTCACCCCCCTTGGCTTTTTACCTATTTTGTTACATTACAGTCTTTAGTTCAATGTTTTTTTAATCTGAATTATATGTGATAGATCAGAACACAATAGTCTAAGTTGGTGAAATAAAATTAGAAAAATATATACATAAAACTTTTTCAGAAATAAAAAACTGATAATTGGCATGTGCGTATGTATTCACCCCCTTTGTTATGAAGCCCATAAAAAGCTCTGGTGCAACCAATTACCTTCAGAAGTCACATAATTAGTGAAATGATGTCCACCTATGTGCAATCTAAGTGTCACATGACCGGTCATTACATATACACACCTTTTGGAAAGGCCCCAGAGGCTGCAACACCTAAGCAAGAGGCACCACTAACCAAACACTGCCATGAAGACCAAGGAACTCTCCAAACAAGTAAGGGACAATGTTGTTGAGAAGTACAAGTCAGGGTTAGGTTATAAAAAAATATCCAAATGATCCCTAGGAGCACCATCAAATCTATCATATCCAAATGGAAAGAATATGACACAACAGCAAACCTGCCAAGAGACGGCTGCACACCAAAACTCACGGACTGGGCAAGGAGGGCATTAATCAGAGAGGCAGCACAGAGACCTAAGGTAACCCTGGAGGAGCTGCAGAGTTCCACAGCAGAGACTGGAGTATCTGTACATAGGACGACAATAAGCCATACGCTACACAGAGTTAGGCTTTATGGCAGAGTGGCCAGAAGAAAGCCATTACTTTCAGCAAAAACAAAATGGCACATTATGAGTTTGTGAAAAGGCATGTGGGAGACTCCCAAAATGTATGGAGGAAGGTGCTCTGGTCTGATGAGACTAAAATGTAACTTTTTGGCCAAAGAAAACGCTATGTCTGGCTCACACCACATCACATCACATCACCCAAAGAACACCATCCCCACTGTGAAACATGGTGGTGGCAGCATCATGCTGTGGGGATGTTTTTCAGCAGTCGGGACTGGGAAACTGGTCAGAGTTGAGGGAAAGATGGATGGTGCTGAATACAGGGATATTCTTGAGCAAAACCTGTACCACTCTGTGTGTGATTTGAGGCTAGGATGGAGGTTCATCTTCCAGCAGGACAATGACCCCAAACACACTGCTAAAGCAACACTTGAGTGGTTTAACGGGAAACATGTAAATGTGTTGGAATGACCTAGTCAAAGCCCAGACCTCAATCCAATAGAAAATCTGTGGCCACACTTAAAGATTGCTGTTCACAAGTGCAAACCATCCAACTTGAAGGAGCTGGAGAAGTTTTGCAAGGAGGAATGGGCAAAAATCCCAGTGGTAAGATGTGGCAAGCTCATAGAGACTTATCCAAAGCGACTTGGAGCTGTGATAGCCGCAAAAGGTGGCTCTACAAAGTATTGACTTTAGGGGGGTGAATAGTTATGCACATTGACTTTTTCTGTTATTTTGTCCTATTTGTTGTTTGCTTCACAATAAAAAAAAAAAATAAAAAAATCTTCAAAGTTGTGGGCATGTTCTGTAAATAAAAAATGCAAATCCTTAAACAATCCATGTTCATTCCAGATTGTGAGGCAACAAAACATGAAAAATGCCAAGGGGGGTGAATACTTTTGCAAGGCACTGTATGTATTCTACTACATATATTTTTTTTTTTAAATCCCAATAAGCATATATTGATTGGTTTGCGCAAAATGTATAGCATCTACAAACTAAGGGATTTTTTAAAATTTATTTTTTACATTTTTTTACTAGTATTTGTGGTGATCAGCGACTTCTAGCAGACTGTGATATTGCGGCAGACAATTCAGACACCTGAAACTTTTGACACTTTTTGAGGACCAGTGACACAAATGATCACTGATGGTCTAACTTCTTTTTATTGATTTACATTTTTTGCTTTCACATATCTTTGATAAGTTTATATTGAGTATATATATTTTTTTGGTGTGGAGTTGTTAAACAAGTCTAGTAGCGCCGGAGTGCAACTACACTTTGGAAATTGCACAGTCTTTTTCCCTTTAGTAAATCAACCCCTTTGTGTCCCATTTGGGAGATATCCCTTTTCTTCGTGTTCCATAGCTAAAACAGGATGTGAGAGGAAATCTCTCTAAAGTGAGGAAATTCCTGGTTGTCATTCCAGTCACCAGAATAAAGCTGGATACACACTATACAAATCCATTTAGATTTTATCCTTTAGATTTACAAAAACCATATGATGATATGAAGTCAAACCTAAACACTTTCAATTTGTATGCAATCAGGTAGGCCCTTGAACTACATAGTTGAAGGTAAATCTAAAGGAAATCGAACAACAAAAATTGTATAGTGTCTATACAGCGTAAAGTGATTGTAAAGTATGTTATATGCTATATATACCTTCTCTGTGCAGTGGATTTCCACAGAGCAGCCTGAAACCTTCTCTTTTTGGGTGCCTCGTCTATGCTCCTGGCCCCTCCTGCCTGTCGAGTGCCCCCACAGCAAGCAGCTTGTTATGGGGGCACCCGAGCCAAGTCACAGGTTCCTGTGTCCATTCAGACATGGAGCTGCAGGCCTGGCCCCGCCCCCTCTCTCTCCTGATTGGCTGACTGACTTTGATTGACAGCAATGCGAGCCAATGGCACCGCTGCTGTGTCTCAGCCCACCAGGAGGGAGAGTCTTGCACATTGCTGGACAGAGATGGGGCTCAGGTAAATATTAGGGGGTGCTGGGACGGCAGCTGCACACAGAAGGCTTTTTATCCTAATGCACAGAATGCATTATGATAAAAAAAAACCTTCTGACTTTACAACTCCCTTAAGACTTGGTTCACATTTTTGGGAATCGGATGCATTTTTAACCAGTTCACACATGTCTGGGGCGGCCACGGTCCATTTCGGAAAAGGGTCCTGTGCGATTTTGCGTCCAGTTTAGGTGCGGATTCAGGCAAAAATTTGCACCTGAACCGGTGAACAAAACCACACCAGACTCTGGCCTGCAAACTGCAGCCAGACATGTGTGAACCCAGCCTTAGGGTTCCCATTTGAAGGATTTTCCCTCTATTCTTGTCCTGCTGACAACCCACAATTTTGCATGTTCTTTCAGTTTCACTTTTGGTGATAATACTAAAGAGGACAAACAGAGGCTGTATTTTGCTAATGGGAGCACAGACAGCAATAAAAACCTGACAGGTATTTTAATTCCTCTTCCTCCTATCAAAAACTGAAAACATGCCTTTAGTTATACTTTAACATTTTGATTAGTATAAGCTCCAATAAAGGACTTATTTATAAAAAAAGAAACAAATAAGAAATTGTCATTAAAGTTGAAAAGTGGTAAAGCAGCTTTTGAAAGTAGTGATAAAAACAAAACAGAGTCCTAAAACTGACGATGTAAATAAAAATGTTGAGATACAAGTACTAATGCAAAGAACTGAACTTGAGAACACTTACTAATTTTGGCAAATATTATCACCACAACCTATAGATTATTAATCAAAAAGTGGTATCCTAAAGGGCAAAATTAAGGTGTTAAAGTAAAACTCCAGCCAAAACTTCTCTTTAGTTTTGGTTGTAGCTAGAAAGGATTGTAACCTCTTTTTTCCCCACTTTCTGTGAGCTCAGTGAGCCATAAGCAGGAGACATCACCCCAAAGCAGGCATAGACAGCAATTAAAATCTGACAACTGACAAGGCATCAAATCTTTCCCCACTCAATCCAAAACAAATTAAAAAAAAAATAAATTTGCCGGACTACCACTTTAAACAAAGCTGTCAAATACAATTTTTATAAATAAGTTGAAGTATGAAATAAAATAAAACAAAAATATAATGGAGCCCTTTCTACATAAGCACCAAAATATCTGATGATCTCAGTATTAATGTGCACAGTGCAGCATACATGCATGTCATAATCACTTTTACAGTCTATTTCCTGCCATTATTTGCAGACTTGATTATGAAAATCCAATCAGATTGTGAATATATATTTTTAGTATACTTTCAAAGCAAAGAAATTACTGCAAGGACAAGTGATTATCTTAATGACAGTTGTTCAGTACCGAAAAGGCTCTGTTAATGTCATAACTGGCACATGTCCCAAATATAAAGTATTTCCTTTTTACAGTTATTGATTACGGACAAAAGAGCCTCCTGTGACGGTAATTTTATCTAGCATAAAGGTAAAGTCATGTATCAGTTTTATGGATTTTATACTTAAAATTCCAGGTGATGCTGGTCTCTTCTCTATCCCTTAAAGAAAGGTTCCATGCTGCTATGTCAGCTGAGGCTCAGTATCACTGTGGGCAAATCAACTATAAATATATATTACATTCAAATGTACAACCAGTTCTAGTGTACGCTGGTAAGTCGAACAGCCAAAATGTCTTCATGGGCAAGAAATTACTGCTGTGATTCCTTGATCTGAGCTGTTTTACAAGTAAATATACTCTTTCAGGTGTATGTAAAGTCAAAACCTTTTTTCAGTTTTTAATAAAGTACAGAAGGGTTAAAAACCCTCATCTGGTTATTTTATGGTGCCTCTACTCAGCTAGGCAGGTTTCTCCCTATTTCCTGTCCTGTGGACGCAACAGACACTGGGAGGAAACTTTATTCAAATTTAATGGAATTCCCATCTTAGAAAGTTCTCGCAGGAATAGGTGTCCCCATTCGTGGATTTTATTATTATTATTGTACAGGATTTATATAGCGCCAACAGTTTGCGCAGCACTTTACAACATGAGGGCAGACAGTACACTTAAAATACAAATCAATACAGGAGGGATCAGAGGGCCCTGCTCGTTAGAGCTTGCAATCTAGAAGGGAGGGATCTAGAAGGGATTTTACCAAATTTTCTGCTCTAGGGTAAAATGCTGGATTTCCCTTCATGTTCTGGTCATCAGGGAAAATAACGAGAGCACATTTCACTAAAGGGGACACAGACAGAAATAAAAACAGACAAAGTCTAATTCTGTACCACTAAATCCAAAACTAAAAAAAATCCTTTACATACTGTACACTGTATTTAAAGCTACAACTTTATAACCAAAGCCCTTGGTGAGCACTGTCAATGTAACAAGAAAAAGAGGAAATCTTACAAACAGGGACACATAACTACCCCTTTAAAAAATTGAGGACACTTACCTCAGAATGTGTTGCCTAAAAAAAAGGAATCCACAATTGTATAGAAATGTGGTTGCACCTATTTTCAAGTTCAGAAAGTAAGATCACTTCCTGAACCACTAAAGTGCTACAAAGTCTAGGGTCTGAGCAGAGAAGTGGACACAAAGAGATCCAGAATTACAACATGGTTCAAAATATAAGTAACAAATGACACCTCCATTACCACACATTCCCACAAAAAAAAGCATTTTATATATACAGTACATATAAATGATATATAAAATAAAATATATGTAATTATTTACACACACACTACAAATGTATAATATACTGAGAAAATCATATATTAAATAATAAATACTATATAAAATAACATTTTAAATAATAGGAATGAAAATGGAATTGACAACGATAGGACCCTTAAGCAAATATTTTGTTGCACAACCTTTAGAGGCTATCACTGCAAACAAGCAATTTCTGTAGCTTTCAATCAGAGTTCTGTACCTGCATTGGGGTAGTTTGGGTCACTGTTCTTGAGCAAACATCTCCAGCTTAGAGAAGGATGCCTTCTCTAGACAGAATTTTAGTTCTTTCCATAGATGTTTGATAGGATTTGGGCAAGGGCTCATAGAATGCCACTTCAGAACAGACCAATGCTTTGTTTTTAGCCATTTCCGGGTGCTCTTAGCTGTGTACTGTTGGAGGATCCCTGACCTGTGACAGGGATAGAGCCTTCTGACACTAAGTGAGCAGTACATTTCACTTTAGATTTCCTTAAGGGTCCTAAGATTTCATTGTGCCTTGCACAGATTTAAGGTTAGGTCTCTCCTGCCAGATTAGGCAAACCAGCCCCAAAACATAATGGAGCCTTTTAAACTAGGTATGGTATTCTTTACTTTGAATACTTAATTTTTTTCAACTGTGAACCTAGAGCTTGTGACTTTCCAGAAAGCTTCCGTTTTGTCATGTTTTTATGTTTTCCTCTGGAAGTGGAGTTACCCATGGTCTTCTTCCTTTGAGCCCACTGATGGATTTTACGATCAGACACTGATGTACATGCTGAACCTCGGAGTTCAGCATGTACAGTATCTCTTTGGAAGTTTTGCTTGGCTTTTTGTCTACTATTCAAACTATTCTTCCATTTCATCTGGGGTTGATTTACCTTTTGCGGTCACATCAAGGGAGGTTGGCTACACTTACATGGACCTTAAACTTCTTAATAATATTTGCAACTACAGTCACAGGAGCATTGAGCTGCTTGAAGATGGTTTTAAAGACTTTTAACTATGACATGCTGGGTTAAGAACTTTCTTTCTGATTTCCTAAGACAACATACTACTTTTTGCACCAAGCAATTTGGTGCCCGAAAATGCACTGCACCTGCAAGATGCATTTAGGATGCCATTAATTGTGATTCAAAAAGTGCCACTCTATTAAAAGCAATATGCATTACAATGACATAAATTCAAATAAATATTGTGTAAGTGCATAAATCAAACAGTCCAAAGAATCCAAAAGGTAAAAGTGATAGTCCCCAAACAATAAATGTGACATCAAATAGTCCCCAAAAAATCGGAAAGGGAAAACCCTTTTTCTTGCACAGTTAAGGTACTTCAAAACACAACAAGTGTTCCACCGTCTTATGTGCAATATAACTATTACCAGAGCTTGTGATGTTAAAATGGTCCCTACTAGCAAAGGAATGCCTCCTCTGGGTAATCCATTATATCTTCAAAGGTGTTTCATCAAATAAATAAAGTGTTCAACAATAACATAATGAGTTTGTGGATGAAAACTATTAATATGTTCATTTCATCAAATACCAAAAGGGACCTAATGTCACCAAGCCAGACCACAGATACACAGATCAATGTGCAAGGATGAGGAACAGCCATGGGATCCAATGTCACCCGGGCAGACACAAGTGCATTCATGAATAGACTTAAAGACCCATACATTACTTCCAATGTAGCCATTTGATGAAAATAACATATTAATGATCAGTATATTTATGTTTTTTTCATCAAATGCTGAAAGGGATCAAATGTCAAATAGCCAGAATGCAGACACTTCATCAATGCACAGGAATGATGCACAGCCACAGGATCCAATGTCACCCAGACAAATACAGGTGCATTCATGAATAGGCCTAAAGAAATATAATTTATTTATCCTGATATACCAATCATATATATAAACAAATATAAATAACCTACACACAAACATGCATGGTGGCCAGCTTCAAAACATAGCTTGAAGAAAGTACAAAGTGCACTTATATGCTTCTTGCCCATTTATTTCTCCACAGGACAAAACTGACAACTAAGTCCAACCCTGCAGGGGTTATTAGAACACAGAATGGCAACAAAACCTTTGTCCTTATGGCTGCATACTGGACTATTTGGCCAGTGCCCAGTCTCAGCCGTTTCATATCACAGACTAAATCACACACACCCACCAGCCTCTATTACAACACTTTGTTAATCAGGTGTGTCTGGATATTAACCTCCTATCTATTGCTATACAGGAGCCAACCTGAGCAGACACAAGAGTCTGGTTGACACATACACTCCACCCCTGACTATGCCCTAGGGCTGTATGTCACTAAAAATATATACACACACACACACAAACATATATATCACACACACATATATAAACATATACACATTCTCACACACAGGGCATATGAGGAAATACAAGTTGACATGAGTGATATTGTTGACCATGTTACTTAGTATAATTTGCTATTCGACTTGGGCACAAGCTGCCTGTTGGATTATATAGTCATTGGCAGCAATCACTGTGTGCAGTGCAGCTGGTCGGGAAGGCTCCCCGTGACACCCCCCACTGGCAGAACACAAATAGCACTGCGAGAGGGATTCCCCCATCAACGCTAACTGTAAGGAAAGACATTGAACTGTCTATGGGTTGCTTTCTGGGTACCAAACTGTTTTTTTTAGAACAGGGTAATGACATAGGCTATTTTTGGGAAAATATGTGTGACTTGAGCTGTCTACAGAACATTTTCGAAATGAATGGGACAATTGTGTACATTGTCACGCACATATCCTAATAGCCCCATTACATGTGAACAGTCTCTGACAGTCTAATGTCACTTGCAAGCAGTCTAGAACTGTTTTTTGGGTTTTTTTTTACATGTGAGCAAAAGCCAACAGACTTTTGTACAAATGAGGAAGATCACATTAAAAATAAATTGTAATAACAACAACATTGTACAACTTACTTATTATATATAGTTGTTCTTTGCAAATTAATCCTCCTATCATTACGATATCTTTTGTAATCTTCAACGCCATCTTTAATGGCAATAACCAGGAGAACTATGACCAACGGCACCATGGTTATCTCTTTATGAAACACTTCAATTACTGGAATCCAATTCAAGATAGCAAGAAGCAGAAAATACAAGTTTGCAGACCTGTAAAAGAAAAACAGCTACCAGTTTTAAACATGCAGATAAAACTGTTCATCTTATTTACCAATGTAATCCTTTTAGAATTATAGTGGCATACAGTAGCATAATGAAAAATCTGACCTAGGCTAATCAATAGAGCAAATTACAAAAGAGTTGATATGTTTGGGGTACACTGCACACAAATCCACAGAAACAAATTGCTTAAAGTGAATTGTAAGGATAGAAATTTAGACTTTGCCATCATTTATTTGACTCTAAGGCCTCATGTACACTGGACATTTTGCTAACTCTAGACTACTTTCCTCCTGACAGCAAAGTTTTGGCAGAAAAAAACACTTGACGCCTGTAAACTCATGTAACCCGTTTAGGTGCGTCAAGCACTTGGGCATTAATTCATTTAATTGGCCAGAATAATCATGTATTCTACCCACTGAAATTAATTAATGCTCAAGTACTAAATGCACCTAGCACTTAGATACATTTACATGAGCCTACACACATTTAGGCGAGTCAAAATTTTTTCTGCCAAAACTATGCTCCTCCTCTAAACATGTCTAAATGCCTGTATGTGTGCATGGACAAATACGTTAATATATAGGGTGTTTAGAAGCAGGAAAATATGCCCAAAGCCACTAGAGGCAGCAGAAAAAATGTCCAGCATGTATCTTGATCCTCACTTCCTAGTAATTACCTGGCCCAAATGTAGGATGGGATGTTTTGGATTTCTCTGGCTGCATGTTTGTTCTTGGTCAGTGACTCATGAAATAGTAACATCAAGCAAAGCATAAAAAAAAAAAAAAAAAAAAAAATACAGCATATCAGCTACTTAACCTGCAAGAGGATTTGTAATTCTGACCACTCAGTTCTAAGATTTTAACAGCCTCGTCAGAATATACAGCCATGATAGCGACCACACTTTTCTCTGTTACAGTTAAAGTGGTTGTAAAGGCTGAAGGTTTTTTACTTTCATGTATTCTATACATGAAGATAAAAACCAACTGTGTGCTGCTCCCCCCACAGCCCCCCCCCCCCCCCCCAAGCTTGGGTTCACACTGCCCACGATCTTAAAGTCGCACGACTTGTATGGAACTTCTTAAAGTGGAGTACTGCGTAAAAAAAAAAAAAAATAAAAGTCAGCAGCTACAAATACTGCAGCTGCTGACTTTTAATAACCAGACAATTACCTGTCCCAGGGTCCAGCATTGCGGGCGCACAAAGCACCATTCGTCTCCCCCTCCTCTCTGTGGCGCCAGCATTGTAACTGTGGGCACCCACTGAGCATGTGCGAGCTGTGCCGTACGCTGTGACTGGCCGGGAAATCATCTGGGACCTGACGTGTCCCAGATGATTGCCAAGAGAGAGGGGGGTGAGGTGATCTCCCTAACAGTGCTGCGGTGCGTCGGGAGGAAGAGGGAGCTTGGACCCTCTGAAAAGAGGGTACCTGCTTTCCTCCCCAAAAAAAATGACATGCCAAATGTGGCATGTCAGGGGGTCACCTCCCTTAAAGCGGAAGTTCCATTTTTGGGTGGAACTCTGCTCTAAACAGAGTCAATGCTCGTCATACCAAAGTCGGACCAAAAGTAGTGCAGGAACCTTTTTTCTAAGTCGGAGCATCTCAAGTTGCACCGAAAAGAACTATTCCATTGCACAGAATGGGGTCAGACTTCTGATGCAACCCTTGCTCCAAAAGTCGGAGCGATTGTTGCATCAGAGTGAACTGGGCCTAATACTCACCTGAGTCATCTCTCGATCCAGCAATGAGCACAAGAACATCGGCTGTCCCGGGACTCCCGCTGCTGTCGATCACAGCCACAGCTCTATAGTAAGCAGTTTGCTATTGGGGCACTGGTCAATGGGGAGAAGCCAGGAGTGTCGGCGGAGGAACCCGAGAAGAAGAGGCTAGGGGCTGCTCTGCGCAAAACCATTGCACAGAGCTGGTAAGTATGGTAGGTTTGTTTTTTAAACCAAATCTTGAATACCACTTTAAGTAATAAGGCATGTAATCTTCCGTGAGCAGACAGTGAAGGAACAGCAGCAGTTCATCCCTGTGCATGTTACTTGCTAGAACATATGCATGCAGGACATGGGATTAGCCCAAAATGCAGCCCCCTCCCTCTGCTTGTCTTAGTTCTGCTGTACTGGAGATTACAAGACACTAATGGCAAGCCAGATTCAGGTATTTACACAAATTGCATTTGACAACCCATTTCATTTTTAATGAATACATAACTGCACATTTATTTAAAATCTACCCAGAATTCATCTTTAAAGTGTCTGTAAAGGCTAATTGTTATTAAAATAAAAAAGAGGGTATCCTTCTCTGCTCTGTGCAAAAATATTGTACAGGGCAAACCCTTACCTCTCCTTTGGTGTTACCCTCTCAGAGCTGTCCTCTCCTCCTTTCTTTCAAGTGCCCCCATAGTAAGCTGTATGTTATTGGGGCACCCGTGCAGGTGCACTCGTGAGCTGGGCTGTCTACATTCAAAGATGCACACAGTAAAGGCTCTGCCATGCTCCTTGCTCCATCTTCACAGGATTTGATTGACAGCAGCAGGAACCTATGACTCTTGCAGTGTAGCCTGTGAGAACAGAGGGATGGGAAAGAAGAGCTGCAGAGGGGACCATGCTGAATCCATAGAGGACTCAGGTTAGTGTTTAGGGGCGGAGGGGGGAGCCTTTTACCTTAAATCGGGGAATGTTTCAGTTTGGAATCACTTTAAACATTCGTAGTCCAGACTGAAAAAAAAATGTAGAGCCCGCTATCAAACTAGCTATGTAATGATCAGGCTTTAATGGTATTGAATTCCTTCATACAATACTATTTTATTTTGTTGCGATTTTGAGGATTGTATACATTAACATCTTTTTTTTTTTTAATTAAAGTCATTGTTAATCTCTGCAGAGTTGAAGGTTATTCAAAAAACATACATGTATCACTCCTATTCCTGTGTTTCAGGTCAAAGTCTTTTTACATCCCCCAACTTCTATTACATGTCAGTTAATATAGACCACTGTCCTAATATTATATGTAAAATGTAATGATGCATATTTGAATTCTTTGTCCCCTCTATGATTGCATGCTGTCCAGGTGCTGAGGCAGCAAAGTGGCCCAAAACCACCACACTTCACAGCTGGGATGAGATTTTGGCATTAGAGCACAGTGTTTTTATGTTCTTTAAACACAGTACAGTACAGTGCATTTCTGGTAAAGTTCATCTTCTCACCCAAATACCATTGTCCTAGATGCCGCATGAATCATACAGGTGGTGTTTTTGATTGAATGATTGAATGATTGAAAAATGTAGTAGTTATTTTCAAAGCAATGGTTTTCCCTGTGGTATTCCAAGGTCTTCACTTATTCAGTGTTTTATAATGGATAAGGGAACAGAGACTTTGGAAATATATCTGTGAAGGTTCTCATTTATTCAGCTCATAGTATAGCAATTAGTATTTGGTCACATTCAACTGAACTTGTTCCGCATTGGATTATAATCTGATATCTGCAAAACAATTTCTCCTCTTTGCGTTGCAATGCAGCACCCTCTGGCTTAGTGTGCTAGTGTACATAGCTGTTAGAGTAGGTGAATTTGGCTTGGCTGGCAGCCAGCCTGGGTTGAATCTGGGTCAGGGCTGAGTGACTCAGGAAGGCTGGATGACTCATCAGGCAGCATCTCTGGTACCTTCCTATGCTCTCTGGAACCTTGGAGAAGCTTACAGAAGTAGAGGGCAGAGTTTAAGAGCAGCTGCCTGTGGTATTGATGAGGGCCCCAGCCAATACCCAGTAAGTGGACTGGCAGGGGGCGGTAACTAATAAATATTCATGGGTCAGGCCAGCAAAGAGGTAGTCGGTGGAAGATAGAGGAGGAGTGCTGAGAGGGGGAGGTGACCTCGGGCCTGGGGCTCAGGTGCTGGAGGGACCCTCTACACACTCTACCCTCTTCCCTGGAGGCACAGGAGCAAGTGTGAGGACAGCAGGAGCAGGTCAGCACGTCCAGGGGAAGTCAGCCGGGTAGGCTGGTGAGTGTGCGGTCTGGGAGGACTGTGGAAGAGTGTCAGTCTTGGAGGACTGTGGAGAAGTTAGCCAGGAGGGATAGAGAAAGGGGCAGCTGCAGGCAGGCTGGCAGTGCCTGAAGAGGTGGTGCTAGGATCAGTAGCCATAAGGAATGTAAGCTGGCCTTTGCTATACAACCAAAGGGGCCCGGGGTCCCTGCCTGTAAAGGGCTCTTGCTTTATTTTGGTTTGCTAAATTTACTAAAGTGTCCCAGCTGAGTCTGTTTTGCAAGCAAGTGAAGTGCTGGAGGAAGAAAAAGAGTGTATATAGCTGTATATAGGAAGAGTTGTCCGTAAAGTCAAGCGGGCATCCCATAACCATAATCCCCATCCAGGTTTTATCCCCTCAATAAAATACAGAAAATAAAGTGCTGGACTGTTTTCTGACTCAAGTGTGCCTGTGGAAATTTGGTTAGCCTGGCTGTGCAGGTTGGGGAATCCCAGTTCACTTGCAGCTCCTTAGGGGGTGCACTACAACAGTAATTGACATTTAACATGGTTAGCCTCTACTTGTTCAGTTTACAGGGCAGTCATCAACAACTGCACATGGTTCACTAGCACCATAATATATTTATATGCCTTTGCAGAATGCACACAGGTGTAGTAAAAAAATAAATAAACTAAATTTAAATCTCTGCAATGTAGCAGTTTGATTGGGAATGTAGACATTTGTTTTATGTGTTTATTATAATTATATTTAATCAGATAAAGATAAAATAAAATATATACATTTATTTTTAAAAAGTATAAACTTTAGAATAAAAAAACTGAAGTAGACCCAAAACCATTACAGTTTACTTTTGAATGGGTCAGTCATTTCAGCTAAACTGCTCTGTTTACAGAGACCAGGCACAGCAATGTTTTTTCAGACACCCTAGAGCAGTGATCCCCAACCTTTTTTGGCACTGGGGACCGGCTGCGTAGAAGAAAATTGTGCCAAGGATCGGGGGGATCACGCGGGGGGTAAACGATATTTCATGGGCAGTTCAACTCACCATAATGCAGAATCAGTGGGAGCCCTGAGTGTGTCACTTGCCACTGTCGCCTACCACCAGATGCAGCCACCTGCCACACTGCCTGCCACAAGAGGCAATATGTCACTTGCCATGCCACCTGCCACGTTACTTTTCACCAGATGCGGAATGTCACTTGCCCACACTGCCTGTCACCAGATGTTGAATGTCACTTGCCACGCCACCTGCCATGTTGCCTGTCACCATATGCGGAATGTCACTTGCCATGCCACCTGCCACGCTGCCCATCACCAGATGCAGAATGTCACTTGCCTCGCTGCCTGCCACCACTGCATTGTCTCTAGCCGCATGCTCTTTGGGCTGAGGTTTGGTGATTGCTCGAGCTGTGTTCTCATCACTGATTATTACCGTCCCCAGAACGCCTGTAGCTATTGGGGTGGTCTATGTAAGATCTATCAGTTATCTCAGTCATTGTAACGATTAAGCACAAGATGAATGTGTGAAACGCGTCTACGTGACCACAGTTTGGTGTCTCTGGTGTTATCTTTGTGAAGCAAAATAAAACGCAATCGGAAGTTTTGGATGTGCAGCCATTTCTTTCTTCTTTCTCTGCATTGGTGGCAGCACTGGTCCATTTAGCACAGAGGCAGGCTCTGTGCAGTGGTGGGTTCCGAATAAAGGCAGGAGAGCGGTGATGCAGGGTGGACAGTGAGACATGATGTCATCTCTCTGCTCCCCGCTGCACCTCAGACACTTAGGCTGACAGGACACCGGCTGTGAGGGCGGAAGAGTGGTGATGCGGGGGGTGGAGAGAGGTGATGTCATCTCTGCTTGTCCGCTCGCTTCTTCCATCCACCGCTCTCATATGCCGGCCGCTTGGCTGTCTCATGCCGCCCACCCAGCCCTCTTATGCCGGTCGCCCGGCTCTGTCAATACCGCCCACCCAGGTGTCTCATGCCGGCCACTTGCACCCTCTGCCGGCTGCAGAAAGGTTGATGACCCCTGCCCTAGAGAATAAAATGGCAGTCGCATTTGAGCAGCGCTCTTACAAGTGCAATTTTTGGGGAGAAAATACACTTTTTTGAATGAAAAAAATAAGACAACAGTAAACTTAGCTCAATTTTTTTATATTCTGAAAGATAATGTTATGGCGAGTAAACTGATACCCAACATGTCACAGTTCAAAATTGCGTCCGCTCGTGGAATGGTGACAAACTTTTACCCTTAAAAATCTCCATAGGCGACGTTTAGAAATTTCTACAGGTTACCAGTTTTGAGTTGCAGAGGAGGTCTAGTGCTAGAATTATTGCTCTCGCTCTAACGATCATGTGTGGTTTGAACACCGTTTTCATATGTGCGAGCGACATTTATATGTGCATTTGCTTCTGCGTGCGAGCTTAGCTGGACAGGGCTCTTTAATTTTTCATTTATTTTTTCTTATTTATTTTACTTTTACTTTTTATTTTTTAGGTCACTTTTATGTAAACATCCCTTGTAGTAGAAAAAAATCATGACAGGACCTCTTAAAATGTGAGATCTGGGGTCAAAAAGACCTCATATTTAACATTTACACTAAAATTCAATTAAAAAAAAAAAAAAAAGAAGAATGAAATGTAATTTTTTTTTTGCAAAAAATGTTTTTTCTCCTTTAAGACCATTGGGTGGAGGTAACGTTTGATGTTGCTTCCACCATCCAATGGTGTGGAGGTGAGAGGGGGCCATCTTTCCCTCACTGGGCTCCATGCCTGTCAGGGAAGAGGACCTGATTGTCTCTGGTAAGCGGTGGAGACCACCGCAGAACGGTGGGAGGGGGGGAGCACTCTCCCGCCCTTGATAAAAGTGATCTCGTGGTCAATCCACCACAGAGACCACTTTTATCTGAAAGAGGACCACCCGCTGATGAAGAGGATACTGGGGTTATGGCAGTTAGCTGCTGCCATAACGGTATTCCTCTTCAAACAGCTGACGTAAAATGATGGCGGGCGGTCCTTTAAGTGGTTAAAGTGAAAATACACTCAAAGCGAAGGTCTGCTATGCTATTATGAACATCTAGAAATATTAATTATGCCTAGGGGAAGTACCCTTAAAATATACCTTTTGCCTGGTATTCTTCCTGAAAAATAGCAGTGCATTTCCTGGTGTGGGAGGGTGCCCAGACACTCTTGTGCCTACAGCCTCATAGTTGTATATCTGAAGTATGACATCTAAAACACTGCTGCCTTTGATTGGATTGCAAATTTGGAGTGAGATTTTGTGATGTCACTACTGTGCTGTTTACAGGTCTCCTTAATGGGGTTTCTGACATGAGGAAAAAAAAACCCTGCCAAGATGGCCACCCCTGCATAGTGTAGAACAAGACATGGTAATGAGGAAAATATCAGCTGGAGGGAGCCATATGCAATATTGGTGACTAGTCCTTTGTTTGCCTCTTTTGGGCACAGCTTTCAGAGTTAAATGAGAAGTACAGCCAAAGTTTGTTTGGCTGTACTCCTATGGATCACAGGAGTGCAGTTTGTTCTGCACTCCTGTGACCCATTTTCAGCAGACAGCGGACTGAAGTCCGCTGTTGGCTGATGTCACAGAGCCAGGCTAGGCTAGGGCAAGATTGCAACAATGGAGTTGGGATCTGCCCACTTGCCTGGACCGCTGAGAGCCTGAGCTGGCCACTCCCGCTCTCTCCATAGCGGTGTTAGATCGCTCGGTTCTCAGTGTTAGAGCTGGAGGGGTACAGATGCAGCATCAGACTTTTTAATTTCTTACCTGTAAAACTGCTCAAATAGGTTTTTAGGCAGAAAGGTTAAAATGGTGTATTTTGTTGTTTGGATTTTGTTTCCAGTATAAAATCTGGAAACTCGTTTGCGGTCGCTTTCCAATTTCTTATTATTGGCAAAGACTACTCGTTGCTCATTCAGATTGTATGTTGGAGTCTTCTTCCTGGATGTCAGAAGAGGAGTTCTCTCCGAGGGGCATGTTGAAGAATCTTTCTGTAAAACTTGCCTCCACCGATAGAAGCTTGAATCCATTGGTAAAAGCACTAACCTGTATAAGACGGAACAAAAAGTCAGCGTTTAGTTTTTATATAGGATAAATAGTGAATACAGTGTAACTAACTATACTTCCTATTTGCTGGTAGATAAGTTGCATAACTGCATAGAGTAATGGAAAAGTTCAATGCATATATAACAAATTAAGCACAATTTAAAGCAGACCTTTATTCCCATAATCAAATTTTCCTCACTGCAACCCTCCACTAGCACTATTTGAAAAGGTCTATTTTTAAAATGTTTCTCTACCCCCTGACTCTATTCTCACCTACACGAGAATAATGTATCCCTGCTCTTGCAGCCTCCTTGGAGATCCCCATTATGTATCTCAGAAAGCAGTTGGAGCAGCGACACACAGTGACTAGAGGGCAGACCTAGGGTACATCATTGGGGGTGGCTTCCCAAACCCAGAAGAAAGGGCCAGCTCCTGATAGTGTAGAAAGGGAAGATGGCAGTGCTGGGAACTTATGTAGGGCAGTGGAGTGGTGGACCACTGCAGGACAATGCTGGATTGGCTGGGCATGTGAGCATGTTAGTATGTTTTTTTTAATACTCTGCAAAAAAGGTAAGAGGGGTGTAAAGGAAATTAGTAAGTTCTGTATATAATTGTATTCTATTTTGTATGTATTGCACACTGCCCTCACTGTGCACACGGCACTAATAATGTTTTCATTACATGTTTGCATTTTTTCGAGTCCTGATTAGAATTAGTCTGCCTATGTTTCGCCCCTTGTTACCATAAACATACAATTGCAATATAAATGTGATACCTACGTAATCATGTGTATAAAAACCTTCAATTGCGATATAATAAAGCAGAACAGTTATTTTGAAAGGTGCGGAGTGTATCTTTTGTGTCTGTTCCTTACTGCAGGAGCTATTACTCATTTGGAACCACTAATCAATATGAGGATAGGAGTTGCCTATCTATAATTTTCCATGTCAAGGGGATTACAAAAATGGGGGGGAGCGGTTCCTCCCGAATTTTCTGCAGTATAGAATAAACATTTCCAACTTTATGATATTGGAAATTTCTTGAAAATTAATGCTCTAAATGTTATACTTTCTATGGGATAACCAGGGCTATCAGGATAGTCAGGATCTCTGACACCTGCCATTGTTTAGGAAGGTGTTGTCAGATACAGTACTTCATAAACTCCATTCAGTAGCAGGACTTATCCATGTCAGTATGGCAGATTGTAATAGTGTGTTCTACTTTCGGTCAGCCATAGGCTCTTGCTTGTGAGTTTTCAAGCTAAGGGCTTTGAGGATAAAGACAGTTAAAATGTTTTATGAAAACACATAACACAAGTTTTCTCCAGCATGTCTGCATGTGCATTGTATAGGTTTTCAATGCTGTTTTCATGCAATATAGTCACAAATTAGAAAGTATAGTTTGTATTGTTGCCCATACATACATTTTGTACATTCACATCAGTCAAACATAGTAATCATGTTCCACAATGCATCTTACAAATGTACAACAAACACATTCACAATGATTTTACTGGCCAATACTAACAAAACTATCACAGTTTAGTTCCAGTTAACATAAAGGCGTATTTATGAAGCACTGAATTTCACAAAACATTCACTGGTGCTGAAATCAATCACTGTCACATGTACCAGGATAATTCATCTGCGGTTTGGTAAATGTTAGCCTAACTATTTTACTTTGTCAGTTTTTTACTGCTATCCAGGGGTCCATTAAAGTGATGTACCCTCATTTCCTGTCCTGGTGATAACAGTTTTTAATAGAAAGTGAGCAGTAACAGGGACATAAGACAAAATTATAAATCTAAGAGGTGTTCTAACCTTCCCCTAATCTACTTAAAACAGAACTCCACCCCCCCTTAGCTGCCACATTTGGCACCTTTTAGGGGGGAGAGGGTAACTGAATTTGACAGGTGCCCGCTCCCACTTTCGGCTGAGTTCACCACAGTGAAGTGAGCAGTAAGTTCGGCCCCATCCTTCCCCCTGCAGCCGGCCCATTCACAGAGTACAGCGTGATTTGCGCATGTGCAGTATTAAACCGGCTGTGAAGCCGCAAGGCTTTACTGCCGGTTTCCCGTAGCCGAGATGATAGCGCCAGCACCCGAGAGCCAATTCAAGAATCGTGGTGAGGACACCGCTGGATGCCTGGACAGGTAGGTGCTTTAATAGTAAAAGTCAGCAGCTACAGTATTTGAAGCTGCTGACTAAATTTTTTGGAGGGGAAAAAGCATGATTGCTTCTGTGAAGATTGTTAAAGAGTGCACTTCACATCCTGCCTTGTAAAATTTCAGCAGGAGAGGAATTAGTTCTAACCCTTCTCAACTGTATCCAAATCTAACAAAAAATGTTTTGGCTGGACATACACTTTAAAGAGTACTCACTGCATCTACAGCACATACCTCACAGTTATTGATTGCAGTTATAATGTCTTTAAAAGTTGTAAAGTCAATCACCACCTACAGTAAAACAAAATACAATTATTATTATTTTTTTTTTTCAGAAAGAAAAAGTCTGTGCATGCATCCTGTTCTTCTAGGCTGTCAGGTCACCTGAGTCCAGGTCCAGGTGACAGATGTACTCCATAGGAGTCAGGAGTGCACCGATAAGGTAGTGGACCCTAGGACTGACTGCTGCAGATTGAACTCTGGGAGGTTCAGGAAGCAGGTCTACTGGAGCATCAACACAGATCCCACTGGGAGCTAGAGCATAGATTCCTCAGGGCATGGAGTCTAAAAGCCAGCAGGTGTTCACCAGAGCCTCTAGTGGGGAGGATGGACTGCGCTGCAGTCTGGCCCCAGGTTGCGGCCCCCAGGGTCTCACAGCTCACGCTCATGGTAGACAATGGGAGAAAGAGGAAGGAAGCAGCAGGCTGGAACAACAAGGATAGTAAAGGGATAAGCCAAGGTCGGGGCGACTAGCAGACAAGGATAAACATAGAACACACCAAAGGTCAGGGTCACTAGCAGACAGGGATAGTCAAGAACAGGCCAAGATCTGTAACTGGAATCAGACGTAGGAAACACAGCAAGTAGCACACGAATGATAAACACACAATGGTTGATCAGCAAGGTTGGCTTGCAATGCACAGGTTAATATAGTGTTCCTAATTAGAGGCTGAGGTGGAGCTTTGCTGAGGGAAGATTATATAAGCTGTCAGGTGAGGGTGGCTGGCCTCTAAAGGTGAACACATGGAGGAGAGGTAAGCTGACAGAGAAAGATTACTGCATAACCATGACAATACCCCCCCTCTTATGTGGCCTCCCCCTCCCCCCGCCTGGGTCCAGGCTTAAAGGGAAACTCCAGATAAAACCTCCTCAACAGACGAGGCACAAAGATCTCAGATGCAATGATCCAAGACCTCTCCTCAGGACCAAACTCCTTCCAATGTATGAGGTACTGAAGATGCCAGGAATGCCAGGAATCCAGAACTTGACTAACCTCATACTTTAGATTATCCTCAGAGACCGAGACCGAGGTAGGAAGAGGAGAAGAGGACTTATTGAGGACTATAAACATTCTTAGGAATGGGTAAGGGCATGAGAAGACCATCAGACTGGGCAGTGGTCAGTGGATCCCTGTGACCAGGTTGGTTAGAAGGTGACGTGTCACAAGAGTCAAGCTGGATAGCTGAAACACAAGCAGAATGCAGAGAGTCCAGAAAGGAAGGTTGAAAACCCCACCTGGCCGAATGAGGCAGTCTATCCAAAGGATGGATTGAGCCTCTTAGACAAGTTTGAATGGACGTAGTAGTAGGGTGAGGCCAGGTTACAGAAGGCCCTGAATAGGAAAAGGCAGGAAGCTTACTGGGCATGGGCTGGGCTGGCATAACTGGTGCAAAGGCCGACTGAATAGCATTGCCAGGTGTAGCTACTACTTCAATTGCATCACAGGGCATAGCGACTTTGGAGCTTGCGGACAAGTTAACCTGGCTGTGCGTCCAAGGGAGTTTAGGGACAGGCAAGGGTAAATGGTTATGCAAACTGGAGTAAAAGATCGGCTCAGGTTCACAGGTGGGCTCCTCATCCAGAGTGCCACATGACCTAGAGAGTGCCTCGGCCCGACTATTGCAGGACTCATCCCAGAAATCGCTATATACAGCGGGAAGAGCAGAAGATACTGGAATGGTGGCAACAGGAAGTTTCCCTTTTGGGGCAACCTTGAGTAGGCAGGAAGAGGAACAGGAGGAACCCCAAGCCAGGATCTGTCCAGAAGTCCAGTCAACGTGTGGAGAATGGAGCCGTAACCAAAGAAGACCTAAAATGATAGGAGATGAAGCCTTAGGTAAGACAAGGAAGGATATCCACTCCTGGTGGAGTGTCCCTACCGACATCTTAACAGGGAGAGTCTGGAAGCGGATAGGGCCCCCTGGGAGAACAGTACCATCAATCTCCAAGACCACCAATGGCGTTGTGAGGGGCAAAAGGGTAAGCCTCATGGAAGATGCAGTTCTCCAGTCCATGAAATTGCCAGCGGCTCCGGAATGCAGATATGCCGGGACCGAATGAGAGGAAGAGCCGACATGAAGGAACACAGAAAGAAGAAGACAAGAAGGTGATATTTCAGGGTCCAATAATCCACTTTCCAGATGTATTAGCCCCGAGCGTTTTTCCGGACGAAGAGAGCAAGTGTCACAAAATGACCTTTGACCCCACAATAGAGGCACAGGCCCAGAGTTCTGCGCCTAGCGCATTCTTCGGGAGATAACTTGGTCCAGCCCAGCTGCATAGGTTCCTCAGCAGGCAGGAGGTGCTCCTCGGGATGAAGAGAGGGGACAGGGAGCTCAGGCTGCCTAAAGAATGGGGAGTGCTGGCATCTTTTTTCCAGAGTCCTCTCTTGAAAGCGAACATCGATCTGGTTACACAAGGTGATGACACCATCCAGATCAGCAGGAATAGCTCTTCCAGCTAATTCATCCTTCACTCTATCAGAGAGGCCATGTAAAAAGGTTGCAACTAAGGCCTCATTATTCTAGCTCAGTTCATCAGTCAAAATACGAAAATGAAGAGTGTACTCTCCCACAGAAGCGGACTCTTGACAGAGACGTAAAAGGGCGCTGGCCGCTGAGCAGACACGAAGATATTCCAAAAAAGTTTCAGGAAGTCAGACAGGCTAGATACCACTGGATCATTCAGTTCCCACAGAGGGGCAGCCCAGGCTAACGCCTCGCCGGACAGGAGGGATACAATATAGGCTACCTTTGCCCAATCGGACAGGAAGTTTTAGAGCTGAAGCTCAAAATGAATTGTGCACTGGCTAAGGAACCCCTGCAGGCCTTGGGTTCCCCAGAGTAACGGGATGGAGCAGGTAAATGCAAAGAATTTGTGGATGTGGCTGTGACCGTAATAGGTGCGGCAGCAGATAGCCGTTGAAGTTGTTGAATCGGGGGGTCCTAAGGGAGGTCTAAACCTGTTCAAAACGGGAGGCCAAATCCTGAAGGAATCGCATCACCTGGGTCTGAATCGATTCCTGGGTCTCAAGTATGCGAACTAGGCCCTGCAACGGATCATCTGTGGGTAGTGGCACATCAGCCGGGTCCACGGCCATTCAAACTGTCAGGTCACCTGAATCCAGTAGTGTCCAGTAGACACTCCGTAGTCTCTAGTGGGGAGGATGGACTGCACTGCAGTCTGGCTCCAGGTCGCGGCCCCCAGGGTCTCACAGCTCACACTAGACTACAAGATAAAGAGGAAGGAAGCAGCAGGCTGGAACAACAAGGATAGTAAAGGGATAAGCCAAGGTCGGGACGACTAGCAGACAAGGATAAACATAGAACACGCCAAAGATAGTCGAGAACAGGCCAAGATCGGTAACTGGCATCAGACGTAGCAGACACAGCAAGTAGCACACGAAAGCTGAACACACAATGGTTGATCAGCAAGGTTGGCTTGCAATGCACAGGTTAATATAGTGTTCCTAATTAGAGGCTGAGGTGGAGCTATGCTGAGGAAAGATTATATAAGCAGTCAGGTGAGGGTGGCTGGCCCCTTCTCTTAAATTATAAAACAAATTACACAAAATTATAAAACTATACAAAAATTAGGAGATAATAATGGATCCTATGATGCCAGGAGCATTGATTACATTTCTTTGAAAGAGTTCAAAATCATGCTGGCTGTACACTATACAATCTGATTGTAAAAAGGAATTTTGACTTACCTGTTGCATATCTTGGCGTACACTACAGACACAGGCAAAGAATTCATAGACCCTAGGTTATAGACTTATAGTGGTTAAACACTGGCAAATCTTTTGAGGACACACCCACTGAATTCCTTCCCCTATAACTCTACCCCACTCAGCCCTCTGTTTTGTAGCAAGCAATGCAGAGTAAGCAAGGAGAGGAGGTGTGGACTGTGTTCTGTACTGTACTCCAAGGCATGGAATTTACAGGTGAATCAAAATTCCTTTTAACTTAAAGTAGAACTTTACCCATAACAACTTGAAAAAAAATATAACGTTCTTTAGCAAAGAACATACATTTTACATGAATAATTATGCTACCAAAATTAGTGTGTTCTGCCTCCAGCATTGCCTCTGTTCTTCTTGCTGGAGGCTGACATTTTGCTAAAGCCCAAAGCCCCAGCTGTAAATCGTAAAGCAGAACTAAACCCATCGATTTACCAGTTTCAAAAAACAGTTTGGTTTGATTGGGTCCTCAACCAAACTGTCAAACCATCAAATGGCTGCTGCCCTAACTGATCACATGCGCAGCACCATGGCAGTTGCAGTTCAAACAATCAGCTTTCTTAGTTGTAAAGGATAAGAGGGTTTAATTCCGATTTAAGGCGGTCAGCAGATCGAAAATCAAAACTCAGCAGTGCCTAAAAATGCCTATATAATCTATGGCCAGCCTTAGAGTGCTCCAGTCTGGTCATGTGATCTCCCCAGCGACTAGCTTCCAGGGAGAGGAGAGAGTGGAACAACAAATGGAAAAGGCCTAGATGGTGATGCCACCCATAGGCTTACTATGGGACAGCATTTCTTCGTTGTCCCTCCTCTTTCCTAAAGCTGACTACTGGGAGCTTATCACGTGACCGGATCGCATCACCCTGAGAACAGGTAAGTATAAGCATCTTCCTTCTACGGGGTAGTTTGTATAGGAGTTAGAAGTCCGGTGGGAGCTATTTTAGGCTTAGTTAGTTCTATATTCCAGACTTCTACTTTAAGTCCATTAGTTGTCAGAGGAATTGTGACATGGATGCAGTAAATTCTGCTTTTGCCAGGTAGGATGCTTGTTGCATGCTTGAGCTAGTGCTAAAATTTAATGCAGAGACCAATGTTCAAATTGGCTCCTGCTCTGGTGCAAGGAAAGCATCATAACTCTGACTATGAGTGTTGATTGGGTCTTTAGTAGAGCGAACATTCACCTGTGGTTTAGCCTTGGCTTCCTTTCACCTGGTTTCCACAATAGCTACAGGTGAAGTTATTCTCCTGTAGGGTATTCATAGAATAGGATGCAGAACATAGCATAAGTAAGTCCAGAAGGTGTACACAGCAACCTGGGTGTAGACCGTCCTGTTACAAATCCCTGTGGTGAAAGGGCAGGAGGAAATAATTAAGAACCTTACTAATGGCTGGTACACACTACTAGTTTTTTTTCGTTCACCCCGGGAAAAAACCTGACAGCTCTGGTCAGAGTAGATCCAAGGTTAGTACAGCAATCTCCCCTGCTAAGCTTTTGTGTTCCGACAGGGGGACAGCCCCCCACCAGAACACTCCGTTCAGTGCTCTCCACCGAAGGCTGAGTGCGCTGATCGGGAGTCAGTCGACTGATGGTTTTCATGCATGCTCATCCGACAGAAGCCGGCCAAATAGCCTGTCTGTCGGATGGAGCGCCTTACACGCGGGCCCTGGACCTGTATAGCACAAGTGGCGCCTGTGCAGGTTCCAGTGCCCAAAGCAACATTACAGGCCATCCTCACACACCGTTTGGGTCTGGGTACAGCTCCAAATGTTTTACTTAGGTTGCACTGATCATAATGCACAGCTTCTATTTTTGATATTAGAAGATAGTGAATGAGATGACTGAAGAGTTGAAGAATCTCAAAAAGAGGTCTACCACCTTACGACACAAGCAAAAGACTAAGTACTCACAGAGTGGGGGTAGAGTTATAGGGAAGACACCCAGGGGGTGTGTTCAACATTTTTGCCAGTGTCCAATCACCTGAAGGTACGAGCCCATAACCCAGGGTCTATAAATATTTTGCCTTTGTCCTGTATTGTACAATACAGATATTTCTGTACAATCTCCTTAGGTTTACAAAGACCAATTAATAGCATACCTCCCAACTTTGTGAGATGGGAACAAAGGACACCTATTATAAATTTCATCTAAGGCTTAGGCCCCAGTTACTTGGGCACCATCTACATTAAATAGTTGGAGGAATGCTGATTTTTTACAGCTCAATTATTGTTTTCTTCTGATAAAACAGATAAAAAAAAATCTCCTTTAACTATATCAACAACAGTGTAGCTCAAGGGCCTACCTAAACAGGCCATTCAATTTCTATCCAATCAGGGAGGTACTTGCACTATGCAGTTATTGTTAAATTGGAAATTATGGCACCATCAATAGTTATGATGCCAGCTTTAGTGAGAAGGGTTACGTTAACCTTTCTGTGACCAGAGTTTTTTAAACTTAAATGCCAGACCAAGTTTAGCAGCAGGGGCATAGCTATAGAGGGTGCAAGAGTTGCGATCGTGACTTGGCCCCAGACTGCGGTGGTCCTGTGCGGCTCCCCTGTCAGTTTTGTATACACTTGTGTGAGCCGGAGTCGGGGGGCGGAGCTGGGAGGCAGAACTGGCGGTCCTAGGTACAGAATACTGCTTGCCTCTTGACTTTAAACTCTGGATGCAGCTAGCACCAGGCTGGATAGGAGGGCGGGCGGGGCGGCATATAGGAGAACTGATCTCCTATGCTCTCCTCCTGTCTCCTGCAGGTCTTTCAATGGCCACAGCAGCAAGATTGCTTCTCCTATATGCCGCCCCGCCCTCCCTTCCATCCAGCCAAGAGGCAAGCAGTCATCCGTACCCAAGACCGCCAGCTCCGCCTCACCCACCATGGCTCCCACTTCCTGTCTCAAGGCTGTTCCTGCCCCCAGAATGGTAGGAGAAAAGCTCCCTGCCCCAGGCCGCTCCTAGTAAGCCACAAACTCTCTGTCACAGCAGAGCGTAAAAGAATGCACTGCCCAGTGAGTATAGTGTTCCAGGCGTGCTGCTATCACTCTGCTCCCTCCCATACTACCCCCCCTCCCATTATGCTGTCCCCCCACACTGCCCTCCACTGCCTCCCTCCCATTAAAAACTGTAAAAAAAAAAAAAAAAAAAAAAAAAACTATAAAAAATAAATATTATAAAATAAAATGTTAAAAAAAAAAAAAAAAAAAAAAAAAAAAAACACTACTGACCCCATTTTCTGCCCTACTGACCATGTCCACTGCCCTACTGACCCCGTCCACCGCCCTACTGACCCCGTCCACCGCTCTACTGACCCCGTCCACCGCCCTACTGACCCCGTCCACCACCCTACTGACTACGTCCACCGCCCTATTGACCCCATCCACTGCCCTACTGAGCCACTGCTCTACTGACCATGTCCACTGCCCTACAGACTACGTCCACTGCTCTGCTGACCACGTCCACTGCCCTACTGACCATGTCCACTGCCCTACTGACCATGTCCACTGCCCTACTGACCATGTCCACTGCCCTACTGACCACGTCCACTGCCCTACTGACCACGTCCACTGCCCTACTGACCACGTCCACTGCCCTACTGACCACGTCCACTGCCCTACTGACTGACATCATTCCCAGTCCACACTGACACCACTGGCTGAACTAGGGTTGCAAAGGTCACACTTGTGACTGGGCCCTGGCCTTCCGCCACCATGACGAAACCCAAGACTGAAGGACTGCACAACATGTGAAAGGGATCCACTGTGGGCTGTAAAGGGTCATGGGATCAGTTGGAAGGGCTTTGGACTCGGAGGGAATGGCTCAGGTTGGAGTTCGGGGGGCTCTTCATGATTTCTTGCACCAGGGCCCTGAAGGTTCTAGCTATGCCTCTGTTTAGCAGCGCCAGTATGCAGAGTCAATTAACTTGACAACAACTCTGGGATGAATTTGTTTGGTTGACAGTCCAAGAAAAAAAACACAGTTCTGCATTCAAAATTCCCTCTTCCAAGGTTTATCACTTTTCTCAATGCAAGGGACATTTAACATTTAGACCAAAAAAAAGCAAAGGGGTTAAAGTGATTGTAAAGGCTCGTTTTATAAAAAAAAAAAAAACAAACATGTCATACTTACCTGCTCTGTGCAAAGGTTTTGCACAGAGCGTCTTGATCCTCCTTTTTTGGGGTTCCCCCGGTGGCGCTCCTAGCTCCCCCTCCTCATCTAGTGCCCAAACAAGTCCTGCTGTTGCAGCCATTGACACAGACAGCAGGACTCTTGCCCCACCCCCGGCTCCTGTCTGACACACCGCAACAACGATCTAGGTAAAGTGTCTCTGATGGAGACTCTTTACCATGTGACCAGCCATGTCCTGTCAGATGCGAGTAGAGGAGAGCCGATCGGCTGCTACTCTGACAAGGGGGGGGTCTGTGCTGATTGATTATTAGCACAGCCCCCCCCGAGGATGCCCACACTGGACCACCAGGGATGCTGCTAGGACCACCAGGGATGTCACCACCAGGTATGCCACTCTAGACTACCAGGGATGCCAATAAGTGCCCACAATGGATGCCAATCAGTGCCCACAATGGACATCACTGATCGGCAGGCATTGTTTGGCACTGATTGGCGCCCATCAGTCCTGCCTATCAGTGCCCATCAGTCCTGCCTATCAGTGCCCATCCATGCCGCCTATCAGTGCCACCTATCAGTGCCCCATTAGTGCCCATCATCAGTGCCCATCAATGAAACCTCGTCAGTGCCACCTCATCTGTGCCCATTAGTGCCGCCTTATCAGTGCTCATCAGTGCCGCCCCATCAGTGCCCATCAGTGAAGAAGAAAACTTATTTACAAAGTTTTGTAAATGAAACAAAAAAAACCCTTTTTTTTCAAAATTTTCGGTCTTTTTTTTATTTGTTTAACAGAAAATAAAAATCCCAGAAGTGATCAAATACCACCAAAAGGAAGCTCTATTTGTGAGAATAAAATGATAAAAATGTAGTTTGCTTACATGACCGCGTAAATGTCAATCAAAGTGCGACAGCGCTGAAAGCTGAAAATTGGTCTGGGCAGGAAGGTGTATAAGTGCCCTGTATTGAAGTGGTTAATTGACTTCTGTCTAAATTGGCCCTAGTATGTGTATGCATTTGAATTAGGGACTTTAGACTAATCTCCTTGAGGGCAGGGACTGATGTGAATGTACAATTGTGTAAAGCGCTTCATAAATTAATGGTGCTATACAAGTTCCTCTAATAAATAAATGTAATTTACCAGCCTCTTCCTTTTCTAAATTAACACAGTTAACACACTCACTGTGTTCAATCATAACTGAAGTAAACTGTTTACTATGCTTCAGTTTGTGAATGAACAGGAAACCACTCAGCAGAGAGCACTTTCCATTCATTCACTGTCCAATGCAGCTGAGGCTTACAGAGAAAGGCATGTGTGTTTGAGCTTTGGGGTGCACTCCCTAATGCTATAGGCTGCGCACGCCTATGCTCGAGAGTATGCCAGGGCAAAATTTAAAAACATAATACATCTCTACAATGCATGCACATTTTCATATGTTTTGCCTCCTAAAGGCAATGATCCTGCCAGAAATCTAGCCACCTACTGTAGTAAGCCAATGATGCCTCCTCTGCTACACTAAAAAAAAAAAAAAAAAAAAATCGCAAGAAGCATTGTCAGTCCTGTGATAAAACAGGGGAAAATGTGCATATATTGTACAACATTTTTTTATATGTTGCCTGCACATACTTAACAATAGAGCAGTCTATGGGTATTGGCCCACACATGCTCAATCTCATCCTATCACTATATACCAACCCTTCGGCAAAGATTAGAGTGAACAATACCCTGTCAAATGCCTTCTCCATCCACAATGGGATGAGGCAGGGATGCCCCCTGTCCCCAATTCTCTTTATTCTGACTTTGGAACCTCTCCTAAATAGCATTAGACACAACTCCGACATTCGAGGCATAAAAACCAAAAATAAGGAATATAAACCCTCTGCGTTTGCAGATGACATATTACTATTCCTCACAAACCCGAACACCACGCTACCAGTCCTATTAGAAGAAGTCAACCTCTTTAATTCAATTTCTAATCTCAAAATTAACTTTTCAAAGTCCTTTGCTCTTAACATTTCCCTACCTTCACCGCTTGTGGCACAATGTAAAGAAAATTTCCCTTTTCAGTGGAAATCAGACACAATCACTTACCTGGGCATACAACTCCCAGTCAAATTGCAAGATCTATGTATGAAGAATTACATACCAATCTTGAACAAACTGACGATAGACATGAAAAACTGGAGCAAACCACTTTTCTCGTGGTTTGGCAGAGCAGCAATATTGAAAATGAATGCCCTACCGAGAATCTTATACATATTACAAACAGTGCCCATTCACGTCCCACCTGCCTTTTTCAGAACATATAGGAGCCTCTGCTCCAAGTTCCTCTGGGTGGATCACAGACCTAGAATTGGGTACGCACATCCCTCTCTGGCCAAACTTTTAAGGGGGATCGGACTCCCAGACCTACAGAATTACTACAAAGCTGTCCACCTGACTTGCATCATTGATTGGAACATACATGCACCAACGAAAGACTGGGTGGGTTTGGAAGCATTCTTCATGGCCCTGCCTCTAAAATCCATGCCATGGATACACAGAAGCCACACTTCTCGGGAAATTGGAATGCACCCACTAATTAAGCCCACTATAAATTGCTTCCACAGTACATGCAAATGCACCCAGCTATCATTAAACCCTGGCCCATGATACCGATAAAAATGAACCCAGACTTCCCACCAGGTATGAATAACAGCTTCCTCCAACAGTTTTGGTCCCAAAACCAAATCCTAGCACACCATTTCTACGAACATGAGAAAGTTTGCTCAGCCTCTCGCCTCGCTACAATTCTGGATAAACCCCCTAACCCATCATGGACATACCTACAGGTCACACACTTTGTAAAGACATTGGACAACAAAGCCTCATGATCCAGAGTACTGACCCCTTTCGAAAGACTATGCACACAAAAGCCACCCCAAACCCATCTTATATCAGCAACTCACTCACTCCTCTTCATGGAATGTCAACCCAATGTGCAAAGCATGGGAAAGGGATTTATCTACCCCCTTGTCACCAGAGGACTGGGGTAATATATTCCTTAATATCCACAAGGGCTCAATTAATGTATCAGCACAGGAGAATGGCTACAAGATACAATCACGCTGGTACCGCACAACAACTAAGCTCCACAAATTTAAACCCACCATACCAGAGACTTATTGGAGATGCCAGGAGGATAGTGGCACATTGCTGCATATTTGGTGGACATGTCCACGTATCCAAAGTTTTTGGAAAGAAGTACACCGCATTACCTCACAAGTCACATCCTATGACTTGAAATTGTCCGCGACCCAATTTCTCCTACACCACACACACCTACCTCATCCCTCTTACCACAAATCACTAGCGATGCATATGATCAACGCGGCAAAACAATGTACACCCTGTTCCATATTATTTTGCCAATGATATTTTTCTCATTTACCTAAATAATTCATGTAAACAACAGTCAGCATAATTCTCATGATATCAACTATTAAGAGTACAATTCAAATTTTATTGAACAAACCTCCTAATAACAGTTTTTATTTTTCAAAATAAAAAACCTACAATGCACTGTTCCAAATTATTACGCACAGTAAGTATCAAAGCACTTTATAGGTTGTAAAGAACTTAAAATTGTCATTTGTTGTGTTTGCAGCATATTTACTGAAATCAAAAGCTATTTCAATCAAACTTTGAACAACATTTTAACTTTTTAAACATTTTAACAGGTCACGTTACATTTTAACATAGGACCGCTTATTTGATAGCAGCTTCACAAGTCTTGCATCCATTGAACTTGTGAGTTTTTGGACAGTTTCTGCTTGAATTTGTTTGCAAGATGTCAGAATAGTCTCCCAGAGCTGCTGTTTGGATGTAAACTGCCTCCCACCCTCATAGATCTTTTTCTTGAGGATGCTCCAAAGGTTCTCAGTAGGATTGAGGTCAGGGGAGGATGAAGGCCACACCATAACTTTCTCTCCTTTTATCCCCATAGCAGCCATTGATGCAAAGGTATTCTTTGCAGCATGAGATGGTGCATTGTCATGCATGAAGAGGATTTCATTACGGAAAGCATAGTTCTTCCTTCTGTACCAGGAAAGGAAGCGGTCTGTCAGGAACTCCACATACTTTGCAGAGGTCATCTTTACACCTTCAGGGACCCTAAAGGGGCTGACCAGCTCTCTTCCCATGATTCCGACCCAAAACATGACTCCACAACCGCCTTGCTGACTTTGCAGCCTTGTTGGAACAGCGTGGCCATCCACCAACCATCCACTACTCCATCCATCTGGACCATCCATGGTTGCATGGCACTCATCAGTGAACAGGACTGTTTGAAAATTAGTCTTCATGTATTTTTCTGCCCAATGCAGCCGTTTCTGCTTGTGAGCATTGGTTAGTGGTGGCCGAATGGAAGGTTTATGCACAGTTGCAAGATTCTGGAGGACTCTACACCTTGATGTCCGTGGGACTCCAGAGGCACCAGCAGCTTCAAATATCTGTTTGCTGCTATGTAATGGTGTTTTAGCAGCTGCTCTCTTGATCCGATGCATGGATCTGGCAGAAATCTTCCTCAATGTGCCTTTATCTGCACGAAACCCATCTGTGCTCTGAATCAGCCACAAATCTTTTAATAGTGCGATGATCACGCTTAACTTTTAGTGAAATATCTAATGTTTTCATACCGTGTCCAAGGCATTGAACTATTTCACTTTTTTTGGCAGCAGAGAGATCCTTTTTCTTCCCCATATTTCTTGAAAATTGTGCTCTGCTTAATAATGTGGAACACCCTCCTTTAGTAGTTTTTCCTTTATTTGGGCTCACCTGGCAATCTAATTATCACAGGTGTCCGAGATTGTTTTCAGTGATCAAAAGAGCCCTGAGACACAATGCCATCCATGAGTTAAACTGAAAAACAAAATATTTAATCTTTGTGACACTGAAATAGAATTTGCATAATAATTTGGAACAGGGTGTATTCCCGTCCACTGGAAAACCCAAACCATCCCATCACTCAAGGAATGGTTTGGAAGAATAAAAAAAACAGCCGAAATGGAAGAACTCATTCAAAGCACACAAGACACCCCACAGAAATTCGGCATTAAGTGGGCCTGCTGGACACACTCCCAAACATCAACAGAATTCTCCCGACTAAACTTCTTACTTACTTAAACACTAGAAAGACAGTAAGTTTGAAATAGGGACTTAGAAGGGGTACTCGCCTCCCCTACAACTTTTTACACAAATACTGGAATCCTATCACCAAGCAAGCCAGCCCCCCCCACCACTCTGGAAAATCTGTTTAATCGCTTAAACTAAATTAAGCTTCCGGGGGAGGGAAGCAAGAGCCGGGTACTAATACCATTCACATAGGCCTTCTACCCACCCCCCCACTCCTTTTTTTCCCACCCTCCTACCTTCCCTTTTTCGCTACCCAGACACCCCCTCCTTCCACTCATATCCCTTCACCAGCATCCCCCCCCCCAGTTATTTTCTATAATCCCTGGACTGACATTACCAACATCCTCAAACAAATGATGACGAACACACCTAGCACACCTCACCTAGGAACTTCTCAGGATGTACCACATAAAACACCAAACGGTCGCGAACTCTGACCCTACAGAGACAGTCACCGAACTACTTTGAGCACTTATTCATAGGTGCTCCTAATTGAGTGCCAATTTCCAATATCTCCTTCCGAGACATCACACCTTGTTGCACCCAACACAACAAAGACTCTCTAATCGGCACATTACAAGCTGCCCCCCATAATATACACCTGACTTTAAAATGTGAGATCTGTCTCAATACTTTAAGGCTTATGCTGGGTTCTCCGCATTGGATGTTGATGTTTCCTTCTTTTTACTGAATGCTTTTAACCCATGCTAATGTACCGTTTCTGCTGAAACAATCTGTTCAAAGTGAAATACACCATGTTACTTTGTTTGAGTTTATCAATAAAAAAATAAACTATTTGAAAAAAAAAAGAAAAAAAAACAACAATAGAGGCATTTACCCGATAACATTTTATGAGGAAAGGATCTTGAAATAGTTGTTACAAAAGAAACATTTATGCGTTATAAGGATGTTTTTGATAGTTTTACCGAAAAAGAAAAAACTTTACCATGTCTGAAGGAAAAGTATAAGGAAGAACAAGTAAAGATGGTAAACATTTTGATAGAATAATTAGATGAGGAAGGAATAGATAAATATCTATAATATACTATAGTATATGGGTTAACAGTGAAATCTAAAAAAAAATGTCACCATTAAATTTAGTTAAAATATTGTGGTGTTCCTACAGGTGATTGCAATGGAATTATACAAAACGGGCTTATAGAATAGGTAATATTTAAAAAGGGGAGTATGAAAATGGGAGAGTAGAATATTCCCACCTTTTATATTCTCACAAAATACAAAAAAATTCCCCTGTCAACACTGATGGGGGATTTGAGCAGATTTCTGTCCTGCAACCAGTGGTTGCAAGACAGGAATTCACTTAATCTATGGCAAGCCCAAGTCTCATTTAGCCATGGGCATAGGAGCAGATCCATTACTTTATGTGATGCAATTCTTTTGCCATTCCAGTACTTTGATTTTCTACCTGAACACCTGACACCTGAAATGAACAACAAAAAATGCTTTTTCCTTCCTCAAATATCTACAAAATAGTGTTATTGTGAAAAAAAGTCCCATCTATAGACAGCATTATTCTTTCATGCTAAGATCCTAAAAACAAATCAATATTTTGTTTACAATTTTTCATCCATACTTGACAAGTTTATTGCAGGTATGTCTAAATATAGAAGCCAGCACCAAATGAATAAGCAGCACATTCAGTGCTTTTGCATGACAGTTTCTGAACAAGTGTATTCAAGACTGTCTGAGTCATCAGAATTCTACTACTGTTATTTCTGCCAAGTGTCTGCACCACCCTACTACAGATCTTTACACGTGCACTTAGTTATGTTGTTCACCTTCAAGATTCATTTTTGTTTGTGATTTATCCAATATAAATGTAACAATTACTTTTACCAGTGCAGAAAACGTAATTGCATATTTCAGTGTTCATATTTAAGTGTTCCCTAACAGACTGTGGTGCTGCGGGGGATGCACTCAAAGCAGAACTAAAACCACTGGTTTAACACTTTCCAAAAACGGTTACATTCAAGGCATGCCTTGAATGATAACTGTTACAGTTGCTAGTGTGCTTTTGTTAGCTCGCAACCAAACTGTCAAGCCATCAAATGGTTGGTGCCATAGCTGTACACATAAAGAGCCATGGCAAGTGCAGATGAAACAAAGCCTAAGATGGCAGCTTCCTTGGCTGCAAAGGATAGGAGGGTTTGATTCCACTCTAATTATGCTGCTTTTACAAGTCAACAAACTGCCTGTACGTCTGCAAAGGCCTAAAATGATAAGGGAGTCCAGTGGAAGGTGTTGATGTAACCTACACAAAAAAGTGGGAGCAGTTGGTCAGGTTAGAGGATAAAATGTCTATCCACTGATTAACATCATGGCTCCTCAGCAGCAGGACCAACCTTCAGCAAAGACAACTATTTAGGAATGTGGCAAAGACACGGCCAACTCAGCATTAGTGCCCAGGTATGATTTGTCAAGGCTACAGCATATCTTGTTTAAAATTCAAGCCTGAGTAAAAAAAAAAAAAAAAAAAACCATACAGCTGAGTGTGCGCATTTTCATGTGGTTTGTGATGCTTTAACCACGTGCCGCCCGCCGTATAGCAAAATGACGGCGGCAAAGTGGTTTCAATATCCTGACCTGACGTCATATGACGTCCAGCATGATATCAAGCCACTGCGTGCCCCTGGGGTTGCGCATTGAGGCGATCGTTGTTGCGGTGTGTCAGTCTGACACACCACAACACCGATCTAGGTAAAGAGTCTCTGACGGAGGCTCTTTACCACGTGATTAGCCATGTCCAATCACGGCTGATCGGCTTTTCCTCACTCATGTCTGTCAGACACGAATAGAGGAGAGGCGATCGGCTGCTTCTCTGACAGGGGGGATCTGTGCTGATTATCAGCGCAGCCCCCCTGAGGATGCCCACACTAGACCACCAGGGATGCCACTAGGACCACCAGGGATGTCACCATCAGGTATGCCACCCTAGACCACCAGGTATGCCAATCAGTGCCCACAATGGATGCCAATCAGTGCCCACAATGGGCATAGCTGATTGGCAGGCATTGTTTGGCAATGATTGGCATCCATACAATCAGTGTACATCAGTGCCACCTATCAGTGCCCATCCATGCCCATCTGTGCCACCTATCAGTGCCCACTCGTGCCACCTATCAGTGCCCATCCATGCTGCCTATCAGTGCCCATCCGTGCCACCTATGTGTACCCATCAGTGCTGCATATCAGTGCCACCTATCAGTACCCATCAGTGCCCCATCAGTGCCGCATATTAGTGCCCATCAGTGCCACATCATCAGTGCCACCTCATCGGTGCCCATCAGTGCCACCTTATCAGTGCCCATCAGTGCAGCCCCATCAGTGCCCATCAGTGATGGAGAAAACTTACTTTTTTTACAAAGGTTTGTAACAAGAACAAAAAAAAGTTTTTTTCAAAATTTTCGTTTTTTTTTTTATTTGTTTAGCAGAAAATAAAAATCCCAGAGGTGATCAAATACCACCAAAAGAAAGCTCTATTTGTGGGAACAAAATGATAAAAAGTTCGTTTGGGTACAGTGTTGTATGACCACGCAATTGTCATTCAAAGTGCGACAGAGCTGAAAGCTGAAAATTGATCTGGGCAGAAAGGTGTATAAGTGCCCTGTATTGAAGTGGTTAAAGAAGATGATTTAGGAATGCATTAAAGCTGTTCCATTGAAGTACAACCATTGGTTGACATGACCATTCTATTAAAAATTACAATGCATTCTCAATCAACATTTACAGTGTTAGACAAATGCCAGAAGTATAACTGCCAAACCAGCATAAAGCACATAGCAGACAGAGAATGAAAAAGTGACATTCTGAGGTTACATCTGCCAAAATCACAAAGTAGTCAAGTTAGGTAACCTATGAACATATTTTTAGAAACAGCATTATACAGAACTTCAAGTCTACAGAGTACGATCAGCAGGTGAAGTATAATGGATGACCTGCACAAAGTGAACAAAAAATGTGGTTGCTATAAGGCGGGAAATGAAAAAGAAGGAAATACAGAGAGAGAAAAGGAAAAAAAATAAGCTCTGATTCACACAGTATTAATGAGTGGTTGTGGGAACAGTTCAAACCTCAGGCCCACCTCTTGGGGCAGACCACCCTCCCAACCCTAGACTTCAATGGAGTTGTCTTATCCTCCTGGCAATAGCGGACTTGGAAGCAGGGTATGCTTTTTGAGACCCTGTTGGCAGGACAAAGAGTCTGTTTTTTGTATTTAGGCTGTGGCTTTGACTGTGAGCTGTGAATACTTCCAAACAATGAAGGGCAATTTCCTTGAGATGCTTAAGAGCAGGGCACAGAAAGGAGGGACAATGTATTGATTAAAGTGAAAGGCTGATACATCCTTAAGGAAAAGAGTGTTTTGGATGTAAACAATTTTATCCTTGTGAAGGATGAGGAGGGGCTTACAAGAGTACTGCTAACACTGAAACGCATCACAAATGCCACAGTCACCAAGAAGGCCACTTTTCAATGACCTCCCTAATAGGTTTAAGGGTAGTTTCTGTAGGCCAAGAGAGAGAACTAACATTCCAAGAAAGCAAAGGATGCTGTAATAGGAGTCTGATTTGAGAGACACCTTGAATGAGGTTTTTACAAGTGAGAAAGATGCCAAAGGTTTTTGGAATTGGATGGACAAAAGTATTAAGAGCCAAGTTTTAGTCAAGTCCTGACAGCAGAAGTGCTAGAATACAAGGTACCAAGTAGTATCTGGAGTTGAAATGCGTGCGTCCACACAAGGTGAAAAGGATCTCCAGATATGATAGTATATTTTTTTCGAAGTGACTTTTCTGACTTTAATTAATGTGGGAATGACAGGGTCAGATATACCCCTGTTCTTCAAGACTTGTGATTTAATAATCATACTATTAAAACCAGTGACTGATAAACAGGATGGTATGGGAGGGGGTGGGGGGCCTTAAGACAGCATACCTGGCTTGTTTGGGAGAGTCCAGGGCTTATAGAGGGTTGAGTATGTCTGTGTACCAGTTTCTCCTTGGCCAGTTTGATGCAATAAGAATGACCAAATTCTTCTGTTCTTCTATTTTCCTTTTTCTGAACTGTGAGAGAATTAAACATATCTCTCCAGTCTTTGAGGCTGGCACCTGTGGTTATCACGTTCTGCGACGGTGGGAGAAAGGGCTTTTCCAAGGCTGGATTGGCAATCCATCAACCTAGAACATTTTCTGCTTGTCTGTAGAGAAGCATAGGAAGGTCAAGAGATAGATTTTGTTTGTTCAAGCCAATAGAATGTTGTGTTGGGAATAGGTCTACCTGACATTCACAAATATTACGCAGCATGCCATTTGACCAGAAGTGCAGATTGGAACCTTCATAAAAATACAAAAGCCTGGGTAGAGACAGAAAATGCAGGACAACAAACTCCCATACAATTGCTACCATGGATACCATCTAATCACACAACTAAATATTACAAAGAACACCCCAGGCCCACCCTCAGATGCTGCCACTTATTCAACAGAACCATAGAACTCACTTCCTACCCAGGTCCGCTTTCCCCCCCTTAGACAAAACCCAGTCTTTCCACCTGGCCTATCCCCCTCACTTCCTACACGATGTGTGAACACACGAACAAGTCAGAGCAGAACATTTCTTCAATCTAACATGTGAAATTCACATTTTCCTTTTTGGACATTAGTACAATTGAGACACTTCTTCAAATATCCTCACACTTCACTCAAATGGTCACGTCAACATACTCCATTTGAAGCTTACTGCACGAGAAACACTCCACAAAGACACTTAGAATCCTCAATGTATTCCCTGTTATTTTCAAACTTAGATGAAAAAGCCACTGGACCTCATTCTAAAATGGGAAAAGAATCTAAATATCACCTTAACTAATGAAGAATGGGAAAAAATCTTAATCAACATACATAAGGGCTCAATCAATGCGACAATACAAGAAACAGGATACAAACTTTTTGCAGGATGGTATAGAACTAAACAGAATCTCCTCAACAATCCCTCCCCTTTGTTGAAGATGTGGATCTGAACAAGGCTCTCTAATATATATCTGGTGGTCTTTAAGAAATACATGAAACTATCAGAAAAATCACAACCTATACCCTAGATTTCACACCTGCACAATACCTGCTCCACCACTCCTCATTACCCCATTATACATACCGCAAATCCTTGGTCCTAGAGTATAAAAGCAATTAACCTGGCTCTTATCCAACCTAACACCCCCATAAAGGATCACACTAATATCCCCAATATCAATTTCATAGCCCCTGAACCTGATACTACTTCTAAACTTCACATACTAGGTTTACCAAAATATAGTCAGCATTTCCCATGTTATCTTTTCTTTAAACAAGAATAAACAATAAAAAGGGAGGGGACTTTTTTTTTACTAGCTAAGGTTTCATCTTATTTGAATTGTTGTTGAAAAAAATTGTTTGTATGTTATTGATGGAAATCAATCCAAACAGATAGATTTACATGCAATACAAAACAAATTAATGCATTTTCCATTCTCTTACACTTATAAATTACATAAAAGAAGTGATATTTTCATATAATCTTTTGCTAACCTTCTCATACGGTCTAACTCACCTCCACATTTTTGCCATATATGCAAACAATGTGTGGTCCTTTTCATTAGACCTTTAACAACATATTGGCAAGGACAACAGTAAAAGAAACTTTTTCTAAAAAGGAAGCAATCAAAACTACAAAAAATAAAAAAAATCAAAAAGTAGTCTTTCAAACTTCAGCAGCGCTAAAGGTTTTAGTATAAAAGCTTGATATTCTGTAAATCCAGCTGACACCGAAAATTCAAACACAGTCCTTTGTATATAACGGTTCAAAAGTAATTCATCTGCTGTTTTTAAACTTTCGACCATCGATACATTTAATGCTTAGGCTCCCTCTAGGGATTGCACTCACCAGAAAGAAGATCAATCAAAGCCTCGTAGTATATATGAAATGGCTACGATCGCTGCCAGACGAACATCCGTCCGATCAGCAGATATGGAGACCCACACTCACGTCCTCCAATTTACCAGGATCCGATCAGCTGAAAACTTTCCATAATACTCGGGCAATTAAGGATATATTAACCAAAGAAAATCCCCTTCCCTTAATACATTCAACTTACAAAACAAAAACGTAAAAACGGTAAAAACGTCTAGGTGTACTACACAGCTTACCATACAGGTCATTGGCTCTGTTTTCTCCCCGTGAACCACCACGGACGATTAAAGCTCTCCAACAGGTTGTGAGATTGACAGAACTGAATGTACTTTGCTACCTTTTATTGAATGCCTTTTTTTACCATCCGTTTGTAAGTTAAATGTATAAAGGGAAGGGGATTTTCTTTGGTTAATAAAAAGCTTTACAGTTTCACACTATGAGGCTTCCTCTCTCCTTATTTGCCCGAGTATTATGGAAAGTTTTCAGCTGATCGGATCCTGGTGAATCAGAGGACGTGAGTGTGGGTCTCCATATCTGCTAATCGTACACTGTGGTTCGTCTGGCAGCGATCATAGCCATTTCATATATACTACGAGGCTTTGATTGATCTTCTTTCTGATGAGTGCAATCCCTAGAGGGAGCCTAAGCATTAAATGTATTGATGGTCGAAATTTAAAAGACTACTTTTTGATTTTTTTAATTTATATTAAATTGTAGTTTTGATTGCTTCCTTTTTAGAAATGTTTTTTACACTATAGCAGCTGCTCTTCCATTTTACCTGTTTATTTTCTTAAGCACCGGATAAGTGATCTTTTTTGAGAACTGTGTTGTTAGTAAAAGAAAATTGTCTTTAAAACCACAACAAACCCTAAGTAAAAGAAATAACCATACCTAAGAATTATAATTGGCTATGCCCCCATCCGGGCACAGTTTGCTCCCAATAGGGGTGTCCGGATGTATTAGCGGCATGACCAATATCACCAGTTTGTTGTGGATCTATTGATACCCATTGCTCACACAGTTTGTTCCACTCACCTTGTATTGCCTGATTGGACTATGTTAAGTTACGCTCTCTTGTACTTAAATCGTTTGTACTGTATACCCGCAAAAAAAAAAAAAAAAAAAACCTGTAAGGCAAAGGCATAATGAGCTAGTATGCACCACATACTAGCTCATTATGAAATACTTTAGAATGAGGTTCTCGCATCGCAGTCAACGCCGAGGGAGCTGACATTTTCCCCTCTGCGTTTCTTCCAGGTTTGCGACTCCGGCCTGTGAGTGGCCAGAGCCGCGATGACGTCACTACCGTGCATGCGCGTGGGGGTCCTCAGTTCCGGTACATCAGCGGCTGCATGCAGGGTGAATATCACCTAAACCGTGTAGGTTTAGGAGATATTCATTTTACCTATGGGTAAGCCTTATTATAGGCTTATCTGTAGGTAAAAATGTAAAAAAGAAGTATACAACCACTTTAATCCTCAATGGATGAAAACTTGACAAGGTTTTACCTAAATGTTTGTAATATATATTGTATTTTTCTGAAAATCTTCAATAAAAACATGGTAAAAAAAAGGAGGAGAATGTTCTGTTGGAGGGATCTTGAGTGGAACTCAGTGAAAGGAACATCCTTGAATGAGGCAACCATGAGGGTTTGAACTCTCATGGATAATCTCAATGAAGGATATCTTTTAGATTTTAAGGTCTGAACATGAGACCTTATAGAAAGAATCTTGTTTGCGAGAAGGAAAACCTTTGCCTGAACTATATCTAGGATGAGGCCTAAGTAGTTCAAAGAAAGCTAAGTCTAGAAGAAAGACTTTTGGAAGTTAATTACTCTATTCAAAGCCTGAAGAATCTAGATAGTTCTTTTGATGTCTGCCATTCACAGAAGCTGCATTACAGCTTCAATGAATGAAATAAGATGTACGAATGGAGGGGCAAGTCTATCATCATCTTCCTGTGCTCCATTCATAGATTGCTTTCCATACATAAAAGTTGTAGCATGGCTTCAATAAATGGTGGAGATGAGCAGAATGGGTGGCACAGTCTCTTGATGTGATCCTTTGGCAGCCCCTTAGTTATATTAACACCCAGAAGATTACAGTGGCAGAGGGAAGCATAGACAGAGAAGGATTTCAGCAAACAGAAGAGGCATTAACACAAGGGACACACCATACCCCTCGCCCATGCAAATTTTTTTTACAATCCCTTGCCTATTTGCCCAGAAAATGGGAATTTTTATTTTGAAAAAATGGGCCCACATTCATTTTAATGGGGTCCAGGTTCAGCATCCCTAGTCATGTGGACAGAAATGAGAGCTATTCTGGTCATTTGTAATTTTTCTTTGCTTGAAAACTACTTAAAACCTCCCAACATTAAAGGGTTTCTGAAATCAAAGGCCCTGGAGAATAGAATGGTGGTAGTTGCATTTCTTTTCGTCACACAATATTTGTGCAGCAATTTATCAAATGTAAATTTTCAAGAAAAAAGTTCACTTTCATAAATTTAAGTGCACACAAACACAAAACAATACCCGATATAAAGGATGATATTATGCCAAATAAATAGATACCTAACATGTCATTCTTTAAAACTGTGAACTGTGTATTATTATTATTATTCACGATTTATATAGCGCCAACAGTTTACGCAGCGCTTTACAATGTATGGGGGGGACAACACAATTACAGTAAAGTTCAATACAAAAGGTACAGGAGGGCCCTGCTCGTACAGCTTACATTCTAAGGGAGGGGGTGATGGTACAAAAGGTAATAGCTGCAGAGAATGATTTGATGGGGGTGGTTCGGGGACAGTTGTTAGGTGGGTGTGGGATAGGCTTCCCTGAACAAATTAGTTTTCAGGGATCTCCTAAAGTTGGACAGGGTAGGGGCTGATCGGACATACTGGGGCAGGGAGTTCCAGAGGATGGGAGAGGCTCTGGAGAAGTCCTGAAGGTGAGCATGGGAGGTGGTAACAAGGGAGCTAGAGAGCAGGGGGTCCTGGGAGGAGCGGAGGGGACGATTTGGGCGATATCTGCAGATAAGGTTGGTGATGTAGATGGGGGCGATGTTGTGAATGGCCTTGTAGGTTATGGTTAGCATTTTGAATTTTACGCAGTGGGGTAGGGGAAGCCAGTGAAGGGATTGGCAGAGAAGAGCAGCAGTCATGAATTGGTTAGTGAGGTGTATTAGTCTAGCAGCAGAATTCATAATAGACTGAAGGGGGATAGCCTGCTTAAGGGTAGTGCATTAAGGAGAGAGTTGCAGTAGTCAAGGCGTGAAATAATCAAGAAGTGAATAAGTTGCTTTGTGGTGTCATTAGTCAGGAAGGGTCGAATTCTGGAGATGTTGCGGAGGTTAAGGCGGCAGGATTTAGCCAGTGATTGGATGTGGGGGTTGAATGAGAGGTCGGAGTCAAGGATTACACCCAGTACCCTGGCATGTGTGGAGGGACCAATGGTTGTGTTGTTGATATTAATCGTGAAGTCACGGGGGGGGGGGGGGGGGCCGTGAAGGAGGAAATATAACAAGCTCAGTTTTAGAAAGATTGAGTTTGAGGAAGTGGTGTGACATCCATATCAATATGTCATTTAGTAAGTTTGGGATCCGTGAGGAGATTGAGGGGGTGAGTTGAGGAGTGGAGAGATAGATCTGGGTGTCGTCAGCATAGAGGTGGTATTGGAAGTCATGGGAGGTTATCAACTGGCCCAGGGAAGAGGTATAGAGTGAGAATAGGAGAGGCCCAAGGACGGAGCCTTGGGGTACCCTAACAGAAAGAGGAAGGGGAGCGGAGGAGATGGAGTTGTAAGTGACACTGAAAGTGCACTGAGATAGGTAGGAGGAGAACCAAGATAAAGCAGAATCACTGAGGCCAAGGGAGTGTAATTTGCTGAGGAGGAGCAGGTGGTCAACTGTGTCAAAGGCAGCAGAGAGGTCTAAAAGTATGAGTATGGAGTAGTGCCCATTGGTTTTAGCAGTTAGTAGGTCATTGGTTAGTTTTAGTAGGGCAGTTTCAGTAGAATATTGTGGGCGGAAGCCAGACTGTAGGGGGTCGAGAAGGTTGTTGTCCGTGAGGTAGCGACTCATTCGGTCATGGACAAGGCATTCGATGAGCTTGGAGGCAAACGGGAGCAGGGAGATGGGTCTTAAGTTATTCAAACAGGTGGGGTCTAGTGAGGGTTTTTTGAGTATGGGGATAACCAGTGCATGTTTGAGCGGGGAAGGAAAGGTTGCGGAGCAGAGGGAGAGGTTGAAGATGTGGGTTAGGGAGTTGAGGATAGAGTGGGAAGGTGGTCGCAGTAATTGAGAGGGTACAGGGTCCAGGGGACAGGTAGTGAGGTGGGCCATGGAGAGGAGTTTATCAACTTCATCTGTGGTAACTGGGCAAAAGGAGGAGAGTATTGAGTGTGGTGTAGGACCCGATGTGTTGGGTAGGGGAGGAGTTTGAATGCTGGATATCTCCTTGCGAATTGTGTCGATTTTGCAATTAGAATGGGTGGCAATCTGTTGAGCGGTAAGCAAGTTGGTGGGTGGGGGCAGTGGGGGGGTGAAGTAAGGAATTAAGGGTAGAAAAGAGTTGACGAGGTTTGGATGAGAGGGTTTTGATGAGAGTATTGTAATAGGTTTGTTTAGCAGTGTGGAGGCAGGAGTTGTATTTGAGAAGGGCAGATTTGTAGAGGGTAAAGTCTTGCAGGGATTTAGTTTTACGCCATGCTCGCTCAAGAGCACGGCTGTGTCTCTTAAGACTTCTGGTGTCGTCTGTTTGCCAGGGTTGTGGCAGATGGGGCCTGGTTCTGTGTGTAGAAAGAGGAGCAAGTATGTCTAGGGAAGATGACAACATGGTGTTGTAGATGGAAGTGGTTAGGTCTGGGCAGGACAGGAGTGCGATTTTGTCATAAAGGCCATCAGTAGCAGAGTGAAGAAGGGAAGGGTTGAGGTTGCAAAGGTTTCTGCGGGTAGTGGTTTGTGGGTTGGCAGCATGGGATGTAGGAGACAAGGAGAGTGTGAAACGGATAAGGTTGTGATCAGAGAGAGGAAAGGGGGTGTTAGAGAGATTGCAGGGAGTGCAGCGATGGGAGAATACAAGGTCAAGAGTGTTGCCATTGGAGTGAGTGGTTTGTATCCATTGTGTTAGGTTAAAAGAGGCGGCTAGGTTGAGTAGTTTAGAAGTGGCAGCAGTATTAACATTGATTGGAATGTTAAAGTCACCTAGGATGATGACAGGCACTTCAGATGAGAGAAAATAGGGTAGCCATGCAGAGAAGTCATCCAGAAAGCGTGACACTAGTCCAAGAGGCCGATAAATGATTGCGACCCTCAGACAAGCTGGAGAGAAAAGACGAATGCAGTGCATTTCAAAAGAGCAGGGGGAAAGAGAGGGAGGTGTGGGAAGTACCTGGAAGGTACATTGTGGGGAGATAAGTCCGACACCACCTCCTTTTCCTCTACTGGGTCTGGTGGAGTGAGTCCAGAGGAGGCCACTGTGGGACAGGGCAGCTGGAGAGGTAGTGTCAAATTGCTGGAGCCAGGTTTTGGTTATAGCAAATAGATTAAGGGATTTGGAGAAGAAAAGGTCATTGACAGAAGATAGTTTGTTGAAGACCGAGCGGGCATTCCAAAGGGCACATGAAAGAGGGGGGCCGACTTGTGGAATCAGGGGAATTGGGATGAGAAGGTTGAAGTTACGACTACTGTTGGAGGAGGTAGATGGCCAATTTTGGCATTGGAAATTGGGTGTGTCCCCAGACATTAGGAGTAGTAGGAGGGTGAGGGTGATAAGGCGGGAGTGGGATTTATGAGAGGGCAGATGCTGTGGTGGAATGGAAGAGGTGATACTGTGAGGGCTTAGAAAGAGTAGGAGGTGGTAAGTGGCGTAATATTGAGTGGGAAGAAGAGAGGGAGATATGTACAGGTTGGGGGCTGGAGAGGGGGGATAAAGGAATGAGAGTTTGAGGAGAGAGGACGTTATTACAAAGAATAGTGTGTATGTTTGAAGAACAATGAAAACTACGGTACATTAAATTATCTATAGACACTGCTATTTGATTATAGAAACTTACAATAGATATAAGATTAAGCAGTCAATACAGAAATGTATGATTAACAATATACTGTGAATGTACAGTGGGGACGGAAATTATTCAGACCCCCTTCATTTTTTCACTCTTTGTTATATTGCAGTCATTTGCTAAAATAATTTACAGCACCGCATATTGACATAAAAACACAGAATTGTTGACATTTTTGCAGATTTATTAAAAAAGAAAAACTGAAATATCACATGGTCCTAAGTACTCAGACCCTTTGCTGTCACACTCATATATTTAACTCAGGTGCTGTCCATTTCTTCTGATCATCCTTGAGATGGTTCTACACCTTCATTTGAGTCCAGCTGTGTTTGATTATACTGATTGGACTTGATTAGGAAAGCCACACACCTGTCTATATAAGACCTTACAGCTCACAGTGCATGTCAGCAAATGAGAATCATGAGGTCAAAAGGAACTGCCTGAAGAGCTCCGAGACAGAATTGTGGCAAGGCACAGATCTGGCCAAGGTTATAAAAAAAATTCTGCTGTACTTAAGGTACCTAAGAGCACAGTGGCCTCCATAATCCTTATATGGAAGACGTTTGGGACGACCAGAACTCTTCCTAGAGCTAGCCATCCGGCCAAACTGAGCAATCGGGGGAGAAGAGCCTTGGTGAGAGAGGTAAAGAAGAACCCAAAGATCACTGTAGCTGAGCTCCAGAGATGCAGTCGGGAGATGGGAGAAAGTTGTAGAAAGTCAACCATCACTGCAGCCCTCCACCAGTCGGGGCTTTATGGCAGAGTGGCCCGACGGAAGCCTCTCCTCACTGCAAGATACATAAAAGCCTGCATGGAGTTTGCTAAAAAACACCTGAAGGACTCCAAGATGGTGAGAAATAAGATTCTTTGGTCTGATGAGACCAATATAGAACTTTTTGGCCTTAATTCTAAGTGGTATGTGTGGAGAAAACCAGGCACTGCTCATCACCTGTCCAATACAGTCCCAACAGTGAAGCATGGTGGTGGCAGCATCATGCTGTAGGGGTGTTTTTCAGCTGCAGGGACAAGATGACTGGTTGCAATCAAGGGAAAGATGAATGTGGCCAAGTACAGGGAAATCCTGGATGGAAATCTTCTCCAGAGTGCTCAGGACCTCAGACTGGGCCGAAGCTTTACCTTCCAACAAGACAATGACCCTAAGCACACAGCTAAAATAATGAAGGAGTGGCTTCACAACAACTCCGTGACTGTTCTTGAATGGCCCAGCCAGAGCCCTGACTTAAACCCAATTGAGCATCTCTGGAGAGACCTAAAAATGGCTGTCCACCAACGTTTACCATCCAACCTGACAGAACTGGAGAGGATCTGCAAGGAGCAATGGCAGAGGATCCCCAAATCCAGGTGTGAAAAACTTGTTGCATCTTTCCCAAAAAGACTCATGGCTGTATTAGATCAAAAGGGGGCTTCTACTAAATACTGAGCAAAGGGTCTGAATACTTAGGACCATGTGATATTTCAGTTTTTCTTTTTTAATAAATCTGCAAAAATGTCAACAATTCTCTGTTTTTCTGTCAATATGGGGTGCTGTGTGTACATTAATGAGGAAAAAAATGAACTTAAATGATTTTAGCAAATGGCTGCAATATAACAAAGAGTGAAAAATTTAAGGGGGTCTGAATACATTCCGTCCCCACTGTATATTATTTCTCTGTTTTCTAGAAGCTCTTTCTTACCGCAACTCCTCTGAGCCCTTAAAAAAAGCTGACAAGGCGAAACACGTCGGGGTTGTGATAATCTTCCCCAATATGATGTTTCAATACTTTTTATTATTTTCTGTCATTGTGGTTGTATAACAATACCTTATCATCATAATCACCTATATACAGAGGGGGGAATCATTACCTTCAGGGGTGTTGGGGTTTGAATAATGAGGTGGCAAATAGAGTTGCGATAGATTTTTTGATTTGAAGGCATGTATATCCCTAACATGATCTTAATGAATTTTTTAATAATAAAACTTTTTAAACCCATCTTTGAGTTTGGATAATCATTCTGTGAGGAGGTTTCTACACCCTTTTTCCTATTTGTTTGTTTTCACTCAGAGGGCTCTGACTTGCCATACGAACCATGCATCCAGCTCACGACTCCATGCATGTCTTTCCAGAAACAGGACTGCTGAAGCGTTTTCTCTAGCTCAGTATGCTTCTCCCAGTACCTCCAGAGGAATAGCACTCATGATTCTTAGCCTCCCCCAACCATAAAGAGAAAGACTACAGCCAGCTCTTCTTGGTGAGGAACTTTCTCACCCTGACTTCCTGCCCTGTCCAGGACCTCTACAAAGCTGACTACATCTGCATGCTGGTGGAGTATCTGACCCATGCCCGAATGCTCTAGGCTCCCCCCAACCTGGCATAAATATGGGCACTAACTCCATCCATTACATCACTATAGGAGAACTCCAGCCAAAAAGGACCTAACTCCCGATTACATTTGGTACAGAGCCACCTTGTGGCAAACTAGCTAACTGCATCTGCTTACACACACATGGATCAAACTTCAGCCAGTCCCTTCTGAACCAGCCAGCTTTTGATCCATCTATGGCCAGCTTTAAGAATAGTTTTTCTTCACTGGCTTGAATAAGCACCCAGGTAAAGTAAACGGCTACTGTCTTCACTCTGAGGGATGTACAATAAGTGCCAAAGGACAATTGGGTTTTAGTCATTTTCATTGTTGTTTCCTGCTGTAGCTCTCACTCCGCCCTTTGTCAACAACTCTCTGAGTACAGAATTACATTTTATACTGTAGATTTAGGGCTTATTCACACTAGATGTATTGGGGCTGTGCTGATATTGTTTCCAGGGTAGCCCCAATGAATAGACAAAGTAAAATACAATGGTGTCAATTAACACCACAGCATTGCCAAGGTGCACACTGAAAAGGACTATTGTCTGCAGAACTTTTTTTCACACAGTAGATTGTGATGGAAACCACTGGATCTCGATGCCGTGGTGAATAGAATTGTATTAAAATGTCACTTCAGACACTTCAATAATGATCTGTGAAAAAAAAAACAGTGCAATGATCTTTGTGCATCGGCACTGGGTCTCACAGCACACACCAGTGTGGCTAACTGGTGTGAATGAGTCCTGAAGTGCTGTCTTATAAAACTCCTTTACTGTTGAAGAAAATAAAAGGTGCTTGAATGAGCTGTTAAATGTGTGGTTTTTAGGACTTTCTATACTAGGGTGACCAGATGTCCCTGGTTTCCGGGGACAGTCCCCGGACTGAGGACACTGACGTTTGTCCCTGGTTTTGTCCCCGGATTCAGGGGCAACGATGGGGGGAGTTACAAGCACCGATCTCCCTGTGTGGCTTTCAATGAGGGAGCTGACAGCCACTTCTCCTCCTCTCCCTCCCGCAGCTGTCAGCGGTTTCATTGAAAGCCACACAGGGAGATCGGTGCTTGTAACTCCCCCCCACCACCGCACCAATCATCCCTGACTGTCCATCAAAATGTTCCTAATCTCTGGGCCCGTGCCCTCCTCTGGCTCCCCTTCTGTGCTCCTTCGGCTCCCTCTCTGTGCTTTTCCAGTCCCCCATGTGCTCCTTCGGCTCCCGGTCTACCTCTGTGCTACTCTGGCTACCCCTTTGGGCTCCTCCGGCTCCCCCTCTGTGGTCCTCCAGCTCCTGGTCCTACTCTGTGCTCCTCCAGGTCCTGGTCCCCCTCTGTGCTCCTCCGGCTCCTGGTCCCCCTCTGTGCTCCTCCAGCTCCCCCTCTCTGCTCTTTTAGCTCCCCCTCTCTGCTCCTTTAGCTCCCGGTTCCCCACTCTGCTCCTCCAGCTCCCCCTCTGTGCTCCTCTGGCTCCCTGTGATTGCTCCTCTGGCTCCCGGTCCCCCTCTGTGTTCCTCCGGCTCCCCCCTCTGTGTTCCTTTGGCTTCCAGTCCTCCTCCAGTCCCCTCTGTGCTCCTCTGGCTCCCGATCCCCCTCTGCGCTCCTCTGGTCCCCCCCTCCTCCTGGATGTGTCAGGATGGAGAGCAGAGGAAGGAGCCGGATAAATATGTAATTTACCGCCTCCTTCCTTTTCTGAATGAACAGAGTCAGTGATCATTGACTGTCCATTCATAACTGAGCAGAGTAAACTGTGTTTACGATGTCAGTTTATGAATGGACAGGAGCCTCTGTCTCCTGTCCATTCATCTTCAGTGCAGCTGAGGCTGCAGAGAAAGGGACCGGGGAACCTGTGTCCTCAGTCCCTTTCTTTGTCTCAAAGGGTAGATGTCAGGAGTCTGTTTAGACCCCTGATGCCTCACCAAAGCCCCCCAACAGAGCTGATAAAAAAAAACTAATTGGACACCTGGGGTGTAGCCGGGACATGGCTGAGTGAGGATGCATAGTGCATGAGCTCCAAGCGCTCCATCAGTTACAGATTGACCCCAATACAGCTTGAACAAGCGGCATGATTCCGGCTAAACAGCGGGACACTAAAACCTCCCGTAAGGTAGCGAAAATAAGTGATACTCAACCTGAGATTGAGCATTACTTCACGGTCCCACAGAAACGGGGATCCGGGAATAAAATGGCAAATCTAAAAGGACAGGCTGTGGGATCTCCAAAAGCAGTGAGTGTCATACCTGAAGGAAAATAGAGACTGGATAACACAATGGAGATTCAGGAAACTGGTTGCAGACGGAGCAAACCGCTCTATACAGAGATTAATAACTCCTAGTAACATAGAAGGGGATCTAAGGACATTAATACAAAGGCTCCCAATAAGGACAGACATAGAGGCTCTTATTCACAAAGTGGAGGATGCTCATCGTATGGAAATACAGCAGGTGCAGATGGAGGTACAATCACTAGCAGACCAGAACAGCAGGTGAGGTAACAACAATCTCCTTGGAAAAGAGAGTAGTTATGTTGGAGAGAGAGAGGGGGGAGGGTCGCATTCCGAAATGGTGGCGGCATTACAGCTTTGGATCAAAGACCTCGAGGACCGCAGGCACCGCAGTAATTTGCGGCTCTGAAGTATTCCAGAAGCCACGGACCAGGAGAACCTACAGGACAAGGTAATGGCTAATTTCTATAAAGTTTTGGGTGGCAGGATACCGGCCAATATGGACCTGGACAGGGTACATAGGGCAATGGGTCCTAAATCCTTAGACCCTCAACGCCCCTGTGACATAATCTGCTGCGTTCACCGATTTACACACAAGGAGATTATACTCTATAGGCAGGTATAATTGAATTTGACGGGACATCTGTTAAAATATTACCTGACCTGTCCCGAGCTACACTACAATGCAAAGCTCTGCTCCGTCCGGTAGCAGTAACAATAAGGAAGGGTCTGTCTACATTCACTCTCAGGTCACAAAGCGACCTTCCAGACCGTTTTTCCTTTTTAAAAGCGGAGCCTTTTGCTGTTCCGAACTGGCTGCAACCATTATAAAACAAACTAAAACTCGTGTCAATGGAGAACTATACATAATGCAAAATTATAATTGGTAAAACACCACAGCAGCTGTTACAAAGATACTAGACCTTAATGGATGTAGAAGTCTTAACAGCGCTCATGGAAAAAGTATTAAATGTGTGTACACAATAAAGTGCATAGTACAATAAAACAAACACTCAATAGAAAATAATACAGTGAAAATATATGCGTAAAGTGCCAGGTGCTTCCAAGGGCAACTCAAGTATCAAGGTTGAAAGGAAATGTTCAGAGACCACACTCAATGAAAGAGCACCCCACTCAGCAGAGACTGTAGACCCTCAGCTTTGCAGTCCAGGGGTCAAAAACACTTAGTGGAGTCACAATGGTAAAGCCAAGGTCAGAGGAGCTCCCACAAATAATTAGTATGCGGACCGGAGAAGACGATATATATTAAAAGAAGAGAGAAAGGCATAGAGTGATGTACTGCCGCCACTGGCTAACTACGCATTGACAAAAACGCCACTCGAGACAGCTTGAAAAAACAGGCATCAGTGTGTTCCGGGTTCGCAACTGCAGCATGCGTTCCACGGATACCGGAAGTAGCAACACAGGTACGTAAAACCGGAAATGCGTCACCACGTTTCGCCCCTCCTCCGTGGTGTCATCAAGGACATCACTTCCGTTTTCTCACAGTGGAATTTATGTGCAGGAGAGTGGGTGTCTCCAAACAGATTAACCAATTAGGTTAGGAAGAAACCATCTGCTGTAATTAAACATCCACTTCCCCTAACTCACATTTCCTGTTATTGCCGTAATTTTGACAAGAAACTTTATTAACAAACTGTTTAAAAGGCATGTATAAAAAGAACATATATAAAAACATTGATAAATGACAACGATCCATGAAAATTCATTGAAGTTCATACAATGACAAATTATTATAAACTGGCGGTCAGAAAAAAGTATAATTAAAAATAAAAATAAAAAAAAAAAAATAATGGAAAAAATATATAAATTGTAAGTGGGAATAAAATAAAATTAAAATTAAAATAGAAATAAGAATAAAAATGAAAATAAAAAAAATAAAAATAGAAACAAAGAAACAGATAAAATGAATGAGTGAAAATAAAAGTGAACATAAAAATAAATAAAATAAAAATACTGAACCTTACCAATTGGACAGAAAACAAATCAGGTCTAATTCAATATTTAACCCATAGGGGCTCAAAGTGCCCAACCTATGTACCCACTGGGTCTCGATTTAGTCTCGTTGGAAGCACCTGGCACTTTACACATATAGTTTCACTGTAATGGCTGCAACCATTATCGAAGACAAAAAGTCACAGGGGAGCTAAGGCCTCACAGAGAAATGCTCCTATGGACCAATTGGAGATTGGGACTGGAACAGGAATAGGACTTTTTCAGAATTCCCATAGGAGATTGGAAGAATGTTTAAATGTGGCGGACTTAAGGATATATAAACCCGCTCCATCTTATAATATATTATTATTTATTTTTATTTTTTTCCTCCTCTGCCCATTTGTTTTCTTTTTTTTTGTCTTGTCCGGGGGACTATTGATCTTAAAGGAGCCATCCCAGTTCTCGCCTCATGAGTATTTCCCTAACTAAAGGATTTAAATAATGGAAGTGATGCTGCACATCACATGTGATTCATACCGCATAGCTGTTCGGATCACATGCGGTGTCTGTACGATGCAATTTCGGCCATACAAACTGTGTGGCAGGGATCGCGCCACATTCATAATAAAATGGTGCGGGACCCTTCTTTATTTTTATTTTCTCGGCCCGCACTGGAGTCGGATCGCATGGGTGTTTGCACTGGTACGGTCCGATTCCTGCACCATTCCACAATTCGCTCTGTCATCTGCTGACCAATCTGGGGGGGTCATTGACTTTGCATTGACACCCCTATTGGCCCAGCGGTTCGCGGATCTCGGTGTGAAACACTGTGTGAGTCGGGTGCAATGCGGGGGCCCGTATTGGATTTGCCGGGTTCTCGCATCACACTGCTGTGAACTGGCACTTATATAGTAAGGAGGGAATTGAGGCCCATTATTTTGCAGAAATACATGCCTTACCAAGATGAAGGGAAAAGGAGGGTCAAATAGGGACTTGTCATGATAAGAACTGGGAGGACATGGGAACACTGACCTCACCCAGATATAGGAGGAATGTATGCAGATATGTAGATCGAATGTAAAGGGAATGGCCAAAGTGTGATGAGTGGATGTAGGGGGAAATATAGAAGATAGGAATGTGTAGGGGGGGTATAGAGGATAGGGGTAGTAGCAGTAGGGGAATGAATGAATTGAGGATATGCTATATGGCATATGATAAGCCTGTTATTTCATTAAAACTGATGGAGCCTACCTGGAAGCTCAGCCTAGAGCAGCTATGTATAACTACTACCCCCCCCCCCCCCCCAATTAGGCCAGCACTCATAAAATTGTAGTAATAGAAGCTGAGTGCTTAAAGCAGAGTTGCTTAGGGGACCCTCAGGCGACTGCATTTAGGCGACCAATCTGAAAGTCCATAGGTAAATAGGGGTGGGGTTTTTTTCTCCCCCCCCCCCCCTTATTGGGACGGTCCTCCTCCCTCTAGGAGTTGAGTGTACATCCCTGATTCAGGGGCAGGGTACAGGAGGATGGATATCCTCTCTATATTGTTCCTTAATGTAAAGGGATTAAATATTCTGGAAAAGCGACGTATATTGCTTCAACATTTAAAGAGATTACGGGTAGATATTGCATTTATTCAAGAGACACATTTTAGAGAAAATAATCTCCCTCTGCTTAGAAATAGAAGTTATTCATTGGTGTACTATGCATCTAATCCCAACACTAAAACTAGAGGAGTATCTATTATGATTTCAAATAAAGTACCGTGGAACTGCACAGACACCTGGATAGATACAAAAGGAAGGCATTTATTACTTAAGGGAACAATTGGAAGGACTAAAGTAACTTTGGCCTCCTATTATGCACCTAATATTCAGCAGGACCTCTTTTTAAAAAATACATTAGATAAACTAATGGAGTTTACAGAAGGACAGTTGATTATGGGAGGGGATTTTAACATCCCCTTGATACCCAAGGAAGATACCTCATCAAGTGTATCGTTAGTTACACCAAGTACAAGGAAGAGGATCAGCCAGACAATTGCAGGAGCGAGAATAGTGGATATATGCGCCTTTTCCACCTAGGGAAAAGGGACTATACCTTCTTTTCCAACCCTCAAAGTATATTCATGTATTGACTATAGGGCGGCACAGTGGTGTAGTAGGTAGCACTCTCACCTAGCAGTAAAATGGGTCGATGGTTCTAATCCCAACCTTGACACTACTATATGTAGATAGGACGGACGTGTTCACCAGCTCTGATGGTAAAAAACAGTTTAAAATTAACAGTTTTATAAACTGTACAACCACACGCGTAATTTATATGTTAACTTGCCCTTGTGGGCTTATTTATGTTGGTAAAACCAAAAGAGAACTAAGAATCAGAGCTGGTGAACACATCCAAAGTATCCTGAATAAGGAAGATGATCGGCCCTTATCCCTACATTTTCTTGAAAAACATGGTGGGAAACCGAATGGCCTCAAGTGTAAGGGCATCTATAGGCTCAATTTACCCCACGGACGTGGGGATTTTGATAGAATATTGTATCATAAGGAGAAGATGTGGATTTTTTATTTGAATAGTATGCAGCCCTCCGGATTTAACAATGAGTTCAATTTGTCGGCCTTTCTGGAGCAATAAATTGGCTGGAAATTATAAGTGGAAGTATAGATCGTTTATGTTTAGGGGATTTATTTTTCCCTCTGAGATGTACATCTTCTCATTGTGATGCACACTAGGGCTGACATTACTCAATAGCAGCAGGCTGCTGACAGCCTAATATCAGTGCCGTCATCTCTCTATAATAATAAATATAAAAAACTATAGCAGCAAAAAATCCCTTCCCACTCCTCCCTGCTCTACTCCTCTCCCTTTATGTCCCCATTGGGTCTGTCTCTGAGCCAAACACGAGCCGAAGAGACTCAAATTATGGAAACTTTAGGAATTATTCAGTGACTATGATCTGTGTTTTTATCTGGATCTGCAGCGCAGTTGTATTTAATTGTGTGATTGCACTAGTGGTTAATGTGGATCATGGTTAGTCTGCAGTGCCCAGGTGTTGCTTATAATTAATGCATACCGAGCCTCAGCTGCTCGGCTATTTAAGCATGGAGCCGTAGGCACTGCGCATGCTCTGATGAAGCTTGGCAACAAGTGAAACGCGTAAGAGTCTAACCAACGCACTGGTGGGACACCGGACTCCACATACAGATGAGGAATCACCTCCGACCATACAGGATCACTCTGCCTGATTCTGAATTGCTAAGGTGAACCGTGCAGCTACTGTTGAGATAGAACTCTCCTTCCAACAACCAGACACGCTAAGTCCGGAAGTTTTGGACTCTGAGGTATACCGTACAACTCAACTGGAAGGCTGGAAGACAACAGCTGCTGTCAGCAATGGATGAACACGCTGTATGATCACTCCCCCACACTGAGTTAGCACGGCCATCAGGACCATTTGCGGGCTCTGACATTCATCTACGGAAGACGTCAAATGGTGAGCTGTTTAGTACTCCAACACATAGGAGGCATACTGATTATTGCTTTCTACCGTTTGTTTCCTTGACAAGATGTAAGCCTGCTATTTGATTCCTGCTAACAGCCTGCAAAACGGGGATATCCAATCCAATATTCTGTTTGGTTTTGAGTTAATTTCTCTCTTAGATAATATCCGGATGGAACTTTTTTCAAATCACCAGCACTTGCACCTTACTTAATGAGCACCGATGGGACAGTAATCAGCCTATTCTTAGCCCAATTTAGGAACTAGACCCGGGTCTCTGATATTCAACATGTGTGTAAGGATATGAGTGATTGAAGTGTATGGAGTGAACCGGTGGCCACCAATGTCATATAGGACTATTGTCCTATTTTTAACTCATGGTTTGTAGATAGGTTAATTTTGTTCAATTGGGATAATCAATAAAGACATTTAGGTATATATCCAATTGTTCTTGTATTGGACTGTCTGTTGGAGCTCTTTCCTCCTCCCCTTTTTTTCTCGACACTACCTGCCTGGAGTTTACATGTTCTCCCTGTGCCTGCGTGGGTTTCCTCCGGGTACTCCGGTTTCCTCCCACACTCCAAAGACATGCTGGTAGGTTAATTGGCTTTGTCCAAAATTGGCCCTGGTATATGGGTGTGAGTTGGGGACCTTGGATTGTGGGCTCCTTGAGGTTAGAGACTGATGTGGGTGTGCGATGTATGTGTGGAGCACTGCATAAATTGATGGCGATATATGGGTACCTTGAATAAAAATAATAATAATAGATGAGCATCTTAATGAGACACAATGTACAGGGATAGGGACAATTGTAGACATGCACCCACACTTACTCAGGTTGAACTGGATGGACTGGGTTCTTTATTCAACCTTACCAACTATGTAACTATTATTTTATTCCGCATAAACAATTACACTCAGTTGTAGAGGTTTACATTGGGTCGATCACTTGATTAGACCATGCGCCAATTTTTCTAAAATATACTCTTGTTGACAGTTGTCTTTTAGGTCCCACGATGTGGAAACTCAGTGAAAGCCTCCTAAAGGACCCCTCTGTGATAGAGGATGTCCAGAGATAGGCAAAATGTTTTTTTCAGACTAATGATAGCTCAGAATGTGCTCCTGGAGTAATCTGGGAAACCCACAAAGCAGTAATACGAGGTGTACTGATTAAGCATGGGGCAAGAATTAAGAAGGAAAGGGAAGCAAAATTATCAATGATGTTGTCAAATATCCATCGGCTAGAGGCACGACACAAACATGCCCCTACTATAGACATAGAACAAGAACTCTTAAGTATCTATAGACAAGTGATTGATTTACTCCAGTACAAAGCTAAAATGGCACTTCAAGTAGGACGTAAATGTAGTTACGAGTCCGGTAACAAATGCGGTAGACAAGTTGTGAGAGCCTTGCGCAAGCTGCATTCAATGACGTACATTCCTTCAATCTTAAATACCAAGGAAGAAGAAATTAAATTACCTAAACAAATCGCTGAGGTGTTTGGGGATTTCTACTCCTCACTCTATAATTTGAATCTGGATGTACCAGACCAATCGGTGATGGAGGACTATTTGGCAGCATGTGGAATGCTGAGTCTGACAACTATCACACAGGAGGAGTTGGAATCACCAATTACACTAGAAGAACTACAAACTGTAATAAGAACAGCAAAGATGGGAAAGGCACCATCTGGTTTCACATTTCAGTACTATAAACTTTTATTACCCATTTTGGGGCCTTATTTAGTTAAGATGCTCAATGGTTTGGGAGATACAACTACCTTCCATTTAGAATCTTTGATAGCCATGATTTAGGCGATACCAAAAGAAGGCAAAAATCCTAAGCAATGTGGAAGTTACAGGCCGATGTCTTTATTAAATGTTGACCTGAAAATTTTCAGTAGGATCATAGCTTTAAGGTTACAACAACTGTCAACCTTAATTCACCAGGACCAGGTGGGATTCGTCCCGACAAGAAAAGCCATGAGACAAGACCATCAAAGCCTTGAATTTGCTGTATATAGCCAATTGAACTAAGACCCCATGTGTGTTCCTTGCAACTGATGCAGAGAAGTCTTTTGATCAGGTTAGCTGGGGGTTCACGTTTGCTTTTCTACGACATATAGGATTAGGAGAAAAAATGCTCAAATGGATCGCAAGTATTTATAAGAGGTCTACAGCCCAAGTCAAGGTAAACAGAGCTATATCTCCTTCCTTTGCGATCACAAACGGGACAAGGCAGGGATGCCCACTGTCTCCCTTATTGTTTGCCCTGTCTCTTGATCCATTTCTGTGTAGAGTCCGGCTGAATGCGGATACTCAGGGGATAATGGTGGAAGGAACACAATACAAAGTGTCAGCATATGCAGATGATATGCTTTTTTCAATGACCAATCCAATGATTTCTCTCCCGAATCTCTTCAGGGAAATAGAGCTTTACAGTGCATTATCTTTTTTTAAGATAAACTTTTCTAAATCTGAAGCCATGGGGGTAGCGGTACCAAGTGAAATGGTAAAATTAATGAAGTTAAACCACAAATTTAAATGGACAGACCAGTCCCTGAGGTATTTGGGGACCTCCATTCCTGCAGACCGATCGTGTATATATGAGCTTCATTTTTTGCCATTGTTATGTAGGGTGAGAGATCTGCTGGAGGGATGGCATAAGGGACTTCATTCATGGTTTTGTAGGAGTAACATAATAAAAATGAACATCTTACCAAAGTTCCTATACCTTTTTTCAAGCTATACCCATTACTATCCCCAGGATATTTTTTTTTAGAAATATCCACACACTATTCACAAAATGTATTTGGGCACATAGACATCCAAGGATTAGAAGGACACTCTTGATGCTGCCAAAACAATACGGGGGGCTAGCAATCCCCGATATGTACAAATATTATCAGGCAGCCCTAGTAAGTTGAATGATTGACTGGTGCTGACATGGGGACTTAAAAATCTGGCCAAGATTAGAACAAGCACAGAGTAGGGAGTTACTGCTGAGGGCACCATGGTGCTTCAGGGATCTCCCATCCATGACCAAGTCACACCCAAGTATAGGACCAACTTTACACATATGCAATAATCTTTTTGCCAAGGGTAAGCTATCTTCAAGGGATTCACCCCTGGTGCCTGTTTTGAGGAACCCACAATTCATTTTAGGTTTACGGAAGGGATCCTTTCACATACTGATAAAGCGGGGATTATATCAGGCAGGATGTTGGCCTACAGTTTAGGAACTGACAGACCCTTATTCAACACGCAAAGTATTTCTGATAGTGGTATTATTAAAAATACCACTAGATTTTAGTGTCGCTTTTTTTTCCTGGCCCGCCACCCCCCTCGCTAGACTTTTGGCTGGCGGTACAACTAAGACATTTTTTACATACTATGGGTCTTCCTGAATCCTTGGACCACAGCATTCTGCCATTTGAGAAGTATTGTATGGAAAAAGCACCACTTTTGCATACGCTCTCTAAGATGTATGTGTTATTGGTCGAACCAACGGAGAATTAACAGTTGCCTTTTTTAGGAAAATAGGAACTGGATTTGGGTAGGACCTTCTCGGAAGGTCAAAGGACCAACATAACACACTCCATATTTAAAACGGCAACTTGTACGAAAATGCAGGAAACAAATTATAAGATAATTTCCCATTGGTACAGAACCCCAGTTATACTTCACAAATGTTTTCCGAACATACCAGATGGTTGCTGGTGCTGTCAGAGGGAACAGGGGACCCTACTACATATATTTCTTGTTCCTGTCCTAGAATTTGGAAATTTTGGAAAGAGGTCCGGGAGATCATGCAAAAATTTAGCGATATTGAAATTCTGGAAGACCTGGCCTTCTTCCCATAGGATCTATCCAAAATCCCAGCTAAAACATACAGGAAGTCCATCTTGTGACATTTATCGAATGCAGCCAAAGCTTGTATCCCCCTTACTTGGAAACATACACAGCCTCCCACAGTGGGAATGTGGCTTAGGAAAGTAGAGGAATTAAACCGAATGGAAGATCTAGTCTGGACATCTCGACAAAAATGAGAAATCTATATGAAGACATGGTCGCCATGGAATCTTTTTGTTTCCTCAGAGGAAGGAAGAAAACTTATTGACGTGACCCGCATGAGATGAGAGAGGAGGACATGGGCCCTTTAGTATACCTTAAATTGAGAGTAGGGTGAGCCTTTTGGGGGGGGGGTGAAATTGGGGGGGGGGACTCTTTTAGGGTTTTTTTTATTATTATTTATTTTTTATTTTTGTTTTCCCTTTATTAAGGTGGGGGGGGGGGGGTAGAAAAAGGAAAGGAGGAGAATAGTCTGATATTAGCTGTTATGCCTGGAACATTAGGGGGAGTAGTTGCTGTGCCGGGGTTGCATCCCCCCTTGACCAGGTTTGGCTAGTAATTTTGAAAGTGGGATGTAGATGGAGATATTTCCTCTTTTTGATATTCCCCAGATTTAACTGCATGGTTAAACGATATTGAATTTGATGACATGTTGTTGGTTGCTTATATACAGGTGATGTATGTAAATTATGGAAGAGGCTGTTTATTTTCCTTTGTTAAAATAGAAATAAAGAAATTGAAAAAACTATATATATAGAATATATATATATATATATATATATATATATATATATATATATATATATATATATATATATATATATATATATATATATATAAAAACTACTGTCTCAACTGACACCATCCACTGCCCTACTGATACGATCCACTGCCAACCCCCCCCAAAATGGAATTGTGAAAAAAAAAAAAAAAGATCAAATTGATAAAAATGATAAATTCTCATTTATCTCATGGAAGAAATGTAAGAAATAATGTATATATCATACAATCATTCTATAAACACATACCACATACACTGTATATATCATTTGAGGAAAATATGCTTACAAAATATTTTTTTTATTATTGGCAAATAGTAAACTATGTCCCCGGATTTCATTTTAAAATCTGGCCACCTTATTCTATACACTGTATGGGGCATGGTGTGAAGTAGCTGTACTGCTGAGCACAGTGTGTTAATAACAAAAACATGTTTTAACATTTACACACGATTTGCCAAAAATAGTATCAGATCAGATCTGACAGCTTCCTCAGCTGCTGCCATGTCGCAGAAGGTGCTATTACAGTTGTCTATGTGTAAGAAGTGGGGTGGGTGCAGCCATATACACTCTGCCCACATCTCTCCTCCTACGTAGACAGTGCTGACAGCGATGATAATACCTGAAAGAAACCTTGTAGTGAATGTTAAAGGGACTTGTCACCCTGCACTGAGGACCCCTAAGCTGGAAGTACAGGCATTATTCAGTTTGGATCAGCTTTTCCACAATAATTGCTGGAAAATTAAAGTGGATCTTCACTCAAAAGCAAAAGTACCACTCATCTCCTCCCGCCCCTAACACATTTGAAGTGTTTTTCTTTTTTCAGGTATCAAGTACCTTTTTTGTCAGGTACCTGCTTACACTTCCTCAATTTTCACCTAAGTGAAAACGACGTTCCCTTGGGATGCCCCCACCCATAGCCAGACCAGTCCCACAGAGTTTCCATGCTTCGTGGAGGCACAGTGAGGAGCCAGCTGCGAGACATCAGTTCCCAGACTTTAGCCTCAAGCTCAAAGCCATGTTCACCTCCCATGGTCATTATGAGGGGTCATAATCTTTCAGTTATTCTATTCCTAATGTAAAATCAGAATGTCTAACAATAGGTCACCTCTATGAGAGATGTTTTTGTTGGCGCCACCAAATAGATTAGGAACCCATGCTTCAAGCTATCACAGTCCATACATAAAAAATACTCTTTACATGTTAAGGAGGTATTATGCTCACTAGCCTTCTCATCTGTAATTTGAATAAAATTGTTCCGTTTTCTGTTTAAACATTGGGTTAATATTTATTCTGCTGAATTTGTAAGTATACAAGTTGTAACAAATATTTTTCCTATTTTTGTCAAGCGTGTTTTGAGACTAATTAGAGCTTCACATTGTTTTTTAGAGCTGTCTTTTGTGATTCTGTAATTTATTGTTCAGTGGAAACACCTGATGTCACAGTGGATTTAATAAACACATCAGGGTAGAGACTGTTCCTCTTGCAATTTTTCCATTATGTACCATTTCGAAAATAATTTAAGGTTCACTGGCCTATGCAAATCAATTAAGAACTTTACAGCAGAAAAATGAGCAGATGAACATCTATAATTATCCTTGGGATAGGTATTGCAAAAACACACGTTTCTGAAATTATATTACTTAAAGGATGTTTTTATTACACAGCTCCAAAATTGTATGCATGCTTTAAAGGGCTGAGTGCTGAGGACAATTTCTGACATGCAATTATAACACTGTACAATGATCAGTAGCGTGTAAAAAACTGTTTGCTAATCTTTAAAAGGTGAAACTCATAGGATCCCATCATGACCATATTCATTTTATGATGCTTCTTCTAATTGTTATTCAAAGGTGTTGAAAAAAGGCTATTCGGCAGCACTCCCCTTTGGCTGCATCTGACTGCTAGGCAGGAGGGCGGTTTTGCATGTTTTATTCCCTCTGCCCTGACTGGCTGTGGTGTCTCTGTGCTTTATTTAAAGGAAATTTATAGTCACAACATACACTTTAATTTTATAACATCAGCATTTTAATAGCAATACAAACAATAGTTATTTTTGACAATCCAATATATGTTTGCTTATCCTAGTTCCTCCATGCCTCTTATCAGTTTGGTTGCCCTTCTCTGCACTTTCAGTTCCTCTTTATCCTTTCTGTGAACTGGTGCTCAAAACTGAACTGCATATTCCACATGAAGTCTTACTAATGATTTGTACAGGGACAAAATTATATCCCACTCTCTGGAGTCCATACCTCTCTTAATACAAGAAAGGACTTTGCTCGCTGTGGAAACCGCAGCTTGGCATTGTATGTTATTATTGAGCTTATGATCTAGCAAAACCCCCAGATCCTTCTCCACTACAGATCCTCCCAGTTGTACTCCCCCTAGTATGTATGATGCATGCATATTCTTAGCCCCCAAGTGCATAACTTTACATTTATCAACATTAAACCTCATTTGCCACATAGTCGCCCAATTAGACAGTGCATTGAGGTCAGCTTGTAATTTGGAGACATCCTGTAAGGATGTTATTCCACTGCATGGCTTGGTGTCATCTGCAAAGAGTGAAATGGTACTTTTAATCCCAGACCCTATATCATTTCTAAAGATATTAAAAAGTAAGGTTTGATTTAAATTTCCAAGGGCTACATATTCCATGGTACCTTGTTGCCTGCAAGCAGTGACTTCTGTACTGCCTCTGCCTCCTGAAACTTCCTTCATGAAAAGACTACTTTATGGCCACTAGATGTAGCTAATGAACTTAGGAAATCGATGGAAAATGACATTTCATACATATAAGATGCAGTACGGGAATTATTTGCGCACAATAGTAAGTAGCAACTTTAAAAGAAACATTGCTGACATCTCATGCTGCAAATGCAGTTTTCTGTACTGAAAAACACTCACATGACAGCAACATTGTGGTATGAACAAAGCACATAGAGATCAATTTGTTTTCTTTTTGCTCCTGCAGAGAATTTATATTGCAAATTTCTTTGCAGAAAAAACTCCACATGACAGCATGCACTTCTTTGCACATAGTGTAAAAAAGACCGAAATCTTTTATGTAAAGCAAATCTGCATTCTTATGCATGTATGATGTGAATGAGGTACAGCCCTGTCAGACATCACTGCCAAGTTGATGACCAGTTATCCTTATCCAAACCTTCCTATGACTGGACAATGAAGGAGAAGCAGCAGACTGATGGGATGACCTCTCTGCTCTCCTTATGTTAACATGTTCCATATCAGCACTAGTACATGCAGCACACCTGACCGATGCTGTCCCTGCCTCTCCCAGACTGCTGAATCATCTTTTACCTAATACATAACTGTTTCAGTGAGTGTTTTTTTAACTATATACCTTAAGTACAGCCTTAATAGTTTTCCTAGCAATAAAATAATTACATGGCTACATAGAACCGCATGCAAGATTGGACATAAGTTACGAAACTTTTGACACTAGTAAAGATAAAGATAAATACTTTATTGTCATTGCAACACAAATTACAATGAGATTCTATAAAAGCTCCACACATATGTAAACATATAACAACCTCAACATACATACATACATGTAAACAATTTCGTACCCATATAAAAAGCCTAAAAAGAACCCCCGCCACTGCAGCAAAGCCAAGTCACCTGCAGTTAGATAATATTATTCAAAAGTACCATTTGGGGCCTTGATTGCTCTTGGAAAGAAACTTTCCTTAAATCTATTTGTCCTCGCCTTTATGTTTCTGAACCTCCTGCGAGATGGCAGGAGTTCAAAAAGATAGTTTCCAGGGTGGGAAGGGTCACTCATAGAAACATCACGTGACAAGCACAAAGAAACTCTTCTGTAAGGACAAACCGGTACTAAAGGTATAAATCTTTATTCAATTAACTATCCAAAGTTTAAACATATACATCTAAATCAAATGTCAAACAACAACCCTTATTCCCAGAACACATTAAAAAGACCTCATGTCTGAAGGAAATATTGGTGGCCACCAGTTTGCAGATAAATCTCATCGACCTCTCATACTCACATCCACATACACCATTCAATCAAAGTCGCTTGTCAAGTCTGTCTGGATACTCATCCGATGATTATGGGATTTGTCAGTAATAGTGATACACGTGTTGGATCATCATAGGCAGTCCCGATCATGGATTATTTATTCACTATTAAAGCAGTCTCATGAAAAGATTTAAAGTGCAGGTGTGGTGAAACAATTCCAAATGAATTCCGTGAGATTAGCTTAAGACAATTGCGGCTTTAAGTAGAACCAAATGTCAGTAATCTGATCAATTCAATAATAGCCAGCAGTGGGGTAACACAGCATGTAAAGAGTAGCATCTATGTAATATATTGGAGATAAATCTGATTTTACCGTAGGCTGGAGCAGACCAGGAAGCGTCACATCATGCCAAGTATCAGCGGGATCAGCGTGCAGATATCGACATTTAAAAAGATCTTTAGCGAACTGTAGAACGCTGTCACTAAAGCTGGACAGGGGGATCCCTTTTTGGTGGTCTCGATGTAATCATCCACAATTTGCGATGTCAGTTTTCATCAGCTGGTTATACGGACATCATCTCCTTGATGCTATGACAGGTGCTATACCCGCTGAGAGAGCCGCAAGTGTCAGGCTCTGATGCTTTTCCACGGTCAGTACGGAGAGAGGTTTGGAGAGCAATTCAATTAAAGGTGTGTGGCCATCCGTAGATCCTTCTTGTGGATATCACCTTAATGATGCTTACATGTTTCGCTAAATAATAGCTTCCTCAGAGCAAGGGTCACTCACTATTTTGCCTGCCCTGCTGACACAACAGGACATTTTGTTTACAGAAGTTAAACTTCAGCCCACAACCTTCTGCGCAGCATTTGTTATTTTTTGAAGGATAGCTTTTTCTGCTTGTGTGCAGTTAGGATACCGAGCTAAAATGCAATATGTCAGCATGCTCTCAGGAGCGATAGGACTCCAAGATGTTTTTCCCTATTTTTTCTGAGAAGTCTCAGAAAATATTACAATTGCTGACACTTCTTGGTAACAGCTGTCAAGTTTGATGACCAGGATAACTTTTCTGAAAAGTTAATGCCTAAAAACTTAAAAATAGATACCCACTCTACCAATTCTCCTCTGATGTTAAGTGGAACCAGATCAGTCTTACTCTTCCTAAAATCAATTATTCATTCTTTGGTCTTCCCAGCGTTTAAGGACAGATTGTTTACCTCACACAACTCTACTAGGTTAGCCACCTCTTCCCTATAATGCTTCTCATCTCCTCTTGTGATGAAGCCTACTATGGTGGTACCATCGGCAAATTTGATGATGCTATTTGTAGAAAATCAAAGAGTACAGACACAAGTGTAAAGAAAGAGCTCAGTACACAACCTTGTGGTACTCCTATGCTAACCACATGCTGGGAAGAAACATGCTTACCCAGTTTGACCACCTGTGGGCAGTCTACCAGCAAGTCCTTTATGCAAGAGCAAAGGAAAGGGGCAAATTTAGCTTGACATTTTCTTCACCAACAAATCTGGTATTGAAAGCTGAACTATAGTCAAGGAACAACATTCTGACATAGTTGCCAGAGTGTTCCAGATGACTTAAAGCCACATGTAGTGCAAGAGCAATAGCGTCCTCTGTGCTTCTATTGGCTATGTACGCAAATTGATGAGGGTCAAAACTACCTGGTAAAGCTGTCTTAATATGTTGTAAAACCAGACCCTCAAAGCACATCATTATTACCAGGGTAAGTGCAAACAGCTTATAGTCCTTCAAACTATATATATTTGCTTTTTTAGGTTACGGGGTAATAAGAGTAGATTTTAAGCAGGTTGGAACCATGACTAATAATAATGATCGTTTAAATATATTAGTAAAGTCCCCTGCAAGTTGGTGGGCACAGGCCTCTAGTAGAAGTACTAGAATAAGAAAAGAAAGGTTCCTGGCCCTGGGGATGGAGGATCAATTTCTGGAAAATTAATTGGATTTCCCTTCCTGGATATTGGTATTGGAGAGCTCTGATTAGGAAATCGCTTTTGGAGATCTTAAGTTGGAGGACGGATCAAAGGATACCTTACCAGGCGTATCGGCTGAAGGACACACCAAACCTTCCGGTTACCTATACATGCTTATTACCCCTGTAGGTGTGCGGGGAGCTGGTGAGTGGGGACCCTTGAGGGGGAGCACAAGAGTCACCTGATTTGCCGAGCACTGTGGTCACCTTGGAACTTTTTACAGCACTGTCTACAGCATTTTTTCACATTATACACTTTTTTGTGCATTTATATTTATTTGTGTTTTTTTTCAGCATATATATATTGACTTTACACTATTTGATTTTTGGTACATATTTATTTGATATACACAAGTTACCAATTTTTCACTATTTTTCTTTTTCTGGTGCTGCATCCCAATTTTTAGATGCAGGAACCCCATTTTTTAGGTATAAACGTTATTAATTGTTTGATGTGTGCACTTATACCTGCTATATAATATTGCTATTTTTATTGTTACATATGATTATTCACCAGCTTTGTGCATAAGTTAGGTGTGGATAGCACATTAGGGTGGGTCTCAGAGTACCCGTAATCTCTTTCTATTAGGGTGGTGCCACTTACCCCATTTTTTGTTTTCTAGAAGTACTAGAATGTTCAGCAATTCAGGGCAAAGCAGGTTGATTACTTTAATCCCATGATTCACATCAGTAAATGCTTCCCTTCCCTACAGTGCCAGGACCTGAAGGCAATATTTGATAATTCTGGGTATGAAGCAGCATGTGACAGTGCTGCATGTGACAGTGTCAGTAATTGCTTATAGGGATTAACAGCCTTGTTTTAAAGTAGAAGTTCAGCCTAAAACTAACTCTAAATCTACCGGTAGCCACATTCTAAGACTAATCTATCTAACTCTGTAAAGCAAAAATTGCTATACATAACTTTTCTGCAGCTTATCAGGTCCGGTCTCCAGCGGCGGATGCTGAGTGCAGGAGACAACCGACAATGGCTGTGAAATGCCTGGGAACTGATGTCACCCATAGACTTACTATGGGGCTTCTGTTGTCAGCTGCCTCTTTTGCACACACCTACACAGAGTATACGCCGCTGACAGCTCAGCGTGGGACGGGACCGGAGCGGCTGCAGAAAAGGTATGTATAGCTATTTTTGCTTTACAGGGTTAGATAGATTAGTCTTAGAATGTGGCTGCCAGTAGATTTCGAGTTAGTTTTAGGCTCAACTTATACATTAAGATACAAATTTAGCGACTAGTAGCTCACACACTCACAGGGGCTGAATAAAGCACAAAGGGACTGCAAGAATACACTGTTGAGGGAGTCAGCATTAAAGCAAAGCACAGCAAAGCAAAGCAAAATAAAATACATGGATTGCCCATGTAGATACTTTTGATAGGCAAATTTAATTTTGGGGGGTGAGAAGACAATTGAAGCACAGCCCACAACCTTATTGTGTTTATCTGTAGGATTTAAAAGCTTTTTTAAGGGCTCATTCACACTGTGTGCGGTGTCACGGATGTGTTAAAACCCACATCACACCACCTCCAGCCAGACCTCACACTGACAATTGCCTGCACAGTAAAATTATGTAATTTACTGCATAGTGTGTGCAAGCCCTATTACTTTAGACCAGGGGTCAGCAACCATTTCTCACTTAAAGGCCGGATTCACCTGCTAATAAATGAAGATAAGAATCTGGACCCCTTCACATTACACAGCCTTCCCCCATGTCATGCTTTAAAATTGCGCACACCCGTGGAATGGCGACAAACTACAGTACCTAAAAATCTCCATAGGCGACGCTTTAAAAATGTCTAAAGTTTACTATTTTTGAGTTACAGAGGAGGTCTTGTGCTAGAATTATTGCTCTCACTCTAACGATTGCGGAAATACCCCACATGTAGGGTTTGAACAAGGCTTACATTTGCGGTCACGACTTACGTATGCGTTCACTTCTGTGTGTAAGCACAAAGGGTTCAGGCGCTTTAATTTTTTTTTTTTTTCTTAGTTCTTTTTTTTTATTTTTGCACTGTCCCTTTAAAAAAAAATTCTGATCACTTTTATTGCTGTCAGAAGAAATGTAAGCATCCCTTGCGACAATTATAGGCGGTGACAGGTACTCTTTGTGGAGACCTCTATAAGACCCTAAATCCCTCCTTTGCACTTAAAAGCATTCAAAACGTCAAGTTTGCCTTTTTTGAATACTGTAATTTCTTTAAATTTGGTCCCTTTAAGTCTTCTGTATACCAGAAGGAATGTCATGACATCGCTTCTGAGTTACTAGATCCGAGTTACTAGATACTAGGTCGCTCGGGCCTCCCGGTGGGAGGGGAGAGCCTGGGTGAGGCGCAGAAGGGGGTACGTTCCCTCCCGCTGCTTGGGAGAGCAACCGAGCGGCTTCTTAGCCGCATCAGTTGTTATGCCAAGAAAGCAGACCGCCGGCTCTAAAAAACAGTACCGAGGTGATGCCTGCATCTGCAGGCATCACCTCGGTACAACCCCTTCAAGCCGAGGCCACATATATTTGTACGGTTGGTGTGAAGGAGTCAATCAAGCAGGGTATCTAAGAGTGCAGTATCCCATAACCTTGCATTGCACTGTAAAAAAAGGCACCCATGTGCACAGAAACTTTGAGGGAAACTTTACATTTTTTTGGCGTGTTGCATTAAGGCAGTCCATTCATTTTAAATGGGCTGCCAACACACTGAAAAAACACATCTGATGTGTTGCCAGATACTATACTTGTAAATTTGGGTGCTAATTGCATCACAACAAAGGCAAATAGACCCACTTTGCAAGGAAGAATGCAACAGAGCCTAATAAATGAGGTGAAGCTCTGCTGACTTCCATCATCCAATCATGTGCAAGCAAAATCCGGTGTTTTTGTTGTTCCTAAGGTTTTCACATTCTTTATCATTTGCTATGTCTGTTTTTTCCATAAGCGTTAGGATGCCCTATGCAGTCACCATGTCACTAGTGCATGTTAAAATACTAAAAGCCTTCTTTGGTTTACCCCTTAGATCATCTTGGAAACTTTTGGTTTTGCTATGGTTTCTAGTCTATTGTGATTAAACAGTTTGTAAAAATGTGGTTTCCTTTTGCAGCTTGTCCTGAGATTTACCTTTTGCTTTTTTCCACCTCCCTGGAAAGTTGAGTTACAAATCTGCACAGTAGTTTTATAAACTTTACAATAGTCTCTATGACAACAGTAGTTCTTGGAAACTGGCTTCCTGGGACACTTGAAGACTTATGGTTACAGCTTACACTTTCATTTTAAAACATGAGCATTGTAATAGCAATACAAAAGTTATTTTTGACAACCCAATATTAGTTTTCTTGAAAAAAAAATCCTTTCATGTTGTTTATTCTGCCTGTCTGCTTGCCATCTGTTTCCATAACTTCCTGGACTTCCCATACGCTTTCCATTTTACATATCCCATGGTACCTTGCTGTCTGCAGGCAGTGATTCCTGTACTGACCCCTTCTCCTAAAACTCCTCTGCTCAGCACCTCTGTAGTTAAAAAAGCAGGCTTTTTGAAATGTTAGGAGTACGCTAGAAATAATTGAAATGTGGAAATATATGATTTAAATTATGACCATAGATACACTTTAAGCTTATAAAAAAGTGGCCTGACTAATTACCATGCACAATCGTATTGGAAATTATCTAGCACAATCGTATTGGACATTTTCATACAGCACCTGTTGTATAGCAAGTTGAAAAAAAAAAAAATCACTAAAGTTAAAATAAACCATAAACAAAAATATTCTGTGTGGTCTAACGCCCCCCCCCCCCCCCCCATAGATCTACAAATAGAAATGATTTGTTTTGCTTAGGCCATTGTTGTGGTTGTTTTTTTACCTTTTTTCTTGCCAATTTCCTTCCTTTGAATTATTCCTACCAGATGCAGTCATTTTTTTTATTTGCAAGAAAAGGCAAAATAGACAGACATTCAAAAAAACATTGTTTTCACCAAAGTCTGTCCCTAACCTAAGAGTGACCCAGTGATAGGGGGAAACTACCCCATCCCCCAACTACAGAGCCAACAGAAACCCTGTAAGTCAATATAGACAGCACAAAAATGGGTTAGCCATTGAATTTATCTTGAATAATATTAGGGAAGCAAAGATGTTCCTGTGACCACAAACATAGGCTTCTGCACCTCCAGCATAAAAGTCTTCCAGGTCATGGTACTAACCTAATGGGAAGCTACAAAACGCAGCAGAAGCATTTCAATTACTGTAAATTATGGTTTAACAATGGACAGAAGTCCAATTATGATTATAGTCAATGTAATCCTGATCTTTTAGTAGCATGGAGCTATAAAGCTCAGATAAAAAAAAAAAAAAAAAAAACACTGTGAATTCCAAATGGCACCGGCTAACATATTAATTTAATCACAAATAGGTGAGAATTGTGTAAAGCTGAGCATGCATGTGGCATTTTTCTACAGTGATGGAACTTTAAGTCCAATTTTTGTTGAAATTGCAAAGCAGTTGAAACAAAATGGTAATTTTGACTGATTGTGGGAAGATAAAATCAAAATTGGCAAAATGCGGTTAAAAATCTGATCACTTTCAATGAACTTGACATTTTCCTCTTTGTTTCAATCCCACTCAAATTCAATCTTTTAATTAATTGTATTGAAAGTATCAATTTATTGCCCAGTTTAGTCTTCACAACTACTACAGTTTTCTAGTAGATCAAGCTTATAAGTGGTAGACTTCTTCATTTCAGGTCATTACTTGCAATTTCTAGTGGTTCAAAAGTGGTTAAAATTGACTGACAAATTGCCACGTGTACTGTAGCTTTAGGCCTCAGCTTATTTTAATAGAGAATGGTGATCAATATCTTTAAATAGTCAAAGTTAAAACATAGCAATTTTCCTGCTATAGTACATTACGAGACATTTCACTTTGAATAATTTTTCCTTGAAAAAAAAGAGACTTTTACAGAGTCACATATTGATCACATTTGTTGTTAATAAGTTTACATGAAGAGAGAATATATGTGATGTATCACAGTCATTTTTAGCAATTTCAGGCTAGTGATTGCCAGTCTAGAGAGAATGCACAATCCGCAATGCTCTCTTTGCAGTTAAAAAGAACAAGTAGGGGGAAAGGGAGTGTAACGTTACCCCCATAGGGGCCACTGGTATTAACAGTTTTTTCCCTAAAAGTACAGAGGCTGCCTGTCCATCCAAGCAACAGTTCATTCACTCCTGCTCTAATAAACAGTCTAGGCATTGTCTTTTTGTGATTTATTGCTGATAAAACATAAGAGCAGAGGGGTTAGGGTATGAGATACGCCAAAACAGTTAGCAATTGGCTGTGAGAGGACAAATCTTTTTAAGCAACTGAACATTGGTCACTCTGAGGCCTCACAGCTGGGGACCATAAGGCAGTTCTCTTTGGCATCTGGTTACCCTGCACCACTGCATAGTTATTGGTACCCAGTGCAATCTCAGGAACACTCTACAGTGCAGGAGGGCACTCATCTCTAAGCTCACAGCCCAGCACACTGCAGAGGACAGAGACTCTATGAGGGCAGTCTGAGTCCAAGCAACCATTGGCACTTACTGTATATCCCAAAAGCACACAGTCATCTATAATCAAGTCAGTACTCACAAGCCCCCAAGACAGTTGCCACCTTCCAGTATCCTCCACACACAACCCAGTGAGTGAGACAGTTCTTCTCTAGACCAGATCTCTTTCGTGAAGTCCTGAAGTCAGATCCAGGTCCCAACTCTGCCACCACTGAGACCTCACAGAACAGCAACACAGTCCATAGGCTGCCTCAGAGGCATACCCTCTCCCCAGGGTTCCCGACTATTTATCAGCTTCCCAGACCATCCCATGGGTATTTAATCAAACTTCCAGTCTGTGAAACCCAGAACAGATCTTTTCTGCCTCAACATCTATGAAAAAACAGTAATTATTGGCTGCCAGTTCTTTGTTCTCTTGATACAGGTTACCAACAGCAATAGGACTGTCGGTCTACTTGACTTTCTGCCCTTACTCCCAGTATTTCCTTCAAAATAAATATGGATATGATTAATGCCACCCTTGCAACATGTTCCACTTATCAGATGCCAACAGCTGAGCTAGAAAAAAAAAACACATGCTTCCTGCTTTGTTGCAGTGGTGGATACCGTTTTACAGTATCCACCACTCCAGTGCCATATCAAGATGACCAAGATTTTCCATAGAAGCCAATGTTAAATGTTACTGGAGCTGTGCCATGTCAAGCTGACCAAGATTGCACTGCACTGCAGATCAGTAGGTGCATTCTGGGTAGCCAGCATGCACGGAAACCAGGAAGAAGGACACTGTGGCTTCAGATGCCCACATTGGAGATGACCACGCTGTGCAGGAACTTCACAAAGTATGCTGCACAAAAAGAAAACTGGGCATAGTTTAAAACCTAACTTTGTTACATTGCATGACGCATGAGTATTCTAGGGGTATTTTTAACCACTTGCCAACCAGCCGCTGTCATACCGCGGCAGGTCGGCACGATCCCGCCAGCTGTCATAGCTGTACGCTGGCTCCTTTAAGTGGGATAGCAGGCGCGTGCGCTGCACTGCAGGTGCCGATGCCCATGGCCATGGCCGGCGGTCGCGATGACCACTGGCTACGCGCGAGCACAAGAGGCAGAACAGGGACGTGTGTGTGTAAACACACATATCCCTGTTCTGTGAGAAGAGGAGAGGCAGATCGTGAGTTCCTAATAGCTAGGGACCACGATCTGTCATCCCCTATAGTCAGTCCCATCCCCCCACAGTTAGAACACACACTAGGGAACACAGTTAACCCCTTGATCGCCCCTAGTGTTAACCCATTCCCTGCCAGTGACATTTACACAGTAATCAGTGCATTTTTATAGCACTGATCGCTATATAATTGTCAATCGTCCCAAAAATGTGTCAAAAGTGTCCGCCATAATATCGCAGTCCTGATAAAAATTGCAGATCGCCGCCATTACTAGTAAAAAAAAATAATAATAAAAATGCCATAAATCTATCCCCTATTTTGTAGACACTATAACTTTTGCACAAACCAATCAATATACGCTTATTGTGATTTTTATTACCAAAAATATGTAGAAGAATACATATCTTTCGCTATCTCTCGCCTTGACTACTGTAACTCCCTCCTCATTGGCTTACCTTTAAATAGACTATCCCCCCTTCAGTCCATCATGAATGCTGCTGCCAGACTCATCCACCTTACAAACTGCAATCCCTCCATTGGCTGCCACCTGCCCAACGAATTCAATTCAAAATACTAAGAACTTACAAAGCCATCCACAACTCTGCCCCCAGCTACATCACAAGCCTAGTCTCAAAATACCAACCTAATCGCCCTCTTCGTTCCTCCCAAGACCTCCTGCTCTCTAGCTCCCTCATCACCTCCTCCCATATTCGCCTCCAGGACTTCTCCCGAGCCTCGCCCATCCACTGGAACTCGCTACCCCAATCTCTCAGACTGTCTCCAAATTTATCCACTTTTAGGCTATCCCTGAAAACTTTCCTCTTCAGAGAAGCCTATCCTGCCTCCATCTAACAACTGCACTATTTTCTCCATTAGCTCACCCCCCACACAGCTATTACCTTTTTGTATAACTTGACCCTCCCTCCTAGATTGTAAGCTCTAACGAGCAGGGCCCTCTGATCCCTCCTGTATTGAATTGTATTGTGATTGTACTATCTGCCCTAATGTTGTAAAGCGCTGCGTAAACTGTTGGTGCTATATAAGTCCTGTATAATAATAATAATAATAATAATAATAATAATAATAATAATATCGGCCTAAACTAAGGAAAAAATTAGCTTTTTTTTTTAAAAAAAATTGGGGATATTTATTATAGCAAAAAGTACAAAATATTATGTTTTTTTCAAAATTGTCACTCTTTCTTTGTTTATAGCGCAAAAAATAAAAACCACAGAGATGATCAAATACCACCAAAAGAAAGCTCCATTTGTAGGGAAAAAAAGGACGTCAATTTTGTTTGGGTACAATGTGATATCAGTTATTAAATTATAAAGGGAAAAAAGCAGCGCTCCAAATAGTGCAACGATATGTAACATTCAGTTGTACATTAAAAGTGTCCATGTGGAAAATAGAACTCAATCTTAATAATGCAACACAAAAATTAAAAAACAGTTCATAAGTGCAAAACAATCCAATGAAGCAATGATTCATGCTGAGTGAAAGTAAAGGGAATCCGTCACCAGCAGTACCCTCACACTCAGGCTTCTTACCAGATGTCCAGTACCATAAATTATAATGATCAAACAGGCAGCAGCAAGTTTATCCAGAAGGGTCACCATAATATGGATCACAGTTCGTATAGGGGAGACTCACAATGATGAAAAAAGGAAAACTCCCATAGTGAAGCCCATCATGATATAAAATATAAAAATGATTTATTTAAAAGATGGCTACAATTACCTTCATACAAAACATAAAAGGCATTTGTATAAAAGAATAGCAGCAGGCTGTCAGCTGCAAACACTACCGCTGGTAAGCGATCAACATCACGTACGCCTGGTCGCTTACCAGCAGAAGTGTTTGAAGCACTACACTTTTTATGCACAACTGAATGTTACACATTGTTGTACTATTTGGAGTGCTGCTTTTTTAGCCCATACATTAGTCAGCTTCTTTCGTTCAACCAGAAGGTTAACTAAAATTTTTATTCCCTAATCCACATATTTGAGCAGTGACGGTCTGTCAATAGGAGTAAAAAAAAAACCCTAAAATGTAAGTCTGTGCAGGGCACCAGACACACAGGTGCTATGGGAAGCATGATGTGTTTCCAAACACGTGATCGTGGCTAAGAGGCCCTATTGGCATCCTTTAGATTGTCTTTGGGACGCAGAGCGATGCACCCTGAACACTCCCACTGTAATTTTATGTTCCCTGTGCTACTAAGCTCCTGATTGGTGCGGTCTGTAGGACGTAGACAGTGCTTTCATCAGACCCACAATGTCACTTCCGGTTTCACAAGTGCCCCTGGTGGATGGAAGGCAAGGCCAGGAGGAGTCGGCTAGTAAGCATCCATGGCCGTCGGCAAGGGCATATATGCTGCAGCGCTGCTAGGAAAGAGTAGATGGGCTGAGCACTGCTGGACAAGGTGTCATCCTGGGACTCGGAGCGAGCAGCAGGGCTAGTGCAGTGAGCTATTGCTGATACACTGCATCAGTGAGTAGTGGGGACATTCATAATGGGTACAGGCACAGCAGGTTTACAGACCCGGCCGGGAACTCAACACAGGGATGATGGTGGGAAGTGAACCCCTCATAATGGGTACAGTGAGGCTGCAATTGATGGGCACAGTGAGGCTGCATTTGACGATCACAGTGAGGCTGCATTTATTGACGGGCAAAGTAAGGCTGCATTTATTGATGAGCACAGTAAGGCTGTATTTGATGGGCACGGTGAGGCTGCATTTGACGGTCACAGTGAGGCTGCATTTATTGACAGGCAAAGTAAGGCTGCATTTATTGATGGGCACAGTAAGGCTGTATTTGATGGGCACGGTGAGGCTGCATTTGATGGGCACAGTGAGGCTGCATTTGATGGGCGCAGTGAGACAATTGCTTTCAAAATTCGCCATTGCGTCACTTCTGGTTTCTGGCGGAAAATCAGGAGGCTGAAGACTTGGAATATGGAAGCTGCCCGGCTCCATTTGCAGGTAAGGACTTGGAAGGGTTTGTGTTTCTACTACTGTACTATTGTATTCTGACAGCAGGGAGACTTTCCTGCCGTCAGAATACATAGATAAGTTTGTGTAGTCTGAAGCCTGCGGCACTGATTCAGCGGAGAAAAATCCAACAGGGAGGTTGTACAGAAGTCAATCAGTAGCTATTTTATTTTAGGTTTGCGCCTGATAACACCACACATCCAATACTCCTAGAATGTCAATTGTCTTATGAAAACTGTAATACTGGAACAAAAGGAAAGTAGGAGGGTCCAGGTAGTACCATTTGAACCTGTTTAGCAAACTGACAATGTCTCTATAGGCAAAACTTTTTCATATGGATAGTGATGAGGGCACTGAACTGCCAGGTATTGCTGTCTGTGTATGGGAGATTCACTCTCTCTGTTATTGTCACTGGGTCTGAAAGCAACAGAAAACCCAAAACGTGAGTTGTCATCAGAACATGAATATAGAGGAAATTGGGTAAGACCATAAATTCAAAGCAATTCTGATGTTCTAATGAATCGTGATGCACCCATTACTATTTTGAGCTTTCCCAAATACCTTTACCCTGATTGCATCAATTCAATTAATAAATGGATTGGTAACTAAAGGGAGATAGGATATCTGCAACATGACTGAACCTTTTCTCTGTAGCTCATCACATAAAGTTGTGTATCATTACCTTATTAAATAGGTGACTGACACTCATTATCCCATTGCTGCAAGTGCAGGAGGTTTTCCATGTGAATTCCAGGGAAGATGACAAATGCAATCATGAATGTTTATATTATAGACAAGAATGTGGCTGTAACCAATTAGCAATTAGAGGAACATGGATGACAATATCAGGACAGGTTTATGCTGTCACTGTGTGAATCTGACAGGGATATTAAAATGTAAGACCTATATATTTAGGTTACCCTGCAAAGCACTACATCCTAATAAAACATTCTAAACACCCCCCTCCAAAAAAAATAAACAAATACATAAAAATGAACTCTTTAGCAACCTTCTTTTTTTTGTTTTTTTTAACACATGCTATATTGCGCACTTTGTGGGGAGATGCAGACTAGAATACTGCAATCACTGAGCAGCAAATGATATCAGCTGTGATGTATTTCAGTTATCTTGTAAACCTGGCCTGTTAGTGGGTCCTGAGGACAGGGTTGATGACCACTGCATTATACCATATATTTTCTAAAAGTAGAGAATCTGCAGAATGAAAAAAAAAGGGTAGTTGGAAATTTGACTTCTGCCAAATATTTGAGCAATTGCTCATCAAACCTATATTTAAAAAAAAAATTATTATATATATATATATATATATATATATATATATATATATATATATATATATATATATATATATATATATATATATAAATTTTCAGTGCACAAAAAAAAATAATTTTTGTAAACATAAAAAAATGAGATAGACACAGACACCATTAAGTAAACATATAACACCCAAAAATGGTGCAAACCAGTGAAATGGCAACAAAAAACAATATCTGAAATTATCCATAAGGGACACTATACAAATCTTTGCACATGGTACATGTCATTGGCAGCAAAATGGTTAAGATAAAACTTGGTTTTGTAGTTTATTACTCCTTGATTACATTTTCCAGTGAGTTCCTGCCGCAGGGCATGTCCCTACCCTCTCTCCCACAAAACTATAGCAAAAGTTTTCACTTTCTCCTAGCCAGACTGGACATACAGGTAAACCTTCTGTACTTCAAAGTGCTCAGTATGCAGTTTTTCAAGAGTTGCACTCAAATCTAATAGCACAATATTACATTCAGGAAGGATCTTATTTTTATTAACATTATCGTACTGTGTAACCAACATAAAAACCTCTGGGAGGGAATTATCTATTTCTTTTTTATTCCGCTTAGATTTTTTCAATGGAAAAAATAGATGAAAAGTTTGCCCTGAAGAGCTGTAATTAATCCACAGTATATTAAAAAAAAAAGGAAATATATATCCTAACGGAAATGTATAAGAATTGATCATTTTTTCCTTTCAAATATGATTCATTCACTCTAGCTGTGATATGACATATTCGGTAATGCAGCAATCCTATACAGCAAACAGGTTTTATAGTGTACAGACTATTGAGAAAATGAAGGTGATGCAGTCACTCCTTAGTCCCCAAGGGTGAATAGTTGTACCTTCGACATTATGGCATATTGTCCAACAATCAATTCCCAAGACAAATTTTGGCCCCATGCCTAAATAAGTTAAGCTATATCCAATTATTTTATTTTCTCAGTAATAACACTCTCCTGTGCACATATCACCACTTATTAGATTACATCCTTGTTAGTTCTGACAGGTCAACCATGGGTCTTCAGGCTTCAGACCATGTCTTACAATCAGGTTCATCAGCTGTGATTTTTCTACAACCACCAATGCCTCCCATGGCCAGCACCCCAAATGTTAGCATCTGTGGGCAATAAAGGAAGAGACAGGCTATACTAGTGATGGTCATGCCTTGGCTTTTGTCATATGCAGATGGCTTGCTGTGGGGTACTCCTCAATTGTCAATGGTAACAGCAGGACAAAATTATCCCTGCACACTGTTATTTGTTGAATGACATGGGCAGTTGTACCATCATCCCAGCTTTATGCTCAGTCTCGCATATATTTATTATTCATAAGTAAGAAGGATTGGAATATATACTCCAAGGGAGTTATTTACTTATTAACAAAACCCGTTGACCTACAATGTAAAAAATTGTAGGTCAACGGGCAAAAAAATTAAATGTTTTCAATCGTTTCTTTGTTTTCATTGGTATAAGCAATCATATTGTGTAGGAAAAAAAAATCCTGATCACGTACTATGGTAACACTGTATTGCTCTGGTCACTGTGTGTTAGAAAACAAAAACATAAAAAATAAATAAAAATAATAATAAAAATAAAAATGTAATAAAAAAGAAAAAAATATTTTAAAAATGACTACAATTTTTTTTTTTTTTTTTTTACACATACTGTCACCAGCCAGTGTCCCTGATCACCACCACACCAGTTATATGATAGTGCTGTACTGCACTGGTGACAGTATGTAAAACAATTGTGACAAAAAATTACAACTTCAAAAAACTTGCCATGCCTCTTACTAAATACCTTGGACTGTCTGCTTTCCAAAAAGGGGTCATTTGGTGGTATTTGTACTGTCCTGGCATTTTCGGGCCTCAAGAAATTAGATGAGAGGGTGTCTGTACATCAGGACTGATCAATTTTCAGATTTATATACCATAGTCTGTGGACTCTATAACTTTCCTACAGACTAAATAATAAACACTGATTTGGGGTTATTTTCACCAAAGAAATGTAGCAGAAAACATTTTGACCTACATTTATGAAGAAATATTGTTTGCAAAATTTTATAACAGAAACTAAGAAAAACTTTTTTTTTTTTCACAATTTTCGGTCTTTGTTAAAATTAAAAACCCAGTGGTGATCAAATACCACAAAAAGAAATCTCTATTTGTGTGAAAAAAAATTATAAAAAATGTCTTGCGCAATTGGCAAATTGTGACAGCGCTGAAAGCTAAAATTTGGCATGGGCAGGAAGCGGGTAAAAGTGCCCAGTATTGTGGTTAAATATAGCCACCACATTAACCTGCCAATCTAGAGATAAAGACCCGGTCTTTAACCGCTTGAGCCCCGGAAGAATTTACCCCCTTCCTGACCAGAGCACTTTTTGCGATTCGGCACAGCGCCGCTTTAACTGACAATTATATTGTACCCAAATAAAATTGACGTCCTTTTTTTTCACACAAATAGAGCTTTCTTTTGGTGGTATTTGATTGCCTCTGTGGTTTTTATTTTTTGCTCTATAAACAAAAAAAGAGCGACAATTTTGAAAAAAACGCATTGTTTTTTACTTTTTTGCTATAATAAATATCCCCCAAAAATATATATAAAAAACTATTTTTTTCCTCAGTTTAGGCCAAATATGTATTCTTCTACATATTTCTGGTAAAAAAAAAAAAAAAATCACAATAAGTGTATATTGATTGGTTTGCGCAAAAGTTATAGCGTCTACAAAATAGGGGAAGGATTTATAGAATTTTTATTATTATTATTATTTTTTTTTACTACTAATGGCAGTGATCTGCAATTTTTATTGTGACTGCAACATTATGGCGGACACATCGGACAATTTTGACACATTTTTGGAACCATTGGCATTAATACATCGATCAGTGCGATTAAAAATGCATTGATTACTGTAAAAATGTCACTGGCAGTGAAGGGGTTAACACTAGGGGGTGGTGAAGGGGTTAACTATGTTCCCTGGGAGGTGATTCTAACTGAAGGGGGAGGGACTAACTACAGGAAGTGACAGATCGTGGTTCCCTAATAGGAACACACAATCTGTCACTCCTGTCAGAACAGAACAGGGAAGTGTGTGTTTACACACACTCGTCTCTGTTCTGTATCTCCTGGTCACGATCGCTCATGGCTGGCAGTCATTGCGACCGTCGGCCACGAGCATCGGCACCCCCGCTGTGCAGCGGGTGCGCGCCTGCTATCCGGACCCCGCAAGATCACGTACAATAACGTGACTTCGTGCTGAGGAGCTAGCCTGCTGCAGTAAAACTGCAGTGGCTGGTCTTGAAGCAGTCTAAAAATTTGTCTAAAAATGTGTCTAAAAATTTGAAACAACGGCTTTGCAACAGAATTGAACTCTTTCAGGACACCTGGGTGTAAGTCAGCTGGCCCAGGAGCTTTATTCACCTTTATTTTGTCTAAATATTTATGGACCATATAAATTTTGAGCCAATGAGGCTGGGGAATGCCATCTCCATTATGGGCCTGAGCTCCGCCAAACAGAGCTGAAGAAGGTATTTAATAAATTTGCCTTCTCTTTGTCTGTCACCAGCTCTAAATTATCCGGTTACCAGCTCTAAATTATTGTGTAAAGGGCCTACAAGTTTACCACCTACTATTAATATATCTGAAGAATTTTGTAGGTTTGGAGGGGTTTGTCCTACTCTCTTGAGCAACCTGATGTCAATTTTGAATTTTTCCAGCCTTGATTTTCTTTTTACATATTCTGTTATATTCTTTGTAACTTTCAAATGAGGGTGCTCTACCTTAACTGCTATCTTTTTAAATGCGCTTTTCTAATTCTTTATAGCTATTTTAACATAGATTTTACATTTAGCCTTTTAAAGCTGCTGCCCTTGGGAATATATCTTGCAATACTTTTGCATACAGTCAATTGAAAACATTACCCTTTCTGTTCTGTGTTCTCTGATGACAGGTCCAGCAGAGCAATGGTGAACAAGTACTTTAAGCAATTAATGCATTTTGCACTTGTGTTTTGCATATATTATTGTAGTACATTAGTACTGTAATTACCAATGGTTGTCTGTAATATGTGAATCTCCCCATCACCTGCCATAGCCTTTTCCCCCTATTCCCCTTTCCATCCTCCAATATTGCCTGACCCCATCTGACCTGTCTGCTCCATTATGTTCTCATTTTCCTTCCCCCTCAACCCTAGATTAAAGGATGAGTTCACCTTTGGTAATCTGTTACACCCATAATAAGGGAGTAACATGTTACCAAAGAGCACCTGCCTGTGCCCCTCCAATCCCCCGCTGCTACAGTGGGAGGGGGATCTTCTCCCCACATCCACTGTCACAATTTAAAAAGGGTGCAGCCATACTGCCCACATAACCTGCCTCTTTCATTCACTGCGATCTGTGAATGAACTATAACTATCCTCTCCTACCATGGCAGGCCGCTTGTAGTTCTTCATGAATTGTGAAGGCACTGGTGAGCTCTCTTGTAGTTAATTGATCTTCCTGCTTTCCAGCAACTGTCTGCCCATATGGGAGGTATGGACAGACTGTTTTACTGAGATTCTGTAGGATACTGGTGCAGCACTACCCTGGCAGGAACCCCTGGTTGTTTTGGGTCCTTTATTTCTGCCTTAACCCAGCTAAAGTCCTCAGCCCCTCTGACACTCTAGGTTTTATAGGTAACAACTTGCAAACTTTTTGACACTAAGTAATCAAACCTTAAAATTAGACACAGTAGAACATCAATTAGCAATGATGAACCAAAAAGAAATAATTTCCAACTCAACAGGGGTGTAAAAGACCCAATTAAAGTACAACTGATTCCACAATAGACATGCAAAAATTAAATCAGAATTTCCCTCAACAAGCATTAACCTTCCCACCTAATAGTGTGACAACAGACAGCCCTAAGTTAGCACTAAAAGTATTAGAGGCTATGCTGCTGGTGCACACTAGTGGTGGAAAAGCTATGCCTAGGCCATTACTGAACTTCAAATATTTGAATATAACCAGCAGCTCAATAGCTGAATAGCAAAAGAAACCAATTTCACAGTTCTTCCAAAGTAATTCCTCTGTGGGTTGATGCTGGGGCCCTTTGGTGACGTTGGCGCACTAGAGGGTGTTTATTAGAACTGCATGCAGTAAAATGAATAATCAAAAATAAATATTATGGATTGCGGTTCAGTGTGCAGTGCAACAGACTGGGCCAACTGAAGAGCTACTGTTAAGAGCAGTGAAAAAGCCAGAAAGGATCTGCTAATAGCACTGAAAGTATTTAACTGGGTTGGAGGAGTGGTGACTAAAAGTTAATTCTGCTTATAGTATGTCTCTCCCAGCTTACAGAAGAAAGGTGGGTCAAAGACCCACTCACCAATTTTCTGAATTGTAGTAGAAGTCTATAGCGATGGAGAGGCCCCCCTGATGTGGCGATGAGGATTGACCTCCTCACAGGAACCTGGCCTGCAACGTGGCCAGACCAGCCTAGAGTGCAGAAATGCTGGTATTCCTGTACCAACTTGAGGTATGGTGGAGCTGGATTGGTATGCAGTGCTGTTTGTGCTGGTCCCGCGGTGGCAACCATCTGGACCTTGGAGCCATATCAGAAGGATGGGCAGAGTGGGCTGGATCGCTGACGTTCATTTGCAAAGTAGCAGTGTAGTACTGTTGAGGCATACAGTTCTGTCGCTGTGTTAAGTACCAGGGCCTTTCAATCTTCTTCTCTGCAGCTTCTGCCGGAGCAGCCACACCAACCCACACTTCAACACTTCATGCCAACAACCCTTGGGTCCTTCCCAGGTTTTTCAATATAAACCCTTCTTGGAAGTCCTCCCTCTCCCCGAGTTAATTGGGGCTGGTAGTTCACAGGCTCAATTATTACACTCACACTGTTATGGCCCAGACTACATCTCCCAATATCCCCAGCACTCTGAGTTCTGATCTGGGAGAATAACTTGGCCAACAGCTCTATCTTATGGCTGAAGAGAGGGAATTGTTCCACTAGGCGACTTACAGTCAGGTCCATAAATATTGGGACATCGACACAATTCTAATCTTTTTGGCTCTATACACCACCGCAATGGATTCGAAATGAGACGAACAAGATGTGCTTTAACTGCAGACTTCCAGCTTTAATTTGAGGGTATTTACATCCAAATCAGGTGAACGGTGTAGGAATTACAACAGTTTGTATATGTGCCTCCCACTTTTTAAGGGACCAAAAGTAATGGGACAATTGGCTGCTCAGCTGTTCCATGGCCAGGTGTGTGTTAGTCCCTCATTATCCCATTTACAAGGAGCAGATAAAAGGTCCAGAGTTCATTTCAAGTGTGCTATTTGCATTTGGAATCTGTTGCTGTCAACTCTCAATATGAGATGCAAAGAGCTGTCACTATCAGTGAAGCAAGCCATCATTAGGCTGAAAAAACAAAACAAACCCATCAGAGAGATAGAAAAAATAAGGAGTTGCGCTAATACCTGTATAACATACCATAAAAATCTGCAGTGAAAGAAGATAATGATGATAAGTATAAATAAAGTGAAAAAAGCGTGTGATAATAATCAAAAAAGTCCCATTGAGTGAAATATCAATACAATAACCTAGTGGCTGTAAATCATCAGCATAAGTGTAAAACAAGTCCACGTGATAATAAATGTTAATCCGTGACAGCAAGGAAGGGTCCACCACCGGGAATGGAAAGGGTTACTCCTTACCAGATGGCCGTGACCCCCCACTACAGAGGATCACAGCAAGCAGATAACTTTGTGAGCCAGAGAATGGAAACTGTTAGCGGCGTCCACTAGAGGTCATCTCATCATCAGCCACACCAGCGAAACCCAGGGCAAGGGTACCATACAATATATGAAGAAAGCTCACATAGTGTAAAACCAACAAATTTATTCAAAGTTTAAAAACCACAGAGTGCACACTTACAAGCATAGTAGATAAAAAAGCCTGAAGTCCAGTTCCTTGGCCACAGGAGCGCGGACAAACCCGTCCTACTGGAATGCAATTTGCTTAAGGGTGACGTCAGCGCGTCGTCAGGTGAACGGTGTAGGAATTACAACAGTTTGTATATGTGCCTCCCACTTTTTAAGGGACCAAAAGTAATGGGACAATTGGCTGCTCAGCTGTTCCATGGCTAGTCCCTCATTATCCCATTTACAAGGAGCAGATAAAAGGTCCAGAGTTCATTTAAAGTGTGCTATTTGTATTTGGAATCTGTTGCTGTCAACTCTCAATATGAGATGCAAAGAGCTGTCACTATCAGTGAAGCAAGCCATCATTAGGCTGAAAAAACAAAACAAACCCATCAGAGAGATAGCAAAAACATTAGGTGTGGCCAAATCAACTGTTTGGAACATCCTTAAAAAGAAAGGTACGCACCGTGAGCTCAGCATCACCAAAAAACCTAGAAGACCACGGAAAACAACTGTGGTAGATGACCGAAGAAATCTTTCCCTGGTGAAGAAAACACCCTTCACAACAGTTGGCCAGATCAAGAACACTCTCCAGGAGGTAGGTGTATGTGTGTCAAAGTCAACAATCAAGAGGAGACTTCACCAGAGTGAATACGGAGGGTTCACCACAAGATGTAAACCATTGGTGAGCCTCGAAAACAGGAAGGCCAGATTAGAGTTTGCCAAACAACATCTAAAAAAGCCTTCACAGTTCTGGAATAACATCCTATGGACAGATGAAACCAAGATCAACTTGTACCAGAGTGATGGGAAGAGAAGAGTATGGAGAAGGAAAGGAACTGCTCATGATCCAAAGCATACCACCTCATCAGCGAAGCATGGTGGTGGTAGTGTCATGGCGTGGGCATGTATGGCTGCCAATGTAACTGGTTCTCGTGTATTTATTGATGATGTGACTGCTGACAAAAGCAGCAGGATGAATTCTGAAGTGTTTCGGGCAATATTATCTGCTCATATTCAGCAAAATGCTTCAGAACTCATTGGACAGCGCTTCACAGTGCAGATGGACAATGACCCGAAGCATACTGAGAAAGCAATCAAAGAGTTTTTAAGGGAAAGAAGTGGAATGTTATGGCCAAGTCAATCACCTGACCTGAATCCGATTGAGCATGCATTTCACTTGCTGAAGACAAAACTGAAGGGAAAATGCCCCAAGAATAAGCAGGAACTGAAGACAGTTGCAGTAGAGGCCGGGCAGAGCATCACCAGGGATAAAACCCAGTGTCTGGTGATGTCTATGCATTCCAGACTTCAGGCTGTAATTGACTGCAAAGGATTTGCAACCAAGTATTAAAAAGTGAAAGTTTGATGGATGATTGTTAATCTGTCCCATTATTTTTGGTCCCTTAAAAAGTGGGAGGCACATATACAAACTGCTGTAATTCCTACACCGTTCACCTGATTTGAATGTAAATACCCTTAAATTAAAGCTGAAAGTCTGCAGTTTGTTTCATTTCAAGTCCATTGTGGTGGTGTATAGAGCCAAAAAGATTAGAATTGTGTCGATGTCCCAATATTTATGGACCTGACTGTATATAGAGAGAAACAACTAAAGATAATGTCCTTTGAATACACTATAGCGACGTACCTGGCTAGCAATCTGCTGGTTGTGGTGCAATGCTCTACAGGCTCCACCCCCCCCCAAAAATTAAATAAATAATAATAATTGCACTTTTACCTGCAAAAATATATGCATTTACACATAAATGCTTTTTATGCTACTTTTTTTACATTTATATTGGGTTTTCAAAGTAGCAAATTAAATAATTAAAGGTTAAAGTCTGGTGTAGTAGAGCAGTTTAGTGGTTAAATACTACATTATTATAGAGGGCTATAACATCAGACCAAAAAGACAGAGTACTGAGGCGGAAGGAGGGACAATGGGGTATGGTTACAAATGAGGGACAGCTGGGAACTATGCACATGCACATACTTAAAGAATATTTCAACCCAATATTTCATATTCCTGATATGTGCCTGCTGTACCATGTAGTTTTATGAAAATGTTTCCTGTTCTCTTTGTATTGCTTCATTTGTGTGAAATCCTTGGTGTTTGTGCCAGTCCCTCTGCTTTCCCATCAAAAATTGATAATACTAAGCAGGAGAGTACAGCATGGTCAGTTTTCTGGCTATGCTGGGAACTCTGCTTGCTCTCCTGCAATGATTAGACTTCTACTGACTATGCCCCCCTGCACAGCCATTCACTGTAAAGTTCAGTATATATATATATATATATATATATATATATATATATATATATATAAATACACAAATGTTTTGCCTTTTACAAGATAAAGTTTTACATATACTTTAATAGATTGAACTTTTTTCTGCGCAAAAACTTTTATTCTGGTTTTCAAAGTTTTCATACAACAATCAGGGAAAGTGCGACATGCATCCAGCTTCCCAAGGAGGATCTTGGAAGAAGTAGGAGCAGACAGCACCAGCAGGGGACCACCAAAGAGGAGGTAAGGGACCACTTTTTGGAATATGGCTGCACAAAGCAGGTAAGTATAACTTTTTTTATTATTTTAATTTAAAAAAATTACTTTTAGTATCATTTAAGCATGGCTAAACACTGAGTGATGATAAATCGATGTAAGAGCTCCCACAGGGGGCAAATGGTGTTTCTAAGGGCTGTCCATTTTTCAGAAGTGCACCAATGCAACACATGTCTATTGCAAGATGCATTGGGGTGCCATTCAGAATGAATTTCACTCCATTGCATCAACACAATTATTGTGCATTGCTGCATGTTATTACAACAGCATAGCATGAACTGTAACAAGCTCTCATTATTGAAAAAAAAAAAAAAAGTCCAATATAATAAACTCTGTGCTTGATGTTAATACACACCAAATTTTTTTCAAATAGAAAACGCACAGAAAATATCCACAGGGCAGGCTGTACTGGATGTGCACATTTGTTGTTGATTGCATAGGCACAGATATGTGCCCATCTCTAGCTTGACTAGATAAAAGCATAATCATCATAAAAGCAAGGAAAAAAAAAAATCCAAAGCGCAGGAACTTCAGAGAAATCTTCATTCAGCCTAAAAGCAAACCAGGATAGTATGACAAGTTTGCTTTGATAAAACACAAATTTTGTAGCTAAAGTTTACCATTACAATGTAATTTAAGGAGACTGCATCCTCCATAGAAGTACAGAACGACTGTATTTCCTTGTCATATAAGTGCTAATATCCCATCTGGCATACACTTCAAAACTATACTTGGTCATTTATCTTCATCTGTCCAATGACCCATTTAGGCTTTGCTTGGTAAAGATATTTCATTATCCCAGAGATAAATACTGGAGCCACCGCATCAGAAGACAAAAAAAAAGTAACAGCAATTACAGAGAAACTAAATGTGTGCTGACACCAACTGGATACTCTGGGGAATTGTTAATCCCTACTTTCTTTTTATAGGTCACAACTTAGAACATAATATTTAAAACACTTTGGGAAAACATGTTAAAACATTTGATGCTCTGCCTTGTAATTAAAAACATAAATTAGCCATTTTTGGATCATGTATATAAATAATTCCTTCTGTTTGCATATTTCTAAGATGATATTCCCTCTGGGGAGTTACAGGTTGTATCTTTGATTAACAGGATTTATATAGACATGGTAGGCTCTCACCTAGATTTATACGTTTTCTGAGCAGTATCCTGAATGTGCCATTGAGTATTTTACTCTGTACAGTTTCATAGCTGTTCTGATGAATTGTCAGCCATAAGAAACATTTTGAAAATGAATGCATCTGCAGGATCAGGGAAGCGATCTATTTGCCCAGCCAAATGACCTGGATGACAGGCGCTGGAAGGCGTACATATTCCTGATCACCGATCCCTGTATATATATTCCTTCATTCACTTCTCCACCATCATTTTAATCATTTTTTTTTATTTCGTTTGATGTATAAAAAGTATAAATTTCATCTCTAGTGTTGCCTGGCAACAAGCTTTTGCAAAGACAAAAATGTTGTAAGCAGTAGCATTTAGTTATTGTGCATTGCGCACAATTCTGGTTAAAATTGTTCTGTTCATAATTAATTGCATCTGTTGTATAGTCTAATAAGTGTTTATTATGTTCTATACATTTTCCAAAAGTTGTAGTTCAGACATTTTACTGCTCTATTTTATTTAGTACAATCTTTTAAGATATTTATCTTTTGCTGTAATTACAATATTTTGACAGTTTAAAATATACCTGGACTCAGATCAAAGGCATGCAGCTAATCATACACCCTATAAGCTAAAGTGTAAACCCCCCCTTATTAAAAAATGACTATACAGAAATCTCTGTAGCAAAACCAATTACCTTGTTTATAGTTATTTGCCTATTTTTTTTCTTTCACCTTATTCTCCTGTTCTGTGCCCTATGTGGGTCACAGGCTCATGCTGCTGTTTAGAAAAAAAATTTAAAATTTGGTAGAGTTTTTTTTTTTCCCTTACTCCTTGCCCACCGATAACGTAAGTGCCTGATCTCGACCCACCGCTATACGAGATCAGGAACAGTTTGTTATTGTGTCAGCCAATATGTAAATCAAATGGAATCTCTTGGAGGGCACTGGTGACATAGCTTCCCAGGGGACAACTGTGAGATTCTGGTTATATCACTAGTGTCTCTGAGGACTAGGAAAACAGCTAAATGTAAGCACACAAATAAAAAGTTAAATGTTTATAATAAGACACCTTGCAAATCTAAGATCACTTCACAGACTAAAGCTGGCCATACACATTTTTCAACAAACATTCGTGAAAAGACTCATTAGTACATTTGATGACGTGATAAAATGTAGTTTGAAAAGTTCTTCAAAAACATTTGCTTTTAACATTCAATTTTGGGGTGAATGGACTTTCCTGACGGAAAACCACATTCACTGTTAGAAATTAATATGTTTGATAAAAATGTTCCATCCTGCTCCTTCACATTTTCTCCTCACTGCAGCTAAAAACAAACATGGATTTGATCCCACTAATAATTGGAAAATCAAATGAACAATCTTAAAATGAAAATTTTTAACCAAAATTCAATTTGTGTATGGCCAGAATTAGAATTAAGCTGTTAAACTCGCACTACAGCTGCTCCCCCTGCTGGTGATTTGAACACCCATGCCCTTGCCCTCTGTAGCCAGGTTTCTGTCTGGGACCTGCTAGGAGAGATACCAATAAATGATGTTTGTTAGCCCCCAAACTGACTCAGGAAAAGGGAACGATGTCCATGCTCAGAATAGTTTTTTCTGTCATTTACCGATGTAGCAATGGTTCTATAGGCAACTGTATGACACAAATTATAATGCATGGAACATATACAACCCAATAGCGACTAAATTAGACAAAAGGGAAGTGACTACTTTTTCAGGGTTATTCTTTCTTTTCATATACTGTATGTATATTCTATTCTGAATGCACCTAATGTCCTTGATGTTTGACCCCAGCTGCCATCTTGGGTTTGGTCCTGTAAACCTCTACTGTATACAGGTCTGTGAATTACCCCAAGAATGTGTGGAGGTAAATTTTGCTACTTCAATAAAAGGTATATGTTGCCTAAAAATATTTTTTTCTGGCCTGAGCTTTCAGCCACGTGTTTATTAAGCAGACAACAATGTATATAAAGCTCAGTAGACTATAACAGCCAGCCATTCATCTTATTTTTTAACAAGATTCCATGCGCCAAATCTTTTAAAGCATAGGTGCTTGTCACAAAAAAGGCAGGGTGAAACAAAGCTTTTAAATAATTTTTTGTTTTTAGCAGCATTCGCATGACTGCTATCCATCTTTATTTCTTTAGGGAATACATATCTTCTGCGGACCCTATTGGTGAGGTCCCCGAGCTTGGATTCCAGGGTCTGCACACTTGCATTATGAGGAGTTCTTATATTTTCCATTGTACTTTTTATTTATTTTATTTTTATACCATGGATAATACAACAAGAGGTAGCGGAAAACAAAAATCTGTAACATATCACTTTTGGGTGGACTAGCTTTTTAATAAATGCAATAGACACATTTGTGGCCACTGTCTCACAAATATTACACTCTAGTGTTTATTTCAAGATAAAACCTGCCCTGTCTCCCTCTTTTAAATTGCTGGTCTAATGCTTACATACCGTTCAGCTACTGTACAATATTTGTATCCATTGTCTCTGAAAGAATACACTCTAATTTTAATTTCAGGATAAAACCTGATAGTCCCTCTCTCTTTTACATTGCTACTTAACCAAACTGCTTAGATACTGTCCAAAAAAGAAAAAGATCTGTATACTTACCCTTTTTAGTCAACTCCAGTCCAGTCACGTGATACCACAGCTCTGGCTCTCCTGTGTCAGTGAGTGGCAGCTGCAGGCAACAGCTGGGCCATGGGGCTATGGGTGATGTCACAGCTCCCAGAATTCCCATCTATTGTTGAGTGCTGCCATACACGGAGGAGCTGCAAGATCACGTGACCTGGACTAGAGCTTACTAAAAAAAACATAAGTATACAGATCTTTTTTTTTTTTTTACACAGAGTAGGCAGGATATGAAAGTGAAGAGGGGGGCATTTTTAGAAATAGTGATGCCGTGTACACACGACTGGACTTTCAGAAAAGGTCCAACGGTCTTCCCGACGGAGTTCTGACGGACGTCCGACCGAACGGACTTTCCCACACACAAACGGACCAAAGTCCGTTCGTTTTGAATGTGATGACGTACGATGGGACTAGAAAAGGAAGTTCAATAGCCAGTAGCCAATAGCTGCCCTTGCATCGTATTTGGTCCATCGGACCAGCATACAGACGAACGGTTTTCCCGAAAGAAATCAACTCCGTAGGACATATTTGAAACATGTTCTATTCTAGGTCCATCAGAATTTTTGAAGAAAAAAGTCAGATGAAGTCCACACACGATCGTAATATCTGACGGAAAGGTTCCGTCTGACCTTTTCTGCCAGAAAGTCCGGTCGTGTGTACGCGGCATTAGTGTTAGGCTTAAGGCAAGCATTTGCCTTAGGCCTAAGCATTATATCATACCTGATAGCTTATGGGCATTTCTTGTAAATCTGGAATGCCAAGGGTGTCCATCTACTGCATACTTTTAAAAAGGTCTGTTTTTTTTTTTTTTCACTAGAATGTATCTACATCGTTTTCAATTGTGCTCTTTTATACTTGTTACCCGATGGAATACAATGACTAATGCATTTGTTGAACTCATCTTTAAAACACTGTTTGCACTATGTGTTACAAATACTTGGTCTCATTGAGCCATCGCTCACACCGATGTGATTTGTCACGCGATCTGACAGTTCCAAATCGCATGACAAGTCACAACCCATTGTCAACAATGGAACCGTTTCAGAAAAAAGGTTCCTGCACTGCTTTTTGCTGATTTCATTGCAACTTGCATAAACTTCTGTTGTATGAAGTCGCAATACAAGTCGCACTGAATTGTAGCTTTGAAATTGCGCTAAAGTATCGCAATTCCAAAGCTGCAGTGGTGTGAACAGGGGCTGAGTCTTTCAGTAAGGATTACAGCTTATTATTCTTAAATTCAGAATTCTTGTCATATCAACATGCTTCTCTTTCCCATAACTTATGGCAAATGTAATTACACCATGATCACCATTTTCCAAATTGTTTCTAACTTGCACATCTGTAATAAGCTCCATGTTGTTTGAAATAAATAGATCCAACAGATCTTTTTTCTCCTCACTGGGGCTTCCAGCATCTGTTCTGTGAAATTGTCCTGCAATAAATTTCAGAAATGGCAAAAGCCTTTGTTGACTGTGCAGTCAATTCACCCAATAAATATCACAATAAATAAGGTCGCCCATAATAATAACATACGCCTGCAAGTAATTTAATATTTGCTGCACTCTTATGGAGAATCCAGCCCAGCTCCCCAAGCCCTTTTCTTGAAATTCCTTGCCTAATTGCTTTGCAAATGCCCAGAGTTTATTATCAAGGTTTGACTCCCTACAACCTCCCCCCCCAAAAGGATTTTGTGTACAGAATATCTGCACTCTGCACAATCCAACAAACACCCTGCAAACTGGACCCAGGCACATTTGCTCATAGTTCCAACTCAAAAGCTTTGGATCACTGGTGATCAAGCTGGCTATATGCTGATCAAAATCCAGCCAGTTCAGCAGGGACTGGTCAAGTTCTGATCATTGAGTGGTTGCCCCTGCTCGACAGAAGTGGACATGCTAATAACATTTCTCAAACAGTGGCTGCAGCCACTGATCAGTATATTCAGGCAGAGGAGGGTTCTGCTGTCACAATACAATGTCTTGGTGGGGGAATTCCTCCATCCACCCAGTTTGTGTGTATGGAAGAATATGTTTTATTTATTTTGTTCAGCCTGCTGGCTTACATATCTTTGTGGTGAACATCATGGTGGTGTGGGGAGACTAGCAAGGCAGGATCTCCAATTCAATGTGTAGCACCCTCTGTATAGGCAGGTGCTAGATTAAGTTTTTTTTTTGTGAGTGTAGGCAAATTTAGGCAGGCCTAGCTGGTTTGTGTGGGCTGGGAGTGGCTCAGAGTTAGCAGCTGGTGATTCACAGGTGGCATCACTAAGGCCTCCCTCTTCTTTCTAGATCCTTCTGGAAGGTACTAGAAAGAGAGAAGGAGAGGAGAGGTGGAGTTGCCTGGGGTGTGATAAGGAGCCCTGACCAATCCCCAACCTGGATTGGCAGGGGGCAGGCCTCCCCAAATACCTAGAGCCAGCCCAGCTAGGGAGGAGTTGTCCGGTGGAAGCACTGAGGATGGAGTACTAGGCTGTCGGGGCCTTTGAGGGAGCGCCCCATTCTGGGGGGAGGCCTGGACCTTGGGCCTGGGCTCAGGTGCAGGATGGAGCCCTCCAGGAAATCGTGGAGGCTTTGAACAGAAAGAGCAGAACAGAAAGAGCAAGAGAGGACAGCATGAGCTAGTACTGCCAGACAAGTCTTTAAGATGGAACTACCGGTTGCAGCCAGGAGGGCTGGTGAGTGACATGGGCAGTCAGGAGGACTGGAGAGGCATGCTAGAGAGGACTGAGAGTCAGAGCTGGGTGAGGAGCCAGTGGGGAAGATTGCAATGTCATGGGCAGTGAAGTCGGGCAGCTGCAGCCAGGAGGGCTGGCAGGGCCTAAAGAGGCCTGACTGGGAGCAGTAGTCTACTTATAGGACAGCTAGCACAAAAGACTTTCTGTTTTCTGCTACACCATAGGGGCCCGCGGTCCCTGCCTGTAAAAGGCAAGATACTTGGGCTCAGCTGAATTAGTGTTGGGCCTAACCACGTGCTAGCTGTGTCTGAAAGGCAAGAGTTGTGCAGGAGGAGTTTGGAGAAGTGTTGTGTAAATAGTTGTCCCAGTTGATTGATATGCAATCCACCAATTGACTGATATACGGTCCAGTAGGCATCCCATATTTTACGTACCCCAGCCAAGTTAAATTCCCTAATAAAAATAACAAAAACAAGCACATGGACTGTTTTCTGCCAGAGAGTGACTGAGGAGTGAACGCCGGGCGGGGCAGGATGACAGTTGGGCCACATCACTTAGCAACCCCTACAGGGGTATCGCTACAAATGTTAGATCGGTAACGCAGAAATTAATAGAGGTTTCCAACAATAGAATCCATCTATAATCACATATCACTTTTTTGGTTTAGTGTGCTTGAAAACAAAACATTTGAAAAGGCTAGAAACAAAGGATAGCAAAAAATGTGATGCAAATAACTACTATTTAGTAATGAAAGAAAATGCGTTACCCTATGTAGGCATGGTATAACAAAAACTTGGCAGGCCATGGGCATATACAGTATCTCACAAAAGTGAGTACACCCCTCACATTTTTGTAAATATGTGTTTTCATGTGACAACACTGAAGAAATGACACTTTGCTACAATGTAAAATAGTTAGTGTACATCTTGTATAACAGTGTAAATTTGCTGTCCACTCAAAATAACTCAACACACAGCCATTAATGTCTAAACCACTGGCAACAAAAGTGAGTACACCCCATAAGTGAAAATCTCCAAATTGGGCCCAAATTAGGCATTTTCCCTCCCCGGTGTCATGTGACTTGTTAGTGTTACAAGGTTCCTAGGAGTGAATGGGGAGCAGATGTGTTAAATTTGTTGTCATCGCTCTCACTCTCTCATACTGGTCACTAGAAGTTCAACATGGCACCTCATGGCAAAGAACTCTCTGAGGATCTGAAAAAAAGAATTGTTGCTGTACATAAAGATAGCCTAGGCTATAAGAAGATGGCCTAGGCTATAAGAAGATTGTAAAGACCCTGAAAATGAGCTTCAGCGCGGTGGCCAAGATGATACAGCGGTTTAACAGGACAGGTTCCACTCAGAACAGGCCTCGCCATGGTCGACCAAGGAAGTTGATTGCACATGCTCAGCATCATATCCAGAGGTTGTCCTTGGGAAATAGACGTATGGGTAATGCCAGCATTGCTGCAGAGGTTGAAGGGGTGGGGGGTCAGCCTGTCAGTGCTCTGACCATATGCCGCACACTGCATCAAATTGGTCTTCTAGGCTGTCATCCCAGAAGGAAGCCTCTTCTAAAGATGATGCACAAGAAAGCCTGCAAACAGTTTGCTGAAGACAAGCAGACTAAGGACATGGACTACTGGAACCATGTCCTGTAATCTGATGAGACCAAGATAAACTTATTTGGTTCAGAATGGTGTCAAGCGTGTGTGGCGGCAACAAGGTGAGGCATACAAAGGCAAGTGTGTCTTACCTACAGTCAAGCATGGTGGTGGGAGTGTCATGGTCTGGGGCAGCATGAGTGCTGCCGGCACTTGGAAGCTACAGTTCATTGAGGGAACCATTAATGCCAACATATACTGTGACATACTGCAGAGCATGATCCCCTCCCCTCTGAGACTGGGCCGCAGGGCAGTATTCCAACATGATAATGACCCCGAACACACCTCCAAGATGACCACTACCTTGCTAAAGAAGCTGGGGGTAAAGGTGATGGACTGGCCAAGCATGTCTCCAGACCTAAACCCTATTGAGCATCTGTGGACGAGCACAAAGTCTCTAACATCCACCAGCTCCATGATGTCGTCATGGAGAAGTGAAAGAGGACTCCAGTGGAAACCTGTGAAGCTCTGGGGAACTCCTTGTCCAAGAGGGTGAAGGCAGTGCTAGAAAATAATGGTGGCCACACAAAATATTGACAGTTTGGGCCCAATTTGGACATTTTCACTTAGGGGTGTACTCACTTTTGTTGCCAGCGGTTTAGACATTATTGGCTGTGTGTTGAGTTATTTTGAGGGGACAACAAATTTACACTGTTATACAAGCTGTACACTCGCTATTTTACATTGTAGCAAAGTGTAATTTCTTCAGTGTTGCCACGTGAAAATATATAATAAAATATTAGCAAAAATGTGAGGGGTGTACTCACTTTTGGGAGATACTGTATCTTCAAGGCCAGCATACACAATCTGCAGAAATGAGTGATAGACAGTATAATGCCATAGTCCATTGTGTTATAAAGATTTTTCAGTACACTTACGCATAGCTATAATGAATTTTCAGACACCATCTAATAACAAAGGCAGCGCTAAGCAAGGGAGTAGTTCTAGCTAGATTGATCAAATACTTGATGCAGAAAATGACACATTTCCTGTTGAACTGAGGTCAGCAAGGGCTTTTCTAAAATTGCATTGCTTAATGGTCTTTAATATGTGATGCTAAAACCTAATTTTCCACACCAGGGCACTAAAGCTTCTAAAGAAAACATAAACTTCAAGAAATAGTACATACAGGCCAGGGTCAAACATACAGCCTTTATAGCATGTACTACTCTATGGAGCAAAAGCTCCTGCTAAGCTTGCACTATTTGAGTGGGGACCTGAAAGTGTCTTCCTCCACTAGTTAACTTCCAGAGCTTAGAGCAAAGCCAAGATAGGAAGATGAGTCAAGCACATGTAACACTTACCCTTGATTCACACCTATGAGTTTTTTAGTGCATTTTGCAGAAACACACTACAGTCCATTTAACATGGTTTCATATGGATCTAGTTCACATCTGTGCATGTTATGCCACTGCGCTTTTTGGAAAGGGTCACTGACTTTTTTTCCCCATAGCATATTACATTTTGAGTGCAATAGACTTCAATGGAACTGCACCAAAATTGCAAGTGTTGCATTTTTGATGTGTTTTTAATGAGCTTTTGATGCATTTTGTTTTTTTATGACTAATAGGAAAGTATGACAGTTCTGTTATTGGAGTACAACTCTGATGCAACTTGACACTCTCTGGAACTCAAGCCACATCAAAGTCGCATCAATTTGCATCTAAGTAGTGCAAGAACCTTTATGTACCCAAAGTTGTATGTTAGGGCTAGGCTAAAGGGCTAGGGTTAAGGGCTAGGCTTGGGGTTAAGAGTTAGGCTTAAGGTTAAGAGCTAGAGTCAGAGGTAGTCACATCAAAGTTGCACTCCATCAACAGAACTGTCATACTTTCCTAATAACAAAAAAAACACAAAATGCGAAACAATCTAAAAAACGCATGTTCAAAAAAGCAAAATGCACTATAAAATGCGCAGGAAAAATGTAACAACCCCAAAACTTCATAGATGTGACCCTAGCCTTATTCTCAAGGAGCTCTCACCAGCCACAGAGTGATCAGATGACACCTTGTACAAACACATCCTGGCAAGTGGGCATTAAAGAGAAACCAAAACTTTGCAGTAGTAGTATGCAAACCAATCAGATTCCAACTAGTTCTTATTTGGATGATGGTTTCCAATTGGGTTACTGCACTTACAAATCTTCACAGTTCTTTGCATTCCCTTACTAGGGAAACTTGAAAAGGGCAATGAATGTAAAAAGTAATAAACTCTTCAGTAAATCTTCTACGGGAGGACAGTAGAGCACTGTGGTTCCCAAAACATAGAATTATATATAACAAGCTTAGATACACTGCTTCAACAGAAAAGTGTCCCTAGAAGTTATAAGTAAAATGCTGACAATTAGGTCTCCAAAGTACAATAGAAAATCACCTCTACAATTTCTGTTCACACACAATGCACCATGTTTTTATAACAGACATTTTAGACCAATACGAAGTATGAATATATATTTCAAAATACTTCATATATTTTAAAGTGAATAGTGTGTTTGTTTAAGGCAGGTGTGGTGAATTAAAATGTAAAAAAAATATGTAATCCCTTACATATTGGAATTATTTCCTTTTTACAACATTCTTAATCTAATAGCAAGCACAGCCATTCCCTCCTGAGCCAGTCACCAAATAATTACAGCATAAGGAAAATAAATAATTAGTGTACAATTAACATCACATTCTTGCAGTGACATAGGTGATAATTTGCTGTAAATGAGATGGTAAGGGTTTAATTTACAGGCAATTAAAACCACATTGATTAAAGGTCAAAGTTCCTACCAGCATCACTATGGATAAATGCTATTCAACTTAACACGTCATTTATAACTGGGGACCCTCTAAAAGCTGATGAGCAAAGATCATTTGCTAGATAAACTAGCTATATACTGTATGTACATGTTATGAATTTCATGAAAAAAAAATACATTGAAATGGAAACTACACTGCTCATGTTAGCTTTAAAGTCAACATGTGGTCAAGGTTTGGGCATTCAGAAAATGATATATAGTTTGCTTAACAAGTATTTAAATGAGCCTTTAGACTGCCCGTACTGACTTCTGCAGCTGTAGGCACTAAGAGCAAGGTTTACAGCATAAGCAAGTATATGTGAACCCTTACCTTGTAAAACAACACATTCAGTTTAAAATATAAATGCAAGGCAAAACTTTTGTCTATATATATATATATATATATATATATATATATACACACACACACAAAACACCTCTTTTATGATCACATGACCTCTGTTTTCAGTAGTATATAGGGCTTATAGCAAACAGACCACGCTGGGGTGGATGTGCTTCCATGCCCCTGTGTGGCCAGTTTGACATTAGAAAGCAGGGGGACTGGCAGGATCAGCGGGTATTTCACACAAAGGATGCAAGTCAAAGAGAATAGGATACTTTTTAATACATGTACATGGTAACACAGACACATATCAGACATATGAACTGTTGGGGTAACACACACACTATAGCTATAATCAAAAATAAAAATCTATATACTACAGAATTAAAATCACAGCTCTCTCATCCCCAACTTTTAAAATTATATGCACATGAAGTCCCTCTAAATTCCTTCTCAACATGCAAGGAAATGACATCTGATTTGATTACCTGCAGATCACTGGACAGGTACATTTGTAGTCTCTTCCTGCAGTGTTTTTTAATGGGTGGCTACGCAAGAAAGAACTTGCAGGTATACTATAACGTAGTCACCCATTTAAAAACACTGCAAGAAGAGACTACAAGTGTACCTGTTCATCTACAATGCATCATAGCTTTGGCCTCTTTGCAAAGCTGTAGCTTTGCCCAAAGGGCCTGCCCACACAGAAGATTTTGGATGTAGAATTTTGAAACTCAATCCCTTCAATGACATTGACTGCAAGGAAACATGGGTAACAGTTTTATTATGGCTAAGCTCAGGGCAAGAAGCTGCACTGCAAAACCGCACTGCTGCCCATTCCAAATAAACTGGAGGTAGCACTAAGCATTGAGGGTAGCTACACAGCAAGCAGGGGCAATATGAGGCACATGACAACGTAAGATAAAAGTTCAAAAACAATGGAAAACTAGTGCGCAAACCACAAGAGGAAAAGACAATTACTAAAAAAGACCTAGCAACATAGCTGCCTACATAAGGGTGTTCGCACACCAATTAATAAGCATATGGTAAAATAATTATTATGTGGCGCTTACTAAAAAATAAAATAAATGTATAGAAACAAAATCTTTGGAGATTCAAAAAAAAGAGAAAGTCCAGGCGGATGATGCGTCTTAACAATTAATCTTACATCAGATTGTGTAGCCAGAGATTATCAAAACCAATGTTACAACAATTAATGAGTAGAAGATAAACCACTCCACAAATAAATACTCAGTGAGCCCTTGATAAGAGGCTAAATAACTCCTAACAGATTAATAAAATCCCCAAACCTGGGGGACAGGAGGCGGAGCCTAGCAGAGCAGACATGCATTGTTAGAGCTCCACACCGCTGAGGAGAGAAGAGAAGGACAAAGCGGAGCCTGCAGGCTCAAAAGGTATCCATTTGAACCTTTTTGCCCCAGGGAACAAACTGTGAAAGTTTGGGCAGGAAATATGGTACTGGGAGGAAGCCGTGGCAGAAATAAAAATCACCTCACAAAGAGCTCACAGGCACTCACTGCAACTAAAGCAGCTCCAGTCACCTCACAATAAACAGCATCAGGGCGCTCTCACAGACAGAAAATGTCACAGCAAGACTCTCCATTTGAGTCAGATACAGAACAAATCCTCTCACAAACTTCTCCACAAGCCTCCTCAGCATCCCCAGTAATATTATTACAATTTGAAAAGATGCTTCATAAGGCTTTAAAACAAACCTCAGACCAAATAACAAACAGCCTAACCAAAGAAATAAGAGAGCTGGGAAACCGCACCGCAGCCTTAGAAATATAAATTGATGAAATTGAAATTACAACCCAAGAAAATATAACAGAATTGGAACAATTAAAAGAAGAGAATTTAATACTTCAAACTAAGCTCGAAGATTACGAAAATAGAGCCAGACGTTCAAACTTGCGCATAAGGGGAATACCTGAAACTGTGACAGACCTGCAATCTACTATTACTACTCTATTACAAGAACTAAAGCCAGATATCCCTATTGAACGTTTCGAACTGGACAGAGTACACAGAGCCCTCACAGCCAAAAAGAAAGACGGACCCCCATGTGATATAATCACAAAATTTCATTATTACAGAACGAAAGAACAAATACTAATTGCTGCAAGAGAAAAAAAGGAACTTAATTTTCAAGGACACAATTATCAAATTTTTGCTGACCTATCCCAACTTACTATTACTAAAAGACGATCCATGGAACCCCAACTAATGGAACTGCAACGCCACAACATTATGTATCAATGGGGCTTCCCCTTTTCAGTCAGATTTAACTACCAAGGTACAATTTACAGAAGCAGATCAGCAGATGAACTACAACAAACCCTTTTAAAATTAAATCTGACAGAACCCACAAGCAGCAACACCCCCACATGCAGAAGAATAGCATCATCTTCACCTTCAGGCAGCACCCAGAAAATTTCAGAACAAAATGGGAATCATCATTCTCACAAAAGAGGCCATTATGCCACATCATCCATGGACCAAGAAGATTCAATGGACTGACATCCTAATTCCTGATATCTCTTCATTTATTATACTAAGAGATGGTTCTCTATAAAAAACCTGTATTTATAACTGAATGTAACTGCATTCTGATAGTCACACACTGTATGGGATCAAGTTACATTCCAGTTATATTTCTTATTACTTCTGATTCATATAGCCTTAGAATATATAAGTGAAATAAGGAAATTCTTGTTCAGTTATATATTTTCAGGTAATAACAATAGATTTATTACTTTTTAGGACAAATATGTTCAATAATCCAGAAGTAATGGAAGCTTTTTCTTTCTTTTCTTAAAACAAATATATTAGTACCTAACTAGTTCCTAGAACTATGTTTTTGTTTATTCTAATCTGAAGCAATACAACCTCAATTTTATGAGTTAACATATCTAAACAGTTACATATGAATAAAATATGTAATTGTTTACTCTAAAAGGGTTAAAATCCCAAAATAATTCAAATTATCTTCATCAATACCAAAGTTATTAACAGTACCTTTCTAACTGAATTATTTAGCCTAGGGCAAGACTAACCATATACAACCACCCTGGAATAAATAATTTCAACAAAAACTATATTCTGCACTCCAATTCATGAATCATCATTTTGATGTCTTTTGACATAGCACTTCTCTCCTGTAAGCGGAAGATCCGTGTACCCCCATTAGCCCTCCTCATTCTCCCAACCATATTATGTGGGAGTGTGACGAAGGCACTTATTCCCCTGAGAGAGATATTTATCCTCTTTCACGGGTAAATTGCGATTACTTGCAAAAAATAATTTATACAATGTATCATCTAATCTCATATGTTTTTTGTTTACTCTTTACTCCAGAATTCACTGGTTTCTTTTCTATCTTTTCATCTCTTCAGTCCACACAGGTTGATCTGCGCAGTCAGCTCTGCATAACAAAAAGTAAGTCAAAACTATTTGATCTATTGCCATGGCACCACTGAATATACTTTCCCTGAATGTTCAGGGAATAAATGTCCCTCAAAAAAGGACCAAAGCCTTCCGTACTTTCCATAACAAGAAGGCCCACATAGTATGCCTCCAAGAAACACACTTCACCAAAGATTCTACTCCAAAATATATTTCTCCTTTTTATCAACAAATTTACACGGCTTCTGCCTGTACCAAACAAAGGGGTACTCTAATTGCATTTCACCGATCCACACCATTCACCTTATCATCAGAAATTAAAGACCCAGAAGGTAGATACCTGATACTCATGGGTTAAATAATGGATACAGCAATCACGGTGATTTCCTACTACGCTCCTAACAAACAACCTACACCATTCCTCTCACATATATTACAAGTGATTAATACACACAAAATAGGAAAAGTGATAATGTGCGGGGATTCGAACCAGGTCCTCCTCCCATTTCTAGATAAATCACCTTTTACACCATCCAAAATAACCTCTAGATTACCTTTTTCTCAACTTCTTTCCAAATACAATCTGGTAGATTCGTGGAGAGAAAGTAACCCAATGAAAAAGAAATTCACTTATTTCTCGCACCTTCATCAAACCTTCACCAGAATAGATCATATTTTTCTAACAATAGGAATGATACCAGAAATTATTGCATCAGATATAATTCCGATTCCGTGGTCTGACCATAATGCAGTATACACTACTATAGCCTCAGCCATACCAAAAGCGCATGACCCAACGTGGTACTTACCGGACATAATGCTCAAACACCCACTACATCAGATGGCCATTGAACAAGCTTTAAAGGAATACATATCAATTAATAATACAACAGACATTTTCCCAATAACACTGTGGGAAGCTCATAAGCCTGTCTTGCGTGGTACAATACAAAGACAAATGGCACTATTTAAACGGGAACGCAAAAATCTAGCAAAAAAACTAGAACTCAATTTTAATGCAGCCTACATATCATTCCAAGATAATCCATCTCAGAGTACAAAATCTCATCTGGAAAAATCTAGATTGGAATACGATCTATTTCTCACTGAGTCAGTTGATAAATCCCTCAAACGCTCCAAACACAATTTCTACATGAATACAAACAAACCAGGTACATATTTGGCTCGGGCATTAAATTCAACTAACAAATCTTTCAAACCAATACGTTTGAAACTATCAAAAAATGTTTATACTTGTAATCCAGTTAAAATAGTCCATAAATTTCACTCACATCTCGCAACTTTATACAAGACAAACAATGAATTTAATCCTACAGAGGCTGAATCCGTCTTCTCAAAAATAACCTTACCTGAGTTGTCTCAGAATCAAAAAAGCAGTTTGGATGAGCCTATAACTATAGATGAAGTTGCTAACGCCATAAAAGACCTAAAACTTAACAAAAGACCAGGCCCAGACGGCTACTCGGCTTTATACTATAAAACATTCTCAGAAATACTCTCTCCCATTCTCACTGAAACTTTTAACAAACTTCTAGAAGGACATTCTTTTCGGCAAGAAACACTAATGGCAATTGTTTGTATGATCCCAAAACCCCTTTCTGATGATACTTCCTGTGTGAATTATCGGCCTATCTCTCTGTTAAACCTTGATATTAAATTATTAGCAAAAATAATAGCAAAACGCCTCAATAGCATTATAGGAAAATTAATACATAGAGATCAAGTAGGCTTCATGCCAAATAGACAGGCAGGCGATAATATACGCAGGGCAGTGTTATTGGCACATTTGGCACATTTTGGCTAAAAAACGGAAAATCCCTTTATGTTTTCTATCTCTCGATATTAAGAGGGCATTTGACACAGTATCCTGGCAATATATGCAATATTCATTACAAAAATGGGGTTTTGGACCCCACTTTTTAACATGGATCAAAGCATTATATAATAAACCCAAAGCCTATATAAAATACGCTGGATACAAATCTGATGCCTTTAATATCGAAAGAGATACCCGACAGGGTTGCCCATTATCTCCCTTATTATTTGCCCTTATACTCGAACCCATGGCCCAATACATCAGAACAAACCAAACTATAACTGGCATTGAAGTAGGAGGTATTAAACACAAATTATGTATATTTGCAGACGATATATTACTTTTTCTATCATCACCACAGGTCTCTGGTCCTAACTTAATACCAGCTCTTGATGGATTTGCAGCCATATCCGGCCTTATGATTAATCCTAAGAAATGCCTAGTGCTTAATATTTTGCTCACAAACATGGAATTGATCCCGGCTAGGGCTGCACTCCCATTCACATGGGCAGAAAAATCAATCCCATATCTTGGAATTCATTTAACAGCATCTCATTCTGACTTATTCTCAACCAATTATCCTCCTGTATTAAGACAGATCACAAATCTAATAAAACAATGGTCGCAACTTCCTTTATCCTGGATAGGGAAGATTAATGCAATCAAAATGACTATTCTACCCAAATTGCTTTATCTATTCAGAGTCCTCCCTATTCCAATTCCTTCCTATTTTTTGAGAATAGTACAAAAAAGAGCAACTTCATTTATATGGGGCTCTTCTAAACCACGTATACCTATACACACACTACATCTTCCCAAAAATAAAGGAGGCCTGGGATACCCTAATTTTACTAACTACTACAGAACAGCACATTTGGCCAGTCTGTCCAAATACCATGCAAAACAGGAAATCCCATTATGTGTATTTATAGAGGCTTCAGAAAATGACCCTCTATTAATATCAAACTTGTTATGGCTTGATCCTAAAGCCCGCTTTAAAATTCATAATCCCATAACTAAACACTTCTTATCTCTCTGGGATAAACTAAAAACCAAATAACAGTTACAATCTCCACACAATCCTCTCCTTTCTTTAATAAGAAATCCGGCCTTTTATCCGGCATGGATCTACCCAAATTCTTTTAAAGCTTGGACAACATCAGGCATTCAGACACTAAATGACTTCATAGCATCTAAATCATTCCTTTCATTCCCATCGCTTAGAGAAAAATATGATCTACCAAACTCTGAGATATTTAGATATCTCCAAATCAAAAATTTCTATACACCATTCCTAAAGGGGGATACACCATTATCCCAATTATCCATTTTTGAATCAATCTGTACAAAAGATCCATTTGCTAAAGGTACAATTTCATCACTTTATAATCAATTATATGGAGTAGTAAATCTTAATAGACCCTCTTACGTTCAGAGGTGGGAGGAGGACCTGGGACGAACTTTAGAAGACACGAACTGGTCTAACATATGGCTCACATCTAAGTCATCCTCACCCAACATCTTAGCACTGGAGACAAATTATAAAGTCCTAACTCGCTGGTACCTTGTACCCGCTAGAGTGGCAAAATAGTCACCTAATACCTCAGCTCTTTGTTTTCGAGGATGCCCAGAAATAGGCACACATTTACACATATGGTGGACGTGCCCAGTAATCCAAACCTTCTGGAAGGAAGTCTTCGTGATTGCATCTAAAATATTTAAAAAAATAATACAACCAGATCCATATATAACTTTACTTAATCTAAAACCAGAATGGTTAACACTCTCTCAATTCAAACTTATGATCCAACTAACAACGGCTGCAAAACAAACAGTGGCCAAAGCATGGAAATCTCCTACGTTGGTACTAGCAGAAACAATTCACAGAATGAATAATACAATGTCCCATGCTAAGATGGTAGCCATCGATCAAAATCAAATTCCAAAATTTGAAAAACTTTGGCATCCTTGGATAAAACAACAATTCCTGTCAAATTTCAATGACTCTGTCCTGTTGCCATGGTAACAGATTAAATGACTTACAGAGACACCCATTCTAAGGCTTCAAAGAGCACTAAAAAGAATAATAAAATGACGAGCGGGACAACCTTGTGGACCATACCTCTGCCTTTCTACCCTTTTTCTTCTTTCTCTTTCCTTTTCTCCACCTTACGATTAAAGCTCATTATCAGAATTTATTTGACCTATATACACTCTACCTGTAAACAATATATATAGTAGGTATAAATCATTTAAATACCTACAAAAGTAACTAAGGAAATGATATATATATCTTTAATTTAGGTTTACGTGAACCCAATGTTTAATATTTGAAATTTCATGATATTTACCTATATAATCCCTATTGTAAAACAACGAGCTTACTTTATAGATCCTTGTAAACTTACTTTATGTATCTTTATAATATTGTATACTCAATAAACTTCTTTTGACAAGAAAATCCCCAAACCTGAATTGAAAATTATTCAAAAATAAATCTTCCTATAACAAACGAATGAAAAAACTTTATCACACTAAAAGTGCAAATCACAATAAAAAGTGCATGCAAATATAGTGCAAATATACAATCTGTGTAAAACTGCAAAAAAAATAAATACATAAAAAAATATTATAAAAATATTGAATAAATCCTTAAACTGTGATATAACGTGCAAAATATTTCAAAGGGTGCAGAAATAGAATAATACAATCCACAATAGTCCAAAATAAAGTGCTTAATGCTAAAAAGTAAAAAAAAACCATCACAAATTAAAATAAAGTTGAAAAAGATTCCCATACATGGTGCAATCTGATTGTGACAATCTAGGTTCAATGTGCAGCAAACAGTTCATCCAAGGAATTCCAGTGCAACCATTCAGCCAATCTCCAATGTGGGTATACCCTTTGAGAAAGTCACGTGGTCAATGACGCAACGCGTCAGGGAAGAGAGTCGGGTGACGTTCGGCTTTCCGATCACGGCCAGGATCGGGAAGCAACATCTCTGTTACGCTCGTTTTATTTATCTCAACTGTAAGTGCATTACTTTTAAATAAACATATGTGTTTTAAATACTGCACTATGTAGTCCTCCCCTCCCTTCTTTTATCATGGTCAGCTCATTATCTGGTTGAGAATCTGGGGTGCCTTGGGAACGGATCAGGTGGAAAGGCTGAAGATCCTTAAGAGAGGTGCCACTAAGGGGGCTGTGGAGTGGACTGGATAGTTTTTTTCCTGTCAGTAGGGCCCATTCTGTTCTATTACGAGGTGAGAGGCTGGGGGTACCACATTTTTTCCACACACTGGAGATTGGCTGAATGGTTGCACTGGAATTCCTTGGATGAACTGTTTGCTGCACATTGAACCTAGATTGTCACAATCAGATTGCACCATGTATGGGAATCTTTTTCAACTTTATTTTAATTTGTGATGGTTTTTTTTTACTTTTTAGCATTAAGCACTTTATTTTGGACTATTGTGGATTGTATTATTATATATTTTGTACGTTATATCACAGTTTAAGGATTTATTCAATATTTTTATAATTTTTTTCTGTATTTAGTTTTTGCATTGTTTTGCACAGATTGTATATTTGCACTATATTTGCATGCACTTTTTATTGTGATTTGCACTTTTAGTGTGATATAGTTTTTTTCATTCATTTGTTATAGGAAGATTTATTTTTAAATCATTTTCAATTCAGGTTTGGGGATTTTATTAATCTGTTAGGAATTATTTGAATTATTTACCCTCTTATCAAGGGCTCACTGAGTATTTCTGGAGTGGTTTATCCTCTACTCATTGTTGTAACATTGGTTTTGATAATCTCTGGCTACACAATCTGATGAAAGATGAATTGTTAAGAGGCATCATCCGCCTGGACTTTCTCTTTTTTTGAATCTCCAAAGATTTTGTTTCTAAACATTTATTTTATTTATTTTTTAGTAAGCGCCACATAATTATTATTTTACGTAAGATAAAAGTTGATACTAAAATAAATATAGCATTAGTGACTTATAAGTTTAGCCATAATAAACAAAATAAAAACTTCCTTGTGTCCCTTGTGTTGCTGGGTGTACCTTTTTGATCATGCATCTATTCTCCCTTCATAGATCACGTTTCATTCAAAAAAGATGTAGTTACGACTTCTTGGAATGGTGGAGTTGGGTGGAAAAGGCAGGCATATTTGGGTATTATGAGTACCTGTCACAGCTCTCTCAGTCTATTAACCCCCTCCTGCACTGCAAGATTACAATGGTGGGGGTAGGTGAGGGAGTCAGAGGAGAGTATGTTGAATTAGATCTCCATTAGTTGTTTAGGACATTCTGGTGGTTCAGCTCACCCTGTTCCTCTCCAAGAGCAACTTCTCTGTATTTACATTAAGAATAAAAAAAGCTTGAATGCTGCTAAATCACTGATGGGAGGAGGGAGCAGAGTTAGATATGCTACCTGTTGACAACCAACTACACCGTTCAATAATTTGTACCTAGCCCTTTGCAAATTCCCACTTTCATAAAACAGGGGCTTGTTTAGGAACTCTCAGCAGGTACAATAAAGCAATGCAGAATTGAACAAATAATTTACCAGTAGAGGTGGGTGAACGGTTCGGCCCGAGCATGAGTTTGGGCCGAACATTGGCTGAACTATCGGAGCGTTCGACCATTTGTTCGTCCCACCGAATGACCACAATGCACTGCGGCACCGCGCAGTGCATTGGAATCCCTGATTGGCTTTGCCCAATCAGGGCACAGGGCACTGTGAAAGCCATGACTGGACGCTGTCACAATGACTCTCTCCAATGGTAGGTCATTGCTCTTAGTCCCGCCCCACACTATAAAAGTATTCTTTCAATAGCGGACATCTTTATTGTGATATTGGCTTGGAGAGAGATAGAACAGGGCTCTATTCAGTGCTACTAGACAGTGTGTGTGCTATTCTGATTCTACTGTCAGTGTAGAATATCAGTTTAATGTGAATCTAGTGATAGATCAGTCAATGTGAGCGTAGTGACCACCATTCATCTTTACATTAGTGTGAATCTAGTGATAGTTCAGTCAGTGTAAGTGTCGTGACCACCATTCATCTTTAGATTAGTGTGAATCTAGTGAGTGTAGTGACCGTTTAACACTGTATTTCAGTGCGTTACATGCCATTTAACGCAGTATATTTCTGTGCGTTAGTGCAAGTTTAACTTTACTTTCCTTGCAATAGGAATAAAAGTGATAAAAAAAATTTAAAAAATTTAAAAAGAAAGCATCACAATAAAAAAAAAAAAAAAAAAAAAAAAAAAGATTTAAAGCGCCCCTGTCCCCGCGTGCTAGCTCACATAAAGAACGCATACGCAAGTCGCGCCCACATATGTAAACGGCATTGAAACCACACATGAGGCATCACCGCGAACATTAGAGCGAGAGCAATAATTCTAGCACTAGACCTCCTCTGTAACTTAAAACATGTAACATGTAAGAAATTTTCAAGCGTCGCCTATGGGGATTTTCAAATACTAAAGTTTGGCGTGACATGTTAGGTATCTATTTACTCTGTGTAATATCATCTTTCACATTATACAAAAAAATTGGGCTAACTTTACTATTTTTTTTTTTATTTAATGCATGAAACTGGAAAATTTTTTCCAAAAAAATACGCGTTTGAAAAATTGCTGCGCAAATACCATGCAAGATAAAAAGTTGCAACAACAGCCATTTTAGGTTTCTGCTAAAAAATATATATATATTTAATGTTTGGGGTTCTGTGTAATTTTCTAGCAAAAAAATGATGATTTTTAAATGTAGGAGGAAAATGTCAGAATTGGGATGGGTAGCAAGTGGTTAATGCCATATATTTTAGTGCATTACGTGCTGTTTAACGCAGTGTATTGCTGTGCATTAGTGCACGTTTAACAAAGTATAGTTCAGTACGTTACATGCTGTTTAATGCAGTATATTTCTGTGCGTTACTGCAAGTTTAATGCCGCATATTTCAGTGCGTTATCTGCCATTTAACACAGTATATTTTTGTGCATTAGTGCATGTTTAACACAGTATATTTCAATGAATTACTGCAAGTTTAACACTGGGGTGAATTTACTAAAGGCAAATCCACTTTGCACTACCTGTGCACTGCAAGGGCACTTTGAAGTGCAATTGCTGTAGATCTGAAGGGGACATGCAAGGAAAATAAAAAACAGCATTTTTGCTTGTACATGATTGGATGATAAAATCAGCAGAGCTTCCCCTCATTTCAGATCTTCCCCTCAGCTCTAAAGTGACTGCACTTCCAAGTGCACTTGTAGTGCAAAGTGGATTGGCCTTTAGTAAATCAACCCCACTGTATATTTCAGTGTGTTACCTTCCGTTTTAGGCAGTATAGTTCAGTGCATTACTGCAAGTTTAACGCCGTATATTTCAGTGCGTTACTGCACATTTGACGCAGTATACTGCAGTGCGTCAGTGCCATTTTTCCTGCAGTATATTATAGTATATCAGTGGAGTGTGTCTGTGTAGTAAAAACGCAGGTTAAAGTGCACCAAATACTACTTTTCATTGATTAAAGTGCATCCACGTACCCATTTCCACATCTTTATTACATTTTGTTAATAAGCACCCCCCCCCCATCATGTCTGGGAGGACAACAAGGAGAGGCAGACATTCCCATGGCACTGTAAGGGGGCCAGCAGCATGTGCATCCACAGACAAAGGTGGACATGGTCAGTCCTCAGGCAGGGCATAATTTCCTCTGTTTAGTGGTGTTGTCCATGCTATCCAGCTACAGCATGCAGAGGAAGTGGTGGTCTGGCTTATTAAACCATCCACATCCCCCGTCACCCAAGCAGAGACTAGTGTGCAGTCCACTGCAGCTGCCAGAGTGGCTAAACCTGCCTCCTTGTTCGCAGCTATTCCTGCCATAGCCCCAGCATCAGGCATGGAGGAGTCAGCTGAGTTATTTGAACAAAGCGTCAGCCACTTGTCCTTGACGATGCACAGCCATTACTTAATTCAGATGTTGGTTCGGAGGTTGAGGAGTGCAGGAACATGAGCCTACAGAGAGGGGAGAACACTGGTACACAAATTGGTCATGATGAGGTCACTGACAGGACTTGGGTGCTGGATAGAGCAGGAGAATAAAGTGAGGGTGTGGCGCAACCCCAACGAGGCAGCAATCATGAAAGAGTAAAAAGCAGCCACCCTATTCCATCACATTGTGGAGCTGTTACTCCCAGCCCACTTCCCACAGCTCAGCTGTCTGGGCCTTTTTTAGAACATGAGCAGCTGGTCGCACCGTTGCAATTTGCCTCAATTTGCCACTTGTCTCAAGCACATCAAGCATGGCAAAAACACCAGCCATTTGGGTACCACGTGCTTGACAAGGCATTCAACCTCCCACTACTCAGCCCATTGGCAAGAGCACCTGAAAGCCACACAAAAGAGGCGCAATTCCTTTCCTCCTCCTTACTCAGCTCAAACTGCCCCTATACCTCATGACCTCTCAGCAGCCTCCACTGACAGGGATGATGGTATAGCACAGGGTGTCCAAGGTCCTTGCAGCACATCTGACAGTAGCACACCACCAGCTGTAGACTATAGCCGGCAAATTCCTCTGCCCCATCTGCTGCAGCAAAAAAATAAAATACAGTCACTGCCACCCACATGCCCAGCATCTAAATGCAAAGAGCCACTGACTCTACAACTTCTGCCTTTCTGTCTGGTGGATTCTGCCCCTTCTGTGAATTTTCAGAATAGGCTGTACCACAATGGCAGGTTCCCAGTTGCTATTTCTTTTCACGCAAGGCCATTCCAGCTCTTACCATCATGTAGAAAGCAATGTTGTGGCCTCGTTGGGCAGGGCAGTCAGCCTCAAAGTCCACTTTACTGTTGACACGTGGTCCAGCAAGCAGTATTCAAAACAGGTTTATTCAAAACAACATAGTAACTTAAGGGAAGAGTCAGGTGTCATCACTTCTGGCCGAGACCGGAAGTACTGGGATCTGTGCTGTTCATTTTATGCTGTATATGTAAGTTACTATGTTGTTTTGAATGAACCTGTTTTGAATACTGCACAATGGGGATACTCCTTTCTACTGCATGCCTCCACCCAACTTGCCGAACTTGAGGCCTTCCATTTGGAGATTTGCTAGACCTGACGATCGGAGGAGACTGATCGATTGATGGTGTTTCATCCACTTCTTGATTGCAGGCTCGACTTGACCCTAGGGGTCTTTGCTAGAGGTGAGAGGCTAAGGGAAATGTGTGGCGCACCACGGAGTACGGTTATTAAGAGGAATCTGTCACCTATCATCGTTTGCACTTGCTCTTTTTTCATCTATTTTTTTACGCAAACTGTTTTATGAAGACTCCCTTTGTTCACGTTGGAACTGTATTACATTAATTGGATCGACTTGTGGCTATTTTTATAGCGTTTTTGCACTTTATGCGATTTTTATTATTGCATGCAACTTTTTTTATGTCATGTGATTTTTTTTTACATTTTTTCTTAATTTGTGATTTTTTATCTTGATGCACTTTTATGCCCCGTACACACGGTCGGACTTTGTTCGGACATTCCGACAACAAAATCCTAGGAATTTTTCCTACGGATGTTGGCTCAAACTTGTCTTGCATACACATGGCCACACAAAGTTGTCGGAAAATCCGATTGTTCTAGACGCGGTGACATAAAACACATACGTCGGGACTATAAACGGGGCAGTGGCCAATAGCTTTCATCTCTTTATTTAATCTGAGCATGCGTGGCACTTTGTCGGATTTGTGTACACACGATCGGAATTTCCGACAACGGATTTTGTTGTTGGAAAATTTTATATCCTGCTCTCAAACTTTGTGTGTCGAAAAATCCGATGGAAAATGTGTGATGGAGCCTACACACGGTCGGAATTTCCGACAACAAGGTCCTATCACACATTTTCCGTCGGAAAATCCAACCATGTGTACGGGGCATTAGACTATTTTTGGATTTATTCACTTTCATTTGGATTTGTTTATTTATTTGATGTCATATTTCATTAATTTTCACTGTCATTTATCCGTCACTTTATTTATGTGATTTTGTTCTTTACGCATATGCACTTTACTTGAAGAATTGGGTTATATTTATTTCATCACATTTATGCACTTTGAGTTAGCGCCACATATCTCTATTTACCTTAAGGCCAAATCTTGCTTTCATCAAGAGTACCTCTATAGGGTTACGGTGTGAAGGCGCCACCGACACCCAAAGACCAATTTTTACGCACCTGTTATTTCTATCCAAAGTCTGTGGAGGAGACACCAGAATAATAAAAAAAAAATCTCTAATCTTGTTACCAGTGCACTACATTGTGGCCTCATCATACAGACTGGATCTGCAAGCTTTTGCTTACAAAATAAAGAAAGCTTGCAGGAAAAATGTAATTTTTTTGGCTTTATAAATGCAATTATTGCTGCAGCAGCTTCTATACATAGTATATGTGTGCTACTTTACAGGTAGATTAACGGGACCCCCAGGCACTATATTGAAAGGAATTTTTAATGTTTATGCTTTCACTTTAAGCATCAATAAATTACTGCTTATTTAAAAATTTACTGTTTTTACAAACTTTTTTTTTTATTGATACATATCCCCCAGGGCAGTATCCGGACCCCATAACCATTGTATGCCCAATTACTTGCATATAAGCCTTCAAAATAGGCACTTTTGATTCTAACTTTCCATTGCTCCCCCCTCTTCTACGTTCAACACTGGAAGTTAATGAAAATACCCAGTACTTTGGAGAAGCATGTTAGTCATTCAATGTGTAGAAATCCTCCTACAGTCTCAGAGCTAGCTGTATATATGGCACTGTGCCGCTGCCTGCTATTGTCACAGGATTTGCAATGCGATTTGGTGATATCACCACTGTGCTGCTCACTGTTCTCCTTGCAGGAAGCTCTAACATGAAGAAGCAAAGACCTGTCTTTAACAATACAGCCACCTCCAAACAGAGATACAGGGCAGAACAAGGTATGGTAAATGGTGAAAGATTAACATGAACAGGCTTACTGAGGAAGGGGTAAGGTAAGCTCCATGAGGGTACAAGAATTGCTTTGAAAGGATAAGTTCACTTTTTAACAAAACATAATAAATGCACATTATTTCCTGGTAAAAATGTGCATTTACTATTTTTTGTTTCAGGAGCCAGGAAAGCATTGCACCAGCATCAGCAGATCACTGATGCCATGTAGGTCTCCTGCAGACTGTCAGTGTAAGCTGTCTGCCCATATCAGAGGTCTGATGCTGTTACACCCTAATTATGGGTGTGACATGTAACATGAAACATATTCAGAAAGGTGAAATTATTATTTAAAGACTATTGTAGGTAGTAGTTGTAGCTACTACAACATTTCTACCCTTCTGTAGTTTTGGTAGTTTAGCTAATTTTTAAGAACTCAATAGGTTCATTTAAAGCTGAAAGCAAACACATAGTGACCAGGGGTCTTGCTATTTTATAATGTGGCTATCTTGTAGTAAGTGTTATTTATTGTGGAGAAACTTGCTGTATGCTCCCATAACAGCATCTACAAAGTAAAAGCAATTACATGTTTACTGAATAAGCTAGTTTGTGTTAATTAAGGTTTTGTCATATACAATGACAAGAGCAGCAAAAAAATAAAAAAAGCTTGCAAGCCCTAGCAAACATTGAACATGTTAAATTGTTTGCTGTGAAAATTAATAAGAAACAGCGAACAGGTGGCTTTAAGGTTGTCAAGTTTTACTGATGTCATAAGAGGACAGAAACGTACATAGTAACTGTGTTTTTTTGTTGCTGTTAAAGGACTTAATTATTATAATTAGGATACATTCATGCATTACATAGTTACATATAGTAGTGAGGTTGAAAAAAGACACAGGTGCAACAAGTCCAACCTATGTGTGTGTGATTATATGTCAGTATTACATTGTATACCCCTGTATGTTGCGGTCGTTTTTTTAAACTACCGATGCCCTCCCGCTGAGACCACCACCTGTGGAAGGGAATTCCACATCCTTGCCGCTCTAATGCCTCGTACACACGATCGGACTTTCCGCCAACAAAACCGTGGAATTTTGTCTGAAGGGTGTTGGCTCAAACTTGTCTTGCATACACACGATCACACAAATGTTGGCCAACAATTATGAACGTAGTGACGTACTAGATGTACTACGTAGTTTTTCAGCTCTTTAGGGCCACCCTTTGGGCTCCTTCTGCAAATTTCATTTTAGTAGAAGTTTGGTGAGTGTTGATTAGCGCTTTTCTTTTCGCGTTTTTCATTTCGTGCTTTGCAGTTTGTTTCTGAACGGCCGTTCGCCAACCAGACATGTTGCGTAATCGGAGATAACGTGTTCTTTATTATTGGCCTTGGAGTTATTGCTTTGACATTTTTTTTTTTATGATTTGGTATATTTTCTATATTTTTGGATGCATAGAATGCACTTTTAAGTTAAGTTCTATTGGCAGATTTGAAGACATGCTAGCCAATATTTGCTGGCAGAAAGTCCGACAACAATTGTCCGAAGGAGCATACACACGGTCGGATTTTCCACCAACAGCCTGACATCCAACATTTCCTGTTGGAAAATCCGATCGTTTGTACAGGGCTTTACAGTAAAGAATCCTCTACATAGTTTAGGGTTAAACCTCTTTTCTTCTAATTTTAATGAGTGGCCACGTGTCTTGTTAAACTCCCTTCCGCAAAAGTATGGTATTTGTAAATTAAAATCATATCCCCTCTTAAGCGTTTCTTCTCCAGAGAGAATGTCTTCCAGGCCCTTTATTAGCTTTGTTGCCCTTCTTTGCACTCGCTCCATTTCCATTGGTGCCCAGAACTGGACAGCATACTCCAGGTCTTGTAGCGTGAGAGAATTATCGCTTTATCCCTGGAGTTAATCCCTTTAATGTATGCCAATATTCTGTTTTCTTTTTTTTTTTTAGCAGCAGCAGCAGCAGCAGCTTGGCATTGCATGCCATTGCTGGGCCTATCATCTACCAGGACCCCCAGGTCCTTTTCCATCCTAGATTCCCCCAGAGGTTCTCCCCCTAGTGTATAGATTGATTCATATTTTTGCCACCCAAATGCATTATATTACATTTTTCTACATTAAACCTCATTTGCCATGTAGTTCCCCGCCCCATTAATTTGTTCAGATCTTCTTGCAAGGAAGTTATTGCCCTGCTTAGCTTAGCATTGTCTGCAAATACAGAGATTGAACTGCTTACACCATCCTCCAGGTCGTTTATGCACAAAATAAATAGGATTGGTCCCAGAATCCTGGGGGATCCCACTTCCCACCCCTGACCATTCCGAGTACTCCCCATTTATCACCACCCTCTGAACTCGCCCTTGTAGCCAGTTTTCAATCCATGTACTCACCCTATGGTCCATGCCAATGGACTTTATTTTGTAGAGCAAAGGTTTATGGGGAACTGTGTCAAATGCTTTTGCAAAATCCAGATATACCATGTCTACAGGCCTTCCTTTATCTAGATGGCAACTCACCTCCTCATAGAAGGTTAATAGATTGGTTTGGCAAGAACGATTCTTCATGAATCCATGCCGATTACTGCTAATGATATCATTTTCATTACTAAAATCTTGTATATAGTCCCTTATCATCCCCTCCAAAAGCTTGCATACTATTGATGTTAGGCTAACTGGTCTGTAATTCCCAGGGATGTATTTTGGGCCCTTTTTAATCATTGGTGCTACACTGGCTTTTCTCCAATCTGCTGGTACCATTCCAGTCACTAGACTGTCAGTAAAAATTAGGAACAATGGTCTGGTAATTGTTTGACTGAGTTCCCAAAGCACCCTCGGGTGCAAGCCTTCCGGTCTGGGTCATTTATTAATGTTAAGTTTTCACGTTGCCTCAGTGCAATGCCCTGCTGTGCAATCATGTGTGTTGCGTTAATGTAGCCCATTCATTTTGAATGGGCTGGCAGCACACCTAAACACATGAAAAAAACATTACTAGAAATTATTATGTCTGGCGCAATACAATCAAGTGTAAATACCCTTATGTGCTCCCAGCTGCAGCTTTATAGTGCAAACCTCTGTGCATATGTTATAAATTATTAAAAGAAGCCACACTACTATTACACTCAATCAACATAACATAATATAAAGCAACATGATATATGCCAAAAAAATATACATAAACCCTTGAGTGTTCATACATTAATGCAATCCCCTCCAAGTGAAAAATAAATGTAAACAAATTCAGAAAAACTTTTAGAACATCCTCCAATGGTGCTCTTCATGGAGTGTACGCCGGCTCGAAGGTGCAGAGTGGCGATGGAAAGTATTGTCGAGCATTGCTGGATGTACTAGGTGCCAGTCTAAGGCCACTTTTACATGTGAATTTGCATTTATATTTTATTTTGTGAGCTTTTAACACAATAAATATGTTGTGCACTGATGGCTTTTTTGTGATTTTCTGATATTTCATCTGGGAGCATATTGAGATTGGTGGAAAACGTCTGATACATTTGGAGCCAGTAGAGGAGAGTTATAGAGACCGCTATACTGTATTATCATGTTCTGGTGAATATGTTATCTATGTGGTGGAGGGAAGAACACACTCAGTTTGTGGATTTATGGCATGAAGAGCACCGTTGGAGGATATTATAAAGTTTTCTGGACACTCTAGTATAAAGATTTTCTGAATGTATTTATATTTATTTTTCACTTAGAGGGTATATATTAATGTATGCACACTTAAGGGATTATAGTATGTTGTATATGTTTTTTGGCATATATCATGATGATTTCTATTTTGTTATGTTGATTGAGTATAACAGTAGCGCAACCTCTTATTAATTTATAAAATGCAAAAACATGCATGGAGTATTTTTGGCAAAACAGTGCATATCATATGTTGTGGTGTGCTGTACTTCAGGTAGGTTGGCAGGTACATGTGAATTGTGGTGCCATACTAAATGATTGTCACCAAAAAGACAACATATAATGCATCGTAATAATAATGAAAAAAAAAAAAAAAAGGTAAAATAAAATGTTACTGCGACCCCACTCTAGTTATAAAAAGAAGACAGCTAAAAACTGGTTATGCACAGTTACATTTTCTTGTTGGATCTCCCAAAAGATCTAATAGCATTAAACTTCCCTGTAGACATTTCCTCCCTATCAATGAGCATAAGGATTATTAAAAAATGTCATAGAGGCATGACCATTAACTGATAAAAGGGTAGCACACAAGACCAGCGAGTAGAAGGAATTTATTAAATATACCAAATGAAGCTCCAAATTGAAGTTGTACAATGTGCACAAGGAAAACTACTCTGACCTAAAGAGAAGTTGATCAATTTTTATACATGTTTAAGAAATAACATAAAACTGTACAGTTCAAACTAATAATAGTGAAGCTGCTATTTTCCGTGGAAGAGGTCAGTAGTGGCAGCCTACATATTTCTCGCACTACAGTTCCTTTACTAGGTTCTGATCTACATATGCCATGTCAAAAAACAAAATACTCTGTAATAAAGATGTTGCCAATGCCAACATTTACAAAACATGAGCCAGTGTAAATTAGGCAGAGTCAGCAATAAAAAAATGTTCTTTATACTTTGCTTCCATAAGTCAGAGATGACCAGTGTACATTTTTTATTACATTGACATTCACATTCTAAGTAACACCACTATCTGTCTGTAGTTATACTTCTCTGAATTTCTAAAGGTTAACAGTCTGGAGCATGGATTACTATATTTTCTCATTCTATTTTTAATTAACATTCTTCTGATTGACAGCCAGCTGGCGCACCAAGGTCACATTAGGCCTTTTACAGATATAAATGCAACAAGAGGAATGACGTCTCCAGATTAGTAAATGGGAAAACCCAAGTATGGGCTATAATATGTTCATGACAGTAGGTTAATTGCAGGTTCCATAGAATCCCCCTACTGCTACAGAAGAACTCTTTCCTAAATCAAAAACTGGTGGTATACCAAAAGCAGCCAGCCACACATGGTTGAGGTTCTTCATCCAGTAAGTATATAAAAGCCATACTCACTACATACTGGGGTTAGCTTATAGAAAGCTGAGGCAGGATGGGAATAATGGCTTAACTCAGTGGTTCAGTTTGACACACCTCACCCCCAATGCAAAAGGTGTAATGAGCTTCAAAACCATACATTGATCCAGACATATAATACATAAACCCCTATAACACCCACAACCACAGATCCATTCCATTACTTATGTACCTATAACCACCACCCCTTAACTCCTATAGACCCCTCCACATTATACAGGTTGCCCTCTCCCCTCCAGGAGAATGTATTTTCACTCAAGGTGAGGGCATCTATATATGGTAAATCAGTAGCCCAGTTGCAAACAAAGTCTCTGTTATCCACTTCTGCCCTACTGGAGTCTCCTACCTGGCTATATGGTATGGAATAAGTGTGTAAATTAATAAGACTGGCTGAACAAAACTATAAATCCTTTCAGCTTTCTGCAATTACTTCTGTTCTAGCTGACAAGTTCTTGATAGTAAAATAATAATTTTCCTAGTTTTTATAACTGGGGCCAAGTGTGCTCTAAGGCTTATCCATATTGACAGAAGATTTCTAAGGAAAGCAGTAGCCAATCCTTTTGTTGGTGAACATTAAACCTACTTAAAATTGTATCCAGACCAAGGGAAACCATACTATTATCATTTGTTTTATACATTATGTTGTGTGTAATACATTTGAAAAATATCTCTGAACTCAAACCCCAACCTTTGAATATATAATAATAGTGACCATGCCATGCCAACAAGCATTGTAAAACTGAAATTACAATCCTGTCTGTTCAAGAACCAATTAAAACTGATCATATATCTAATATTTTCATCAACCTGAAAAAGGTACAAGAACTAAATTAAATTCAGTCTTAAATGGTTTCTATCAAGCAGCAATTTTACGTTTTTTTTCCCCCCAGTACCAAGAAATATAAATTGAATGCAAAAAATTAAACATGTAGATATATGAAGAAGTAAGACGTGCATGCAAATAAAAAAAAAAAAAAACACTGGGAAACTATTTGAATTTGATCAATTATGAAAAGCCAAATTATGGTTATAATCATCCATGTATAATAATTCCTTTGACAAAAGAGACTTAAGAAGTACACAGATGGGTTTCTCACTAATCACATAGTTCTTCAATAAAATGTGCCTGCAAACTAATTATCTCAGAACAACTTATTATTACCTGCTCACATCCACCTTGCTGAATACACATACTGCATTTTAAATACAGCTGAATTTGAGCCACCAAATAGATCAGTTTTTATGGATGATTAGAAACAGAGGAATTCATAACCTCATGTTTTAAATATAATTTAAAGTGATTTAAAGTGACACTAAACCTCTGGTTAAAAAAATATATATTCTATTCAAGTATGTATTCCTAACTTAAAAAATTACCTTCTATTGTTTTGCCTCCTAATTTTTTATTTATTTTTTGCTGCCATGGTCCAGCTTTCACTCAGAGGTTGGCTATGTTCATTTTCCATGGTTTACTGTAAGTAGAGATGAAGCATTCTCTCTTTCTTACTTCTGAGATGGACTATGGGATGTGTAGTTGCATAGAGCAGTTCACATGACCGCAACTAACGTGCAGTGTCTGTCAAACAGACAGAAATAAAAGGGAAAAGGAGAAATTCAGGAGCTCACCGAGTATATTACAAGAAGGCAAAAAATACAGTAAGAAATATTTCATGAAAAAAGATTACAGGGTTATTAAGTATTAAATGTGTTTTGACACAGGAATATGAAGATTTACCCTACTTTAGGCTGTGTGTACCGAGCAACAGATGTTACCATGAAACTACCCGATGAATGCATATGCTATGCAGGTGAACACCACAAGGTGTAGGTAGGAAGGTTTATAATGCCTTTAAGTTTAGTTTTAAAAACTATACTTTTCCTTTAACGCATATGCCAAGGAAAAAAAAGCATAAAAACAAAGTACGTCTGTAATACATGCAGATTTTGCCATGTTTTATCCCTTTACATATCCCTTGCAAGTAGAAAAAAATAACTGCTGATGCGCTAGAAATATAGTGTGCGCCTACCTTCCTCTGTGAAATCAAAACACAGCTCTGCCTACTTATTTATGATGGATTGCCAATATCACAGACCTCCTCTTATTTTCAGCCCCTTCTAATTTCCATAACCCCTTCTTGTGCACAGGCGGTGAGCAACAAAAGATAATATCACATGGGATTTCTGGCAAAATCAACAGTTTTTTTACACTAAAACACATTTAACCAAACACTTTTAATGATATACAGTATTTTGCAGACCAAAATGGAGTAAATGAAAAAGGTTTATTGTTCGGGTTTACATACCTTTAACCTAACCCCGGAAATTACCCTTAAACTCTTGTTACCAAAGCCTTACAAACCCGGTGTTAAGATTTTTTAGTGCAGATATCTTGGCACTGACAGCAGGTTTGTATTACCAGTCAAAAAAAAGTTCATCTTACTAAAATTCATTGCAGACTAAAAATGTTGTAAAACACTAGTACACCTGTGTTATGTAGGAAAAATGAAACAAACCATTTTATAGCAAGCTATTTTTTCTACTTTTACAGTCAATTTGGTGAATTAGTATTCTATCTTTATGTTTCTCCTTGTGGGATACACTTGCAAGCTGCAGCAATAAAGGACAATTATAAGCAGAGGGCAAGAGTTTACAAGATGTTATGTGCAATAATATTCCCTCTCAAACAGGAGTGCTGGTGTCAAATCTTGTGGCTCAGGTTGTACTTGTTAATCTTTTACAGAGTGTTTTCAAAACTATTAAATATGGTAATTGAAAACGTCAGATAGAATGGTGGAAATTTTTTTTTATAGTTACTATATATAGAATGTGCACTTGCATTGCAAATTTGTGCCAAAAAGCAATCACATCGCATTGTAAAAGTTTTTTTTAGTACTTTCTTTTAGGATTGCTTTGATACTATTCATAGCAGGAACAGTAATAATTGGGTACTAACATTTATAAGTAAAGCTGATCCAGGGAATATCCGATTGCCTCTCGGGGGATCAGGACGGAATTTTTTCTCCTGCTGTAGCAAACTGGATCATGCTTTACTGGGGTTTTTCGCCTTCCTCTGGATAACTGTGGGTATAGGATTGTGTATATGGGATTGTATGATTTTCTTCAACCTGACTAACTATGTAACTATTTAGGAGTATGTAATAAAATCCATTTGTTCCAAAAATCAGCACAAGCTTCCTCCTACAAAAACAAACACAATGTTTTTAGAATCTAAAAAGAATTAATTGAAGAGAATTAAAAGCATATCTGCATACAGTACCCTTACCCATGAGGTTGGATGGGGTCCTAACCTCTAGCCCCACTTTATTGCTTGGCTTACATTAATCCATTTAACAGAAGCTCCCAATTCATGTAAGCAAAAGCAATGCCGTAGGATTGAGATCATGTTATCATGCTATTCCTAAATTCTATTTAAGTATAAATTTTTAACTCAAAAAAAGTACCTTCTATTGGGCTTAAGCCCCTCCAAATTCCTTTTTCTTTTGCTGCATAGATCTGATATCCTGTTAGAGGGTGGCTACATTTGTTCTCCAAGGTCTCATTGTATGTAGGGATGTAGTCATCCTCTCATATGTCCGGAGATGAAGTAGAGACTATGGACTAAGGGATGTGTAGCAATTTCATGAAAAATAGATTACAGTGCCATTAACCAGTAGATGTCTATGGAATATTTTTGGAGAATAAATAGGTTTAATTGAGTGTCACTTTAACAGTAGTTTGGTCAGGTGTGTCCTCTGGAATAAATCAACCAGTAGAGAATCCAATGCTTTGACGATCCCTCTGTAACCAGTAATACCACATGCCCCCACACATAACAAATGAAAGGTGAGCTCCAGGCAAACAGCCAGTTGAAAGATTTGTAATTATATGCTGAGAGTCTCACGATCCCGGCACCCATGCCAGACAAAAAACAGTTTCAGGGATCTCACTGTTCTCATTGAAATTAATTGGAACTTTGTTTATCAGCACACTCCAAACCTACAGGCAGTACACTGATAGATCATACTCACCACTTTTATGAGGCCATCTATCTACTCTGTTTTACAGCCAGTCCTAAAGTATTGAGCTAGAATAAGGAAGGGTATTTTATATTTACCTGAGGGTCAGCTTGTAGGGGAGGGTTATGTCAAGCCCCCTAATGTTGCCCTTAGTTGTATATGTGTGTCATTGTTGTCCAGTTAGGAATGTATAAAAAAACAGTCAGCTGACCACTGCTTTAATATTGTTGCTAGGGGTAATCTAGCATAGCAGTGGGTTGTCCTCAAGTGGGAATTCCTGGCACCATCTTTGGGAAACCTAGGTATTGACTGGACTCAGAGTTCTATATTGGATGCAGACTATATATAAGGCACAATCTGAAAACTACATACAAGGGCCCTCTAGTGGGGAGTATAATTAGGGAAGGACCCAGTTTGATCAGGAACAGTTAAGCCACGTACACACGATCGGACATTCCGACAACAAAATCCTGGATTTGTTTCCCATGCATGTTGGCTCAAACTTGTCTTGCATACACACGGCCGCATAAATGTTGTCGGAAATTCCGAACGTCAAGAACGAAGTGATGTACAACACGTATGACAAGCAGAGAAAAATGAAGTTCAATAGCCAGTGCGGCTCTTCTGCTTCATTCCGAGCATGTGTGGAATTTTGTGTGTTGGAATTGTGTACACACAATCAGAATTTCCGACAATGGAATTGTCGGAAAATTTGAGAACCAGCTCTCAAATTTTTGTTGTTGGAAATTCCGATAACAAATGTCCGATGGAGCCTGTCGGAATTTCCAACAATGAGCTCACGTTGAACATTTGTTGTAACATTGGTTAGTTTATTTGAGTCCAGAATAAAGGGACTACACTACAAAGGAAAAGTATTGTATTTTTTTGTTATTCTTTTGCTTTATTTTGGATAAAAGTTTCCTGGTCCAGAAATGTTAAAGACTCACATTCTTCCTATGGTGTCATTTTTGTCACCCACCTGCTACAAGCCAACACCACAGATTCTTTGGGTGTGCTACACTCTACCTGTGTATCACAGCAATACAACAATAGGCATAGGTGAAATCATTATCTAATCACCTAAGGCCTCGCTACTTGAAACCTTTCAGAAGATTTCTTTAAGAACATACAGAATGGACCAAATGCTCTAGCCATAAAACTATTTTTAAAACGACAAGTTGTGTAATCAAGTTCAATTGTAGCAGTTGAAAGTTATTACAATGTCATATTGATAAATTCATCAGATGCCTGTGAAAAATTTCCCAGAGGTGATCATTTTTAATCTATCCCACATCCAACTATTATTCTGCATCGATCAGTCTCCAGCACAGATAACATTAGGTCCATTTCACAATGTAGAACTGTAATCACAATGCAGCACATATACCACCCTGAAATACAGATTTGAAGCTGAACACACGTGGCTGATTTGAAATGAGAATCTAAGAAGAAGCAGTGGAATAATGACAGGCTTGTTTCTCGAAAGTATTTTTCCTAATCAGAAAATATACAGCAAAGAGGCTGAGCGGGTTAAATGAATAGTTGGCAAAATGCGACAATGGCATACAGATGAGACAGCTCATTAAATCAAAAGGTTACAATTTCCAACTATTAGGTTTCTAAGATAGGAAGTTGTGAAAGCAGTTCAGAGATTTGATTACATATAAATCAAAAGAAAAATAGAAATAGGTCATATTTTTTGCTACTTTACTACCAGACCCTTATTGGGCAGTTAAAGCCTATAACTATAATTTAATAACAAAAACACAATATACAGGACATTTATTTTTAGATCACCCATAAAAGACTTTATAAAATACACACACACATACATATATATATATATATATATATATATATATATATATATATATATATATATTTTGTAATAGTGAGAGTCCCTTTCCAAGGGATGGAAAATGGACACAGAGTTTGCATGTCAGGTGACTGCAGTGCTACAAAGCATAGCTTTGAAAGGGAGAAAACTGTGTTGGCAGCTTTCTCCAGGTTTTGCTATGTTCCAATGGGGCTCTGTAGTTTGGAGATCCCGCAGAGACTTGGGTGGGATGGGATCTCTAACCCTTTGTCCATGTCTTATGGAGAGCCAGCAGGTTGTGTGCCCAGGTGCACACAGCCCATATAACGAGGGGCTAGTGAGAGCAGAGAGTGGAGGAAGGTGGAGTGTGTGCAGCTTGCTGCTGCTGCATCAAGACAGACCTGTGTCTGAAAAGCTGTCTGCCCTGTGTGAGACTACATCCCTGGTAAGAGGGGACTTGGTGTCTGAAGGACTGGGAAGGTTGGGACGACTACAAGGGCCTGTGAGACCAGAGAAGGGTCTGGGAGGCAGGGAGAGCCGAGGCGACTAGCAAGTCCAAGGGGGCTGAAGGAAGTCCTGAAATCTGGGGGACAATAAGCAAACCCAGGGGTCTGGAGAGTTCTGTTGAGACCAGGAGTAGGCTGGTTCAGCAGGGAACTGCAAGGCAAAGTAAGCCTAGGAGCCAGGAGGCTTGGCATTTTCGGTTGTATGAATTTACTGAAGAAGAACCCCTGTGTAGGAAATCCTGTGTATAAACTTTTATTTTGTTCCTGTGAATAAAAATGGGCTGCCATGCCCTCAAACCTGATAACTGACTGCTGTGGACTCACTACATGAAGATGCATCTACCACTGAGCTAAATACCCCAATATTACTATATATATATATATATATATATATTTCCTGGATCTCCCCATGTCAGCCTACTTTGGGTCAGCTCCGCCCCCTCTAACCCCTCCAGGACCACCTCTTTTCTAGCCACTTGAGCCCCGGACCATTATGCTGCCTAAGGACCAGAGGTCTTTTTCCAATTTGGCACTGCGTCGCTTTAACTGCTAATTGCGCGGTCATGCAATGCTGTACCCAAATGAAATTTGCGTCCTTTTCTTCCCACAAATAGAGCTTTCTTTTGATGGTATTTGATCACCTCTGCAGTTTTTATTTTTTGCGCTATAAACGGAAAAAGACCGAAAATTTTGAAAAAAAATGATATTTTCTACTTTTTGTTATAAAAAAAATCCAATAAACTAAATTTTAGTCATACATTTAGGCCAAAATGTATTCGGCCACATGTCTTTGGTAAAAAAAATGTCAATAAGTGTATATTTATTGGTTTGCGCAAACGTTATAGCGTCTACAAACTAGGGTACATTTTCTGTAATTTACACAGCTTTTAGTTTATGACTGCCTATGTCATTTCTTGAGGTGCTAAAATGGCAGGGCAGTACAAAACCCCCCCAAATGACCCCATTTTGGAAAGTAGACACCCCAAGGAAATTGCTGAGAGGCATGTTGAACCCATTGAATATTTATTTTTTTTGTCCCAAGTGATTGAATAATGACAAAAAAAAAAATAAATATTTACAAAAAGTTGTCACTAAATGATATATTGCTCACACAGGCCATGGGCCTATGTGGAATTGCACCCCAAAATACATTCAGCTGCTTCTCCTGAGTATGGGGATACCACATGTGTGGGACTTTTTGGGAGCTTAGCCGCGTACGGGGCCCCGAAAACCAAGCACCACCTTCAGGATTTCTAAGGGTGTAAATTTTTGATTTCACTCTTCACTGCCTATCACAGTTTCGGAGGCCATGGAATGCCCAGGTGGCACAAAACCCCCCCAAATGACCCCATTTTGGAAAGTAGACACCCCAAGCTATTTGCTGAGAGGCATATTGAGTCCATGGAATATTTTATATTTTGACACAAGTTGCGGGAAAGTGACACTTTTTTTTTGCACAAAGTTGTCACTAAATGATATATTGCTCACACAGGCCATGGGCATATGTGGAATTGCACCCCAAAATACATTTAGCTGCTTCTCCTGAGTATGGGGATACCACATGTGTGGGACTTTTTGGGAGTCTAGCCGCGTACGGGGCCCCGAAATCCAATCACCGCCTTCAGGATTTCTAAGGGTGAAAATTTTTGATTTCACTCTTCACTGCCTATCACAGTTTCGGAGGCCATGGAATGCCCAGGTGGCACAAAACTCCCCCAAATGACCCCATTTTGGAAAGTAGACACCCCAAGCTATTTGCTGAGAGGCATGGTGAGTATTTTGCAGCTCTCATTTGTTTTTGAAAATGAAGAAAGACAAGAAAAAACATTTTTTTTTTTTTCTTTTTTCAATTTTCAAAACTTTGTGACAAAAAGTGAGGTCTGCAAAATACTCACTATACCTCTCAGAAAATAGCTTTGGGTGTCTACTTTCCAAAATGGGGTCATTTGGGGGGGTTTTGTGCCACCTGGGCTTTCCATGGCCTCCGAAACTGTGATAGGCAGTGAAGAGTGAAATCAAAAATTCACGCCCTTAGAAAGCCTGAAGGCGGTGCTTGGTTTTCGGGGTCCCGTACGCGGCTAGGCTCCCAAAAAGTCTCACACATGTGGTATCCCCGTACTCAGGAGAAGCAGCAGAATGTATTTTGGGGTGTAATTTCACATATTCCCATGGCATGTTTGAGCAATATATCATTTAGTGACAACTTTGTGCAAAAAAAAAAAAAAAATGTCTCTTTCTCGCAACTTGTGTCGCAATATGAAATATTCCATGGACTCGACATGCCTCTCAGCAAATAGCTTGGGGTGTCTACTTTCCAAAATGGGGTCATTTGGGGGGGGTTTGAACTGTCCTGGCATTTTATGCACAACATTTAGAAGCTTATGTCACACATCACTCACTCTTCTAACCACTTGAAGACAAAGCCCTTTCTGACACTCATTGTTTACATGAAAAAGTTATTTTTTTTTGCAAAAAAATTACTTTGAACCCCCAAACAATATATATTTTTTTAAAGCAAATGCCCTACAGATTAAAATGGTGGGTGTTTCATTTTTTTTTTTTCACACAGTATTTGCGCAGCGATTTTTCAAACGCATTTTTTGGGGAAAAAACACACTTTTTTAAATTTTAATGCACTAAAACACACTATATTGCCCAAATGTTTGATGAAATAAAAAAGATGATCTTAGGCCGAGTACATGGATACCAAACATGACATGCTTTAAAATTGCGCACAAACGTGCAGTGGCAACAAAATAAATACATTTTTAAAAGCCTTTAAAAGCCTTTACAGGTTACCACTTTAGATTTACAGAGGAGGTCTACTGCAAAAATGACTGCCCTCGATCTGACCTTCGCGGCGATACCTCACATGCATGGTGTAATTGCTGTTTACGTTTGACGACAGACCGCCGCTTGCGTTCGCTTTAGCGCGAGAGCAGGGGGCGACAGGGGTGCTTTTTTTTTTTTTCTTTTTTTTTTTTTTTTTTTTTTTCTTTATTATTTTTTTGCTTTTTTATCTCATTTTTAAACTGTTCCTTTCATTTTTTTTTTTTTTAATCATTTTTATTGTTATCTCGGGGAATGTAAATATCCCCTATGATAGCAATAGTTAGTGACAGGTACTCTTTTTTGAAAAAATTGGGGTCTATTAGACCCTAGATCTCTCCTCTGCCCTCAAAGCATCTGACGACACCAAGATCGGTGTGATAAAATGCTTCCCCAATTTCCCAATGGCGCTATTTACATCCGGCGAAATCTAAGTCATAAAATGCTCATAGCTTCCGGTTTCTTAGGCCATAGAGATGTTTGGAGCCACTCTGGTCTCTGATCAGCTCTATGGTCAGCTGGCTGAATCACCGGCTGCATTCTCAGGTTCCCTGTTGAGACAGGAGAGCCAGAGAAAAACACGGAAGACGGTGGGGGGGGGCATTCCCTCCCACGGCTTGTAAAAGCAGTCTAGAGGCTAATTAGCCGCTAGGATTGCTTTTACATGAAAGCCGACCGCTGGCTGAAAAGAATGATACCAAGATGATACCTAAACCTGCAGGCATCATTCTGGTATAACCATTCAAAGTCGTGAATGGCGTACCTGAAGACAAAAAAATGGTTAACAATAAAACACAGTAAACGGTAAAGTATAAAAAAATTGCATACCTGAAAAGCAAACATGATAAAACATAATAACAATAAAACATTGCAGAATAGAATACAGTAAAAAAGAGCAGAACAATAGAGAGAGAGAATAGAGAGAGAGAGAGAACAATGAAACGACAACTATTTTTTTTTTATTTTATATATTTTTTTTTTTTTTTTACACTTTTTTTGTAACTAACTTTTATAACGGTAACCGGTTCCAGGTTCGGGTCTCTCAAAATGCGATGGCATCTTGGGAGACCCTGTGAAAGTGTGCTTAGTCTGTGCAATGCTGTACCCTACGCTAATACTCAACTAGTGAATGGTAGCGTTCAAAACATTCACCAATGCAAAGACCAGGATTGTCAGGACAGGAGGGACAATAATAGCGGGTGTCACACCTATGTCCGTGCTTGCTGCAGACACAACATCTTTTTTGGGGGGGTTCGTTGGGTAGGGGTACTCGGGAGGACATAAAGAAAATGCCTCTCATGCAGCCGACTGCATTTGGTTGGGGATGTGAATGGGGGAAGTACGGGCGCTGCAGAAGCGGTGGGTTCCCAATTAGGATTGGCGAATGCAGCAGGAAGGGCATTATGGGCACGACGGGCCTGTGTTTGTCTTCTTGGTGGCAGCATGACACTACTTGTGCTTGCCACCTCACCAGCTTGAACTGCACTTATGGGACTCGCCACGTCACCAAGTGTTACTGCAGTGCTGGTTTGACTACGACCGGGGTGTACTAGGCCGCTGGCGCTTGCCAGTTCAATAAAAAGTTACCAAAAAAACTGTTAGCGATCGCAGGGATCAGGCCTGACTCTGCGAACGCTGCAGTTATGCGTTAAGTGTTTTGTAAGTGACAGTGATCGATCAATGCTGGGCTGGGCCAGGTGGAGGGGCAAAATGCAGGTGCTAGCAGGTATCTGGGCTGATCCCACTAACACTGCGTTTTTGGGAACCCTAAACTGCTGGGGACGCCAGTATAGATCTGATCGGATCAGATATTGATCCGTTCAGCTACTATACCACTAAGGGAGGCGTATGCTGCGTGCGATGGGTGTTAGCGGTACTGGCGCTAATCTGACGCTGCTTGGGGCTGGTGCTTGCCAGTTCACCAAAATACTACCAAAAAAACTGTTAGCGATCGCAGGGATCAGGCCTGACTCTGCGAACGCTGCAGTTATGCGTTTAGTGTTTTGTAAGTGACAGTGATCGATCGATACTGCACTTGGGTGGGCTGGGCGGAGGGGCAAAACGCAGGTGCTAGCAGGTATCTGGGCTGATCCCGCTAACACTGCGTTTTTGGGAACCCTAAACTGCTGGGGACGCTAGTATAGATCTGATCGGATCAGATATTGATCCGATCAGATACTATACCACTAAGGGAGGCGTATGCTGCGTGCGTGGGTGTTAGCGGTACTGGCGCTAATCTGACGCTGCCTGGGGCGACGCATATCACCGCTGGGCGATCAGGGGGCTAAACCTTTATTCGGTAATAAACGGCGGGTGCCCTGACACTATAAAAAATAAACAAACTAACCAGCGTCACCCGTAACAGTTATACGGTGATCAGTGGTGAAAGGGTTAACTAGGGGGCCATCAAGGGGTTAAAACATTTATTCGGTAGTATATGGGGGTCCCTGTCGCTATAAAACGCTGACGGCGAACCTAAATATTTAGGTCCCTAACTAGCGTCACCAGCGACACTAATACAGCGATCAGAAAAATGATCACTTAGCGACACTGGTGACAGGGGGTGATCAAGGGGTTAAAACTTTATTAGGGGGGTATCCTAGACCTACAGGGGGCTAATACTAACTGTCCCAACACTGTAACTGTCACAAACTGACACCAATGCAGTAATCAGAAAAAAAAAACAAAAAAACTGCTGGTGTCAGTTTGTGACAGGGGGGGGGGGGTGATTGGGGGGGGATCGGGGGGCAATCGGGGGGGGATCGGGGTGTTTTGTGTGCCTGGCATGTTCTACTGTGTGTGTGTAGTGTTGTGCACTCACATACCTGTCTTCTCTCCTCGGGCCGGAACGGAAATTACTGAGCCGAGGAGAGATGACATCATTTCCTTTGCTGCTGTTTAGCATACAGCAGCAAAGGAATGATTCGATTGGCCAGCGGCGATCGCGAGGGGGGGGCCACGAACGGATGGCCTCCCCCTCACCTCCGATCGCCGTGGGACAAAAGACGACCGCCTCGGGCACCGGGGGGGGTCCGATCGGACCCCCCACCCGCGGAAGGCAAATCACGTACATGTACGTGATTTTGCCTGTCCGTGCCACCTTGCCGACGTACATCGGCGTGAGGCGGTTGTCAAGTGGCTAGCCCATAAAAGGGCGGCTGTCTGCCCACACCAGTGTTCTTTTTTTCGCCCTCGCTCCGGACGCCTTTTAAAGTTTATTTTTATTTTTTTTCTCTTCTCCATCCATCCATCCATCCTGTCGGGTTCAGCCTCTCCAGATTCAGAAGACCCCCTCATATAGGCTGTAAATCTCCTGAGGAGGTGGGTTCCTGTGGTGCTGGGATTGTATGGTACAGTATAAATGACTGTGTATTACTGGCAAAGGTCACTGGCAGTATAAATGACTGTATATACCTTCGTTAGGCAGGTGCTGGCACTCTCTCCTTCCATGTTTTAGTGTGTTCAGGCAGTGGTTTGGCTCGCTGGGACTTGTAGTTCACCGCCTCCACATGTACTCCTTTCAGGAAGCTCAGAGTTGAGCAGGTGAGGTCAGAGGTAGCTTCCTCTTTGGGCTGTCTAGCAAACATCAGAATGCTCACTGCTGATTGCAGCAGCCTCTGTCCTCTAGGCTGATCTCAGCCTCCAGCTGGTCAATCTACTACTCTGCTCTGGTAAGCCTCCTTCCAGGTCTCTCATTACTTTCTGCTGTGTTACTTGTCCGTGAATATTTTTATTAACCTGTACCTTCTAGGACTGGGGAATTTTGCCTGCCTGCCTAGCTGCCTTAAGCACTGAAGATTTGGATGGAGAAGTTCATTTTAATTGTATTTATTTTTGTTTTGAAAAAACAAAAACAAAACATTTTTGTTTATTTTTTAAAAGAGAACACATCCTCTGTGTTTTACAGAGAGAAGGGCCCACTGCGAGATAAACTTCTGCAAAGAGGCTCCAAATCAGCATTCCAGCCTCAAGAGTAAAGAAGGGACTAGACATGACAAATCGCAGAGTCGCATGCAGCTGGATAGATGCCTGTTGTCACAACATTCCAGATCTCCCTCGCTCTTACCTCACTTTAGTCGCTCGGACCCAAGCCAAGAGAGGTCAAGACATCAGACGGCTCAGGACAATGCTGTGAAAGCACGCCAGGTTAAATCCTATATTAAGCACGCAGTCAAGGAAGGGTTAAAGAGTGTTTCAAGGAATCCTGCTCATCCTGCTGTATCTTCACCATCTGCAGATTCAGATCATGTGTTTTCAGTGCGTTTTAACTCTGAAGTCGATAGCGATTTGGATCCATCTGAGGCTGAGATGGTCTCAGAATTGCATACGTTTGATTTTTGCACTGGTTCCCCCCTTGGTGGAGGCTGTTAAGGAAAGAATCGTCGCCTCCAAAGAAACAGCAAAGATACTACCCGTATTTAAAGAAATCGTTACCCGACTTCCCATTTCATTTCTGAAATTAAAACAGTAATTGACGATGAGTGGGGGGAGCCTGAGAAGAAGCTCAATGTGCATAATGGAGTATCGAAGCTGTACACCTTGGGACACTACGCCCAAGGTGGATGCTTCATTACGTATATTCGCCCGACACATTACGCTTCTGCTGGAGTATTGGGTGTCTTTTAGGGATCCTATGGATCGCAAAATAGACACAGACCTAAAAAGGTTGTATAGTTTGGACAGCAGCCTGCAGACTGGCGGTAGCACTCACTCCTGTGGCAGTAGCACTTGGGCTGGGTTCGTACCTGTGGGTTTTGTGGCGCTTTTTGCGGATTTGCATTACCGTCCATTTATCATGGTCATTCCGTTACAGCCCGCAGAGCCTTATGGTTGAAGCATTGGTCTGCCGATAAGGCTTCTCAGCACAGTCTGTGTTCTGTTCCATTTGATGTGAAGCTACGTTTCGTGAAGACTTAGAATCAGCAATTCAGCTGGTTTCCGGCGGCAGATCTGGCCTAATCCTGCAGAAGAGAAAAAAAGACACAGTAGCCCTTTCGGTTTAACAAGAGATCCAAAGAAGGATTCAGAGAGGCCAGTGCTTACAGCCAGTTTTTCAGACAGTGGAGGGGAGCTGGTTCAACCTTCCAGAAACCTTCCAAGCCCAGGGCCAACAAAGCTCCTGGGGCTGTGTTTCCACTGCTGTGTCCCCAGAGTCACGCAATTTATACTGCGACTTTGCTGTGCGATTTGTGATGCAATGTCATTTGATCTGTGAAAACCATGTGAGAACATATCGCACAAATGTCGGAACAAAGTAGTGCAAAAACCTTTTTTGGAATCGCTGCAACTTAAGTTGCACCAATTAGAACGGGGACCAATTTTAATACATGGGTTTTGACTTGTCATGCGACTTCGCATGTGTCAGGTCGCACAACAACTCGCAGTAGTGGAGACAGAGCCTAAGGCTTCAAATAAGTCCTTCTAAAGCTGTCTCCGCTTAACCCTCTCAAGTAGGAGCAAGACTAGCCCAACTCAGGGGGGTTTGGGCGGACAAATTACATGATGCCTGGATTGTAGCCATCATTCAATCAAGTTATTGTCTCGAGTTCAGAACAAGGCCCCCTCAGACCTTGTTCATAGAAACTGGACTTCCTACGGATTTGCAAAGGAGGCAATGTTTGCAAGGATACATAGGGGAGCTGTAGGCAGCAAGGGCCATCTTTCCAGTTCCAAGGCACGAATTGGGTCAAAGAGTATGTTCCTCCTCTGTTTTTGGTCCCAGAGGCTTCAGGGAGTTTCAGGCCAGTTTTTGACCTCTAAGTCCTGAATTCTTACATGAAGGTTCCACCATTCAAAAAGGAGTCATTGGAAACAATCGTTTTGGTTGTGGAGTCAGGAGACTGGATGGTTTCCATCGATCTGACGGATGCGTATCTTCATGTCTCCATAAGCGCATCTCGCCATCGCTTTCTCAGGCCTTCCATGGAAGGCTCTCATTTTTATTTTTAATCTCTCCCATTCGGTCTCTGCACGACTCCGAGAACGTTTTTAAAGCTACTGTCTGCTGTCGTTGCGACTCTCAGGGTCAAAGGAGTGCAAATATTTAATTATCTAGATGACATGCTACTTCTGGGTCCGTCAAATGAGCTCCTTCTAGTTCATGTGAATTCACCTGCAAAATACTAACTCGTTTGGGTTGGTTGATCAACTTTCGGAAGAGCCAGTTGCATCTAACCCAAATGTTGGAGTATTTAGGAGTACAATTCAACACGGATTGGGGTCGTGTTTCTCTTCCTCAGAGGAAAGTCTAGGAGATCTGGTCTCAGACAAAGCAGTGATGGCCAGGTCTTCTATGATGCTGAAGGAATCCATGCAGTATCTGGGGGTTCTATCAGCCACAGTTCCAGGAGTCCCGTGGGTCAGGTGGCGCAGGGGGAGGTTTCAATGCAACTTTCTTCTTCAGTGGGATCATCTGCCAATTCCGATAATCTGGACCAATGGTGGTGTCGACCAATGCCAGTCTGGTAGGTTACAGGGCACACTGCCTGGGACAGCAGGTTCAAGGCCAATGGTACCTTTGTGGGGCGAAGAGTTCAAATTTCCTGGGATTGGAAGCTGTCAGATGCGCTCTTAGCATTCCAACCTATGTTGCGAGGTCGAACTGTCAAGATTCTTTTGGACAACAAAACTACGGTGGCTTATGTGTCTCATCAAGGGGGCACAAGAAGTCACCCTCTCCTTCAGGTGGCATGTCAATCTTCCTCTGCACAGAGAAGAATCTCCGCTCTCTTACAGCATCTTAACTCCCAGGGCCTGGCAATGTTTTAGCAGATCGCTTGAGTCGAGGCTTTGGGGATCACAACAAATGGGGCCTCAACCCCAAGTACCTATGCAAGATCTTCAGGGTCTGGGGGACACCTTCGATAGATCTTATGGCATTGGAGAATTGTCAACTGCCTTGCTTCTTCTCCCGGACCTAGCATCCACAGGCATTGGGTCAGGGTGCTCTGTCCAGGTCTTGGAACTTCCCCTTGGTGTAGATGTTCCCGCCGCTTCCATTGACTCTCAAAATCCTGCTGAAGATTCAGCGAGAAAGGGTCACAGCAATAGTAGTCCTACCTTGCTGGCTCAGGGAGCTGTGGTTCCCTCTGGCTTGGAGGATAAAGTTGGGCTCACCAATCCCTCTGCCTCCTTGTCAAAATCTCCTTCTGCAGAGTGGGGCCTGACACCCAAACCGCAGGAGGATAAAGTTAATGACATTATTACAGGATTGTCAGAACGAATGTAACCTATCACCGGATCTGGAATACTAAGGAAAGGGGCTGGGACCTTGAATTTCCTTCAGTATCTAACATTTTGGAGTTTCTGCAGAGTAGTCTCCAAGGGTTAGCTTATAATTCCCTGAAGGGTCAAATCCCTGCCTTGTCGGCTATGTCGTGTACAAGATATGCTCTACATCCGTTGGTGATCCGATTTTTTTTTTAGGGGCAGCCATAGAAATCAGACCTTCGTTGAAATCGTTTTTTCCAAAAGAGAACTTAACACTAGCCTTGGGAACATTGCTGGTTCCTCCGTTTGATCAAGCTTTCTCTTGTTCATTATTTCTTTTAACTTTTTTTTACTAGCCGTGGCCAGAAGAGACTCAGAGTTGTGCGCCTTCTCATCTAAAGAACCATATTGTTTGGTGCTCCCAGACAAGATAGTCCTTAGGTTGATACCGAGCTTTCTACCTAAAGTGGCCACATAATTTCGTATAAACTGGGAGGTCATTCTCCCAGCCTTTCCGGCAGATACAGCTGATAATGAGTGGAGTAGGTTAGACCTGGTCTCTGCGATTTCAACCTACCTGAAATTGACTAAAAGCTTTGGCAAACAAGATCAGCTGTAGGTTTTCCCAATGGGGCCTAAAAAGGATATGCCAGCAACATCCAGAGTTGTGTCTTCCTGGTTTGTCAAGACCATGCATATTCCATACAAAACGCTGGGCCTTCCTCCTCCTTCAGAGATTAAAGCACATTTGACGAGGATTATGGCAGCATCCTTGGCATACGCAAAGTTCGCCCCTGAGGTAGTTTGCAGAGCAGCAAGCTGGAGCATGCCCAACACCTTTTATTAGGCAATACAAGCTTAATATGGCTTGTCCGACTGAGGAAACTTTTGGCTCTACAGTTATTACGGCGGCTGTTGCCCATGAAAATTTTTGAGTAGCATTGCATTGAGGGTTTGGCTTATTTTTCATATTTTGTCTTCCCTCCCTTCTTAATATTGCTTGGTACATCCCATAGTAGGCTGACATGGGGAGGTCCAGGAATAAGGAAAATTGTTATCCATACTTCCCGTAATTTTCCTTTCCTGGATCCTCCCCATGTCAGCCGGAGGATTCCCACCCAGTTGTGTGGGCACACAGCCGCCCTTTTATGGGCTAGAAAAGAGGTGGTCCTGGAGGGGTTAGAGGGGGCGGAGCTGACCCATAGTAGGCTGACATGGGGAGGATCCAGGAAAGGAAAATTACGGTAAGTATGGATAACAATTTTCCTTAATATATTAATATTATACATACACACATATACATACACACACACACACACACACACACGTATATGCTTACCTTTTCGGTGGCCCGGGTATTGAAGTATTTGATCTACTGACGAGTTGAATATTTGTTTCTCTTCCGACCAGCGTAGTTCCTCCTGCTGCCTCATACATCTTTTAATGATGTGTGAGCCAGCAGGAGGAACCACAGCAGTTGGAAAAGTAGTAAGTATTCTAAAAACCTAAACATTTAGACTATTTGCTGCAGCTGGGGACCAGAGAAGTGGTAGCTTTTAAATCCTCTGGTACCAAAAAAAAAAAAGTATAGAAATGCATCTTTTTATAGGTGACCTATTTTGTGAATGTGGTGGCAGGGACTCTGATGCCGCGTACACACGGTCAGAATTTCTGACAACAAATGTTCGATGTGAGCTTGTTGTCAGAAATTCCGACCGTGTGTAGGCTCCATCGGACATTTGTTGTTGGAATTTCCGACAACAAAAATTTGAGAGCTGGTTCTCAAATTTTCCGACAACAAAATCCGTTGTTGGAAATTCTGATCGTGTGTCCACAATTCCAATGCACAAAATTCCACGCATACTCGGAAACAAGTAGAAGAGCCGCACTGGCTATTGAACTTAATTTTTCTCGGTACGTCACCGCGTTCTTGACATTCATCCAACATCCGTCGGAAATAAATGCAGGATTTTGTTGTCGGAATGTCCAATCGTGTGTATGCAGCATAAGTGTGCAGTTCACTGAATTGCAGAGCCAGAATTCGAGTTAATTGAGGGTATTATAGGAATCAGAGCAAGCGCTGAACACAGACCATGAGGGAAGAAATAGGAGTCAGCATTGTGGCTAAACATGGATAGGGAAGGGGAGATAATGGAGGACCAAGGGGGCTAGAGAAAGAAGAGTATTAGTTGTTCATGGCGACAGTGGAGGGGAAAGCAGTAACAGACCATTGATGACATTTATGTTTGGACTTGCAATAATATAGGATTGGTCTGCAGGAAAAGTAATGTGTCAGATTTAGGGATGAGCCGAACACCCCCCGGTTCGGACCAGAACTTGCGAACAGACAAAAAATTTGTGCGAACATGCGAACACCGTTAAAGTCTATGGGACACAAAGGTGAAAAATCAAGAGTGCTCATTTTAAAGGCTTATATGCATTTTATTGCCATAAAAAAGTCTTTTGGGACCTGGGTACTGCCCCAGGGGACATGTATCAATGCTAAAAAAAAAGTTTTTAAAATGGCCGTTTTTTCAGAAGCAGTCATTTTAAGAATGCTTAAAGTGAAACAATAAAAAAATATTCCTTGAAATATTGTGCCTGGGGGTCCCCTTGGTCTGCCTGTAAAGTAGCACATTTTTCCCATGTTTAGAAAAGTACTGCAGCAAAATGAAATTTCTAAAGGAAAAAATGTAATTTAAAATTGCTCACGGCTGTAATGTATTGCCAGATCCTGGCAATATACATAAAAAAATCTTTTTAAAAAACTGCGTGGGTTCCCCCCCCCCCAGTCCATACCAGGCCCTTCGGGTCTGGTATGAATATTAAGGTGAACTCCATGCCATTTTTTTTTTTTTTTAAATGGCGTGGGGGTGTCCCCACCCAAAATCCATACCAGACCCAAAGGACTGGTATGGGCTACTTGCTGTATGGACATGAAGTGTGCAAATACATACCAAGTAATCATATTGTAAATATATTACTTCATTTAAGTGAATTTTAATTGAATACTAAAAAGGTACTGTGCTTGCAACGAAAACTGAAAATTATATGAAAAAGCAGGTTACCCTCAAGGAAAGTTGCATGTTAAAATAATCAGCAGACCTGAAGATGTAGGCAGCTGATGTTATATGGAGATCTCAACTCTTCCTATGAAAAATTGAGCTTGGCCTTGTTCCTCCTGCTTCACTCTTTGTCCTTTATTGTGACGGATAGTCTCACTAACCAGGAGAAGAGGTAGGACCAGACTCTGCTTTTACAGGAAATGTAAAATACCTAAAACTGAGGAAAAGTGCTGTGTGTGTTGGTTGGAAACAGTCCAAATGGTAAAGAACATTAAATAAGGGAACTTGCTTGAAAACTTATAGATGCAGGCAGGTGTTAGCTGTGACCCTACCCACTGTTTTGGTGACACCTTTTTGTGACAGCACCTTTTTCTTCCTTTCATATGTAATTCTATATTGAAAGACAGGCATCTCACTAAAGCACATTCAAAAAAAAAAAAATCCACTTTGTATAAGAATCACACTTCATTCAAAAGCTGCACACATCATGCGAGATACCATTCTGCTATATTGCCATTTAGAACCAAACCTCCCGTGACAGAAATCAATATGTTATTATAGTGAATAAACATCCAAATGAACTTTAAAACAGACAATTACACCTTTAGCCACAATTCCCTTTGTACTAAAGTGTCTGAAGGCTGAAGTCTAAATCATTTCAGGTTATTACATTTATTTACAAAACCTAAATCCACTTTCATATCTATATTTGGCACATCTTCTGCAACATTATTACAGACATTATGTAATTATGGACATTATTTCCTGACTCATAAGTTTTGTGTGTGCTTCTATTCCCATGCGTAAAATGTAAAATTTTCTTAAAAAGAAAAATACAAACAGGTATAACATTGTAGATTCAGAGGCAGACTTAATGGATGGGAGGTTTGCAAGAAATTTCATAGACAAAAAAGTGGTCCAAATATGGCAGCAGATTAGCAGAGATTCAATTTTAGTGACCAGTAAAAGAAATGTCCCCTTTGTTTCGGAGCATAATGATGGAAAACTATAGCTTTGGTTTGGAGTTCAATTTGAGAACCAAATTGAACCAATTTGACAAACAGAAAACTGTTGTTTGTTAATTAAAGACAGGTGCTTCCTGTTCCTGCTAGCTGGGTCAGAAATGTCAATTGGAGGACTGTGACGTTTTTTAAAGGGGAGTTTCCAGGAAATAGACACATTACCAATTAGGAATTATTAGGCAAACATGACAGTGGAGAGGGATTGAGCCTACACAACCTGAGAACTTCCTATTGCAGCAGAATAATTGAATTTCATGAACATTTAAGATGATACATATGAACAATAACAAGATCGGTAAAAACATTGCATTACAAAGGCTCTACGTGTTTCATGAAGTATTTATATCCACTCTTCAGGAGCAGCAATGTAAATATCTGAAATGAAATGAAACACAAGGGTTTTAAAGTCACTGCCTAGGAAAAAATAAAAAATAAAAAATAAAACAACAATTACAAGAGGAGTGTAGATCAAGGAATCTAACCTTGTCAGAAAAATACTCACAATCGCCATGCCACAGTGCAAAAAATGAGAGCTGGAAACCCCCCTTAAGGCATCGTGCTGTCACGCCGCTAGTCTGATCCATCTGCGGCTCATAGGGTTTCTCTTTTGGCACCAAGCTCCGGACGGCTCTGTTCTGCTGTTGGCTCCTCCCCCTTACTGAGCACACCGTACGTTTGGGAGTGGTTGTGGCATATGGGTCCCTATATGTCTCATTTGGAGCAGACTGTCCATCGTGCGGGTCCTCCCTGACATCTTGGCGATACATTATATACCTTTTATACCATGGTTTCTTACGGTCGACTACCAGGTAATCTATACAAGTTTTTGTGCTTACAACTCCAGGTTGCTGCTATCATTTTAGCACCTAGTAGTTAGCACTAATGCTAATTACAAATCATATATTGATATTCTTCATAGAAGTCTCCTAAGATGAGCCTATTTACTTCCCACAACTACACTTCAGGGACCATCGCTCTATGGATATTTGTCTTCTCCCTACGTGGCTATGCGGGGGCCATGCCTCACACTACCACAGCTCCTGGAAAAGATGCCTTAAGGGGGGTTTCCAGCTCTAATTTTTTGCACTGTCGCATGGCGATTGTGAGTATTTTTCTGACAAGGTTAGATTCCTTGATCTACACTCCTCTTGTAATTTTTATTTTTTTCCTAGGCAGTGACTTTGAAACCCTTGTGTTTCATTTCATTTCAGATATTTACATTGCTGCTCCTGAAGAGTGGATATAAATACTTCACGAAACGCATAGAGCCTTTGTAATGCAATGTTTTACCGATCTTGTTATTATTCATATGTATAATCTTAGATGTTCATGAAGTTCAATTATTCTGCTGCAATAGGAAGTTCTCAGGTTGTGTAGGCTCAATCCCTTTCCACTGTCATGTTCAATCATGTTCCTTTTGTGTATATTAATAAATTATATTGTAACATATTTATGATTTTTATGAATTGTATGGTATGTAAATAAAGTACCTTGTCTTGACCCCTGACTGATGTCTACGTGCCTCACTCAAAGTCCCGCACTGTCCACTTTATTTTGTCATATATACAGGGATGGAGGTATGAGACCACACCAGGTCTCTTCCTCATCTAAAGTCACAATGTTTCCCTTTTTCCCCCTCTTTTTTTCAATGTTTATTGCAATAGAGTTTATATGCAGCTTCTGTTATTCGATTTAACCCTTCTGGTCTATGACTATAGCTAGTTTTAGCTTAGGGCTTAAAAACCAGCATAGGCTAGAGCCAGATTAGGCATCCAATGGCCCATTGGGTATTTAGAGGTCCAGTTGCATGGCAGATTAGAAGTTGCTAGAGACTAAGAATTAGAGTAGGTGTTCTAGTGTCACACCATGGTTTCTACTAGGGATGGGCCAGACACCCCCCTGTTCGGTTCGCAGCAGAACTCCCGAACAGGGGAAATGTTATAACCCGAACAGCGAACCCCGTTTGCCCATCCCTATTTATACCTAGTGTTGGGGCAGTCATCCCCCTGTTCGGTTCACACCAGAATTCCTGAACTTGTAAAAACGCTTGGACGTGAGCCGCAAACTGTATTAAATTCTACGGGAGCCAAACAGGCTGTCAGGAAAAGCCCTCTTGCAAATATCCCAGCAAACTAAAGTTTAAAGGAATGCCTGTGCACAGAAGCGCCATCCGGCGCGCGCAATAGCGCCAATAGTGCTAACGTGCGTACGCGCATGCGCAATAGCGCCAATAGCGGCGCCCTGTGACAGCACTTGGCGCCAAAGGGGCTATTTAAAGAGGACTGTTCCACTGCTGCCTTGCTGTCCGGTCTACAGCGTTCCTGAAGACCCCTTGTGCCCTGTTACTTGCATTTGCTACCTGATACCTGTTGGACTGTTCCTGACTACTCTGTTTCTGCCTGCCCTGATCTCAGCTTTTGGACTTTGACTATTCTCCCGGATTTACCTCCTGTACCTGATCTGCCCGTCTGTGTTTGACCCGGCTTGCCTGCACCCTGCTGTCTACATCCTGCTGCTGGACTACAAGACACCTCCCAGCTGTCTACATCCTGCTGCTGGACTACAAGACACCTCCCTGCTGTCTGCATCCTGCTGCTGGACTACAAGACACCTCCCTGCTGTCTACATCCTGCTGCTGGACTACAAGACACCTCCCAGCTGTCTACATCCTGCTGCTGGACTACAAGACACCTCCCTGCTGTCTGCAGCCTGCTGCTGGACTACAAGACACCTCCTTGCTGTCTACATCCTGCTGCCAGACTACAGGACACCTCCCAGCTGACTACCTGATTCAGCTCTCTGCTCCAGCCTTCCAGTCAGGCACTTGTGCCCCTTCGCACTCCCGAGCCCCTGTCATCACTACTAGGGGTTCCCGAGTCGGAGGTATACGAGAGGCCGTTCCCTGCATTCCGGGCTCCACCTACCAGGTACGTGACACAGGCAAAAAATCAAAAGTGCGCATTTTGAAGGCTTATTTGCAAGTAATTGGGCATAAAAGGGGTATGGGGGTCTAGGTACTACCTGGGGGACATGTATCAATAAAAAGTAAATTTAAAAAAACTGTAGTTTTTTCAGGAGCAGTGATTTTAATCCCCCTGGCAGTATTCCTGAGTCTGGTTCAGGGTGAGATTTTAGTACCAAAAGCGGTAACCCCGAGCCAGACTCGGGATCGCATCACTGGATCCTGGAAGATGTGACTTACCTTGTCTCTGGAATCCCGCAATGTTCTCCCGCTGTATTCGGCGGCCGGATCTTCCACCCGATGCACTGTGTGCCCTGGCTTCCGTTCCCTGCGAGTGTAGCGACGCAGGGGGTGGAACCGGCGGCAAATTAAAAAAGTATAAAACACAAACACACTGACACATTGTAATCCTATTGGATTACATTACTAAATAAAATAAAATTGACCTCAGTTTGCCCCCCAGTGCTTTGTCCAGTGCCCCTGCCTGCAGTTTTACTGTACTTTCTGTCTGGAAACTACCGAGCGACCATGGCATCAAAAAAGAGCGCTTCAACCTCAAAAGCGGCATATGACCTGCTGGAAAACAGCGACAGTGAGACAGAATCGCTTGCAGAAGTGGGTGATAGCGATTCATGGGGAAGTTCGTCATCAGGCACGGAAATCGATTTTAGCAAAGATCCTGCGACTGTGCCCAGTGATGTGTGGACTTGATTGACTGCGGTACGGAGCACACAGCGCCCCCAAGATTCCCGTTTACCTGAGCACCTGGTATCAAAGCGGAGGATGAAGATGACAGCCCCTTGGGATACCTCCAACTCTTTTTGACTGATGAGGTCATAGAAAGAATTGTTACAGAGACCAATCGGTACCAGGAGCAACAAGCTACTATACCTCAGAGGTTTTCAAGGAGCAGAAAATGGGAACCAGTGACCAAAGAGGACATCTGGAAGTTTCTGGGCCTAATTATTCTCCAGGGAGTGGTGGGGAAACCCCTGCAGAAGTGGTACTGGACAACCAACAAAATATTAGCCACTCCTTTTTTTGGCACTATCATGTTGGAATACAAATTTTCTCTCATAATGAAATATCTGCATTTTCAAAATAATGAAGAATTTGAGACTTCTCATCCAGCTCCAAAACTGAAAAAGATTTGGGACCTATATCAAATTATTCTGAAAAATTTCCAGCAGACCTATGTACCAGACAGAGACGTCAGTATCGATGAAAGTCTAATGGCCTACAAAGGAAGACTTAGCTGGATACAGTACATCGCATCTAAGAGAGAACGATTCGGTATAAAATCATTCATGCTCTGTGAAGCCAGCACTGGTTACATATGGAATTCGGTCCTTTACACTGGGAAAGGGACCAAATTCAATGACAGATTCAGTAATTATGGAATGGCACCCGCTTCTGTTCTTACTATGATTGAGCCATTGCTGAATCAGGGGTACTGTGTAACCACACATAATTTTTATACTTCTCCAGAACGCTACGAGTTCCTTCTACAACACAAGACGGATGCATACGGGACTGTTAGAGCTAACCGGCGTGACATGCCGCCAACCTTTGGCAATAAAAAACTCAAGGCAGGAGAAATAGTTGCCTGGCAAAAAGGGAAAATGATGTCACTAACATGGCGCGATAAAAAAGATAAAAAAAGATGTGTGCCTAATGAGGACCATTCACAACACCTCTACTCTTATGGTACATACAAAAGGTGGTAAAGACGTAATGAAACCAAGTCGTAATGGACTACAACAACACCATGGGAGGTGTTGACAGAGCTGACCAGGCCATGACTTTTTATCCTGCTATGAGAAAGCAACAAAAAAAATATTACAAAAAAAAATCTTCAGGCATCTTCTTGAACAGTGCCTGTGGAATGCTTTCATTCTTCTAAAAAAAAAAAAAAAAAAATGTGACAGGCCTGTGGTTCATGCAGACTTAGTTTGGAAAGTTGCCGAACTTATATTTCTCAAGCACCAAACGCCTGACAGGTCGACACTTTATGGACCACATTCCACCAACGGAAAAGAAGGCAGCACCCACAAGGATGTTTGTGGTTTGCTTCTCACAGGAAGGAAAATCAGAAAAGAAACCCGGTTCTACTGTCCTGACTGTGACGTCGGATTTAATGCTGTACCCTGTTTTAAAATTTTCCATACCAGAGATGTTTACTAAAGCAATATGACTACTAATATTGCACACTTGTTTGGCCAAAAAAAATGTCAGTGTTTTTGATTTATATTATTTACTAAAATTGATTGAATAAAAAGTATTACTATTATATTATTATTTATAGTTATTTATTATATTATAATTTATGATTTTGTGTTTCAAACTTTATCATGCCCAGGATGTCTACTAGACTCTTGTTTGGACAGATTTCAATGAGTTATTCCTAAGAATTACAGGCCTACAATATAAATCGCCACATTTCCATGCAAAAATAATGGTACCGCTTTCAGCACCTAAAATCCGAAATAATCATACCGCCAGGGAGGTTAATGATAAAGTGCAACAATGAAAATTAAAAATCCCTTTAAATATCATGCCTGGGGGGCCCCCCTTAATGTGCCTGTCAAGTGGTACTTTTGTAGCATATACAGCAAAACTGACATTTCTAAAGAAAAAAATCCCATTTAAAATGACTCGTGGTTACAATTGCCGATACCCGGCTATTAAAAAATAAAGAAAAATGGCATGGGATCCCCCCCCAGTCCATACCAGGCCCTCTATAGGGTTACGGTGTGAAGGCACCAGTGACACCCAAAGACCAATTTTTCAGCAACTGTTTGTGCAGGGCATCAAATTGCATTTTTTGACAGCGAGGCAAATTCCTGCTTTCATCAAGAGTACATCTATAGGGTTATGGTGTGAAGGCACCACCGACACCCAAAGACCAATTTTTTCGCACCCTTTACCTGTATCCAAAGTCTACAAAAGAGACACCAAAATGTATCCAAAAAATCTATAATCTTGTTCCGAGTGCACTAAACTGTGGCCTCATCATACAGACTCTCCAAGCCGTGTTTATAAAATAAAGAAAGCTTGAATGAAAAATGTAATTTTTTTGGCTTTATAAATGTCATTATTGCTGCAGTAGGCTCTATACACGTTACAGATGAGCCACATTACAGGCAGACTAAGGGGACCCCCCAGGCACTATATTTAAAGGAATTTTTCATTTTGATGGTTTCACTTTAAGCATCAGTAAATCACTGCTCATTAAAAAATTATGTTTTTTTACAAACTTTTTTTCATTGATACGTGTCCCCCAGGGCAGTACCCAGACCCCTATATAACCATTGTATGCACAACAACTTTGCATTGTTCGAAAGTTCTGCCATGAACCGAACAGGGGTCATTCACCCCATCTCTAGCCACATTGCGATTATTCTCAGGGACTCCTTCAACTGGAGGTATCTTTGTTAATTACTATACAGTATTTACCAGATATATGTGCACAATTCCACCAGGACCCTTTGCTGATAATACCCGTTTGTACATTGGACGTACTATATGTACTATCCTTAATCTTTGATTATAAAAAGCTCATAATATTTTCATACTGGTAAGCATCTATACATTTATGGTTAAACTTATAGTCTGGCTGCAGTAGTTAATTTGCTGCCAATTACTTTGATTAGATTACTGGTTAATTTCCCACAAAGGGAATACCCTCTGTTCACAGAGGCTCTGTTCTGGGTAAAGGCACTGCCAACTTTATTATCAAACCCACTCTTCAGGCCTGAAGAAGGAGCGCATGCTCTGTAAATGCGTCACCTATTGGTCCATCACGTCCCGAAAGTGATGTTATCCCCTGTCTCTCTGTGCGTTCCAGATGCAGGAAGCGTCAGCAACCACTGGCGCGGCCCGCTCTGAGCTATCATTGAAAAGCCTCACGGATGTACCCTCTCCATGGACACCCTGCCATTCGTACCCAATGCTTGTGATTACTTCACTCTTGTGAGTACCTATATTCATTTGTGTAATAAATTTACTCTTATACTACACTTAGATTAGTGCCTGTAGTTTATCCCCAGCTGTTCCAGAAGTTGTTTCTTACATTCCACTGGGCTGCCTCTCCAGGTGTTTTAACATGGACTATATAGACGTTTATTAGTCAATTTTAATAATTTTTAAACTCCTTTGCCCATTACTATCCCATTATGTTCAACAAGCTGGCATGTTAACACTTTTGAGGCTTCTGGGTAATTACGAACCTCACTTCCAGTCACTAACCCGAACCAAAACGAGGCTTGGAGTGCAAGCCGGGAATAAGGAACAAAGTGGCATTACAGAGCCCCAAAACAGAAAGCTGGATAGACTTATGCCCTGTACACACGGTCGGACATTGATCGGACATTCCGACAACAAAATCCATGGATTTTTTCCAACAGATGTTGGCTCAAACTTGTTTTGCATACACACGGTCGCACAAAGTTGTCGGAATTTCCGAACGCCAAGAACGCGGTCACGTACATCACGTATGACGAGACTATAAAAGGGCAGTTCAGTACTAAGCGCGGCACCCTGTGGGCTCCTTTTCCTAATCTCATGTTAGTAAAAGTTTGGTGAGAGACGATTCGCACTTTTTCAGACTCGTGGTTTTCAGATCGTATTTCTGCTGTTCAGTTTGTGCTTGTGGGTTTGTATCTGTTCTTCAGTGCATGCAGCGAGTTACCCTTGACTTGTCGTTGTGTTCATTCGTTACTGATTTTCAGGTCGCTCTTCACAGGCCTTGCTGTTCTTCAGTGCGTTCTGTTTCTTCGTTCTGAGCAACCGACCGTTTTCTAGCCATGTTGCGTGTATGTACTCACCGCAGAGTTCGTGCTGTGCGGGGGCTTGGTGTTGGGGTCCTTACTTTGACATAAGCCCAGTCCATGAACAGGGTGGGGAGGAGTTCATGGACCAAGAATTGGTTGCTCCAGTGTGACCAGTTCTGTCACAGACCTTTGCTCCGTGAGATCCGTGAGAATAATCCTGACGATTTCAGGAACTTTCTCTGGATGATGGACCCCGTATTTCACCGTTTGTTGGCTTTGCTGACCCCCTATATCAGCAGACAGGATACCTGCATGAGGCAAGCCATCACTGCGGAGCAGAGGCTAGTCGCCACCCTGCGGTACTTGGCGACAGGGAGAAGCCTGCAGGACCTCAAGTTCTTGACAGGCATCTCCCCCCCAGGCTCTGGGGATCATTATCCCAGAGACCTGTTCTGCTATCATCCAGGTCCTGCAGAAGGACTATATTACGGTAAGATTTGTATCCTTTAACATCACATTTTATTGTATTTAATGTTTACTAATGTATTGTATTGTATTTCTTTCCTCATTCCCTAATCACCATGACTGTAATATGCTGTGAAAGTCCCCTTTGTCCTCATGAATGCTTGAATTTTAGGTATTTTTTTTGTCCTTCATACATATTTGCCTTCACTTACCCACCCAGCATGCTCTCCTGGTCCCTATATCCACCTCATCTACTCAAATACCAATGTATTTTGTCAGCTCCATAGTAGTGCTTTACACTAAACACCCCCCTAAAATGTTGAAAATTGTGATGTGTATTTGAAATGCAGGCAGAGTGCCAGAGGCTTTTTTTTTGGGTCCCAAAATCAGTTGGGACCCTCGCTCCCCCAACTGCTAACTCAGCTGATACCAATCCTTTATCTGCTGACTTTGCCAAACTCATATACACTATACCCACCTCTTTTGTGGTCATATTTATGGATGAATTCCCCAAAGCATGTAGTGCAAGGGCCTGCCTGAATACTTTCAAATGGTACTGTTTAAAGTTTTTGTATCCTATTATTATCTTGATAGGTAATAGCAGAATGTAAAAATGTGCTAAAATGTGTACAGTGTATTTATCTCTTTGTATTATGACACTTCTTACCTGTCCAGTGGGCTGCCAATACTGTAAAGTAAGGGGGGCTGGCCAAAGTAATACACATTATTTAGGCATTCATCTCTCAATGAAGTGGAGAGGGTTACCTGTCCAAAACATCTCCCCCCATAAATTTGTTTAAATAGCCCATGGGGGGGGGGGGTCTGATAGGTGGACCTTAGACCTTTGTCTTTAAAAATACTCCCTATAATAAATGTTATACTGATGTTGGCCAAGAATGTTTGTGTCTAATCTGCTTTCCATGTTTATGTGCAAAAGGATTAATATTTTTTTCTTGTTTGTCTCCACAGTTTCCTTCCAACCCACAGGAATGGCAGACTGTGGCATCACACTTTGCCCAGCGGTGGGACTTTCCTAACTGCGGAGGGGCAATTGATGGGAAACAAGTCCACATCGTCCCACCACCCAACTCGGGGTCATACCATTACAACTACAAGGGGGGTTCAATAGTATTGTGATGTTGGCGGTGGTATTGGCTACTTACGAGATCCTGTATGTGGACGTGGGGAAGAATGGCCGGATGTCAGATGGTGGAGTCATCACCCACACAGAGTTCTACAGGCGTCTCCAGAATGGCAGCTTGCACTTGCCACCTCCAGAAGACAATGCAGAAAGACTCCCATTTGTCTTTGTTGCGGAGGAAGCATTTGCGCTGGGGTACCATCTTATGCGGCCATTCCCTATGAGGACCCTCACCCCGGACCAGAGGGTTTTTAATTACTGGCTGGCCAGAGCCAGAAGAGTGGTGGAGAACACGTTTGGAATAATGGCCAGCCGGTTCCGCCTATTTCTTACACCCATACACATGGCAGAGTATAAACTCAATCACATCATCCTGGCTTGCTGTGTTCTCTACAACTTTTTAAGGAGAAATTCTGTGAACTATGCTGCCTCAGTTGGGCCTGAAGCCACAATTAATCTCACTGAACTAACCCTGATGGCGCTTGAAGCTGGCCGTCCTGGCTTAACCCCCCCGAGTGCCCGCGAGGTCTGTCTAAGATACATGGAATACTTTGCAGGTAGGGGGGCCATCAATATGCCAGACAATATCTGAGACATTTTTTTAATGAAAAAATATTTTTAACAGAAAAATTATTTTCTTACATTTACTACTTGTGTTTCTTTTAGCTGACCATGACTGAAATTTGGAGATCCTGAAAATGGCATGATTCAGTAAAATGTGAAAGCACTGTTGGGTGTTATTTACTAAAGGCAAAGACACTTTGCACTCCAAGTGCACTTGAGACTGCACAGAAACTGCACTTGTAGTGCAAAGTGGATTAGTCCTTAGGAAATAACCCCCATTGTCTCAGAAAACACAAATTTTAACATAAAAAGTTTAGGATCAATGAAAGAAGAAGCCACACATTATTATTATCAAGATTTTTAATACAAGAACAATCACATCTGCATTTATAAAAGGTTTTTAAAACAAATCAACATGTATGTTGTATAAAATATTTTTAGGTGACATTAATAATAAAAGTAGAAATGTTCTTTTAAGGGTAAAACAGGCATGTTTAAAACCAACAAGAAATACACAAATCTGGAACTTACAAAGTTCAACTTTTGTAGAAATTGAAGGCAATATCAGGCATGAGTATTTATAAACTGTGTTTGATATTGCGCTCAGATGGGGTGAAGTCACCCCTGGAAAAGCCAAATTTTGAAAATGCACACAAATTGACGAATGTCAACATGTGCTAGCTGCCATCACGGGAGGATTAAGGGACGTGTTTTGTGAGTGCATCCCCTTCCTCTCAGCTACTTTATTATTGAGGAAGGGGTTGCACCCCTGAAACGCGTACATTGATTTCCCCTGATGGCAGATAACACATGTTGACACAGTGTGTGCATCTTCAAAATTTGGCTTTTCGAGACTATATTAAAAAATGTGAAAAAAAAATTCATGAAAAAAAAGCCAACAAAATTAGGGATTTTGAGGGGTTTTAAACTCTCCCTAAAACATCAATGATGTTCTTCATTTTGTTTTGAACATCATTGATGTTTTGCTTGATGTTTTCCAAATCCCTATTACACCCCATGATCTCCACCGATCAGGATCTGGGCACTTTCACTGGTGAAATGGCCTTCATCCACAACATCACGATCACCTAAAAATCTAGAAACAAAAACACACCATGTATTATAAATATGCCGACATCCATCTCTTACCTGAGCCTGTGGTCGCAGACACTCACCTGTTGTGGTGACAATTTCGACCACGTCTCCCTCCTCCTCTGGTTGGCTTTGGGGGATTTCCCCTTCTTCCTGAGGTAGGGGATCTGTTGTCTCCTCTGATGAGTGGTATCCTCCGAGTCTTTTCTCCCCTATGTAATAAAAAAAAGGTATACTTAGCACACAGATATTTGATTGCAGAAATAGGAATATGAAACATTGCTTGGAAGTGGGGTACAATTGTCTGTTTTGGCAGAGTTTCAAGATGAAGAAATATTGTTTTCCTTTGTAAAGCTTGAATACTTACCTATTTTGTACAAGCTTCACAGATGGAGACACCCCTATACTATACACTGGAGCACCTGTGTGGGCCCCCCTAATAAAAAGGGTGTTCTTGTGTCCCACACTAGTGCTCCAGCGTCCAGATGTGTAAACAGCTGCTGAGTGTCCTCCCCTTACACAGAATCTAGTTTGCAGTTCATTCTAGTTACTAACCCATCCAGACAACAAAATTATTTTAAGAGAAGTAGACCAGAAAAAATGTATTGAAATTCATCTGGCCAAAACATGGTGTTTTATCCAAATGTATGACTCAGAGAGTTGGCTGTGTCATTGCCATCATCCCTTATAACTTTAAAGACCAAATATGTACCTCAAATTGGGATTTTTAGGGAAATGTAATGATTAGAAAACTGTTGAATTAAATTAAAAAGAATTTTATTGGTACAAAAACTAATAAAATATACATAAATGTACACATCAATATATGTTTTTGAAAGTGTTGAATAATTAAAAAAAAACATCAGATACATGAAAACATATGATGCATCCTACTGCTAATTACAAGTACCACCCCAAATTGGTGCAATGGCGTCCTGATAGCAGATTTCCAACGCGTTTCAACTTTTATTGTCAGAGTAAAGTCTTCCTCAGGGAGGGACTGCATCACATTCTAAAATTTCAAACAACAGCATGATTACTAATATATATATATATATATATATACACACGTGTATGTCGCCTATATCTAGAGCAATCGCATTTCAACTGAAAAGTGGCATATGCGACTTACATTAAGGCATGTAGCTGTGAAAATTGCTTTCCCAGTGCTGGCAGGGGCCCTAACACCCGATTGTCAGTGCTGCTCAAATATCCTCTACGGGGCCGCCCCGTTTTTTATTTGAGCAGCACTGACAATCGGGTGTTAGGGCCCCTGCCAGCACTGGGAAAGCAATTTTCACAGCTACATGCCTTAATGTAAGTCGCATATGCCACTTTTTAGTTGAAATGCAATTGCTCTAGATATAGGCGACATACACGTGTGTGTGTGTATATATATATATTAGTAATCATGCTGTTGTTTGAAATTTTAGAATGTGATGCAGTCCCTCCCTGAGGAAGACTTTACTCTGACAATAAAAGTTGAAACGCGTTGGAAATCTGCTATCAGGACGCCATCGCACCAATTTGGGGTGGTACTTGTAATTAGCAGTAGGATGCATCATATGTTTTCATGTATCTGATTTTTTTTATAATTATTCAACACTTTCAAAAACATATATTGATGTGTACATTTATGTATATTTTATTCGTTTTTGTACCAATAAAATTCTTTTTAATTTAATTCAACAATTTTCTAATCATTACATTGCCCTAAAAATCCCAATTTGAGGTACATATTTGGTCTTTAAACATGGTGTTTTATTGGCCGAACGAACAACGTTTCCAACGAACGAATAATGTGCCCATGAACATGAAAGTTGCCATTTTAAACTGTACAACAGTAAAGAAAAGCACATGGAGCAGCACGAACGTAATAAAAATAAAGAATAGGAACGCAGGACAACTACTTACTTTTTTGCAGCACTCTCCTGATCCTTCTATACTGATCGTGCTCTGTTAATTTGAGGTACGACCACCGCTTCCCGAGTTGATCCTTGGATCGCTGTATCCCAAAATTTCTGTGCAGACTCTCTACAACTTTCACCATGATCTTGGCCTTTCTGACATTTGGGTTGGAGTAAGGTCCATACTTCCCGTCATAGTCGGCCCTTTTCAGTGTGTCGACCATCTCCACAAAGGCCATATTTGAGGCCTTAAATAGTTTCCTCCGGGATCGAGACGTTTCTGGCTCCGGGCTTTCCTCCTCCTCCTCGTTGCTGTAATTAGCACGCACCTGTTGTATCTCTGCCATGTGCTCTTCCCCACTGCGCTGAACGAGAAGGGGTGGGGAATAGACTAGAAAGAACGTCAGGAGCGGGAGGAGTTTCACACATGCGCAGTGTATATAAAGCGTAACACGCATGCGTAGTACGTACGATCTGTGAGAGGAGGAAGGCGTATCGGAGGCGCTGATCATGATAACGAAGGTAACATTTAAACTTGGCCCTATACTGCTTCTAGATTGAGGCCTATATTGGGACAAGATTAGGAGACTTTAGCCTGACATTATGGTTTGTCTTGTGTATTGCAGATAAAATGGATGGCTTCAATGACCACAACTTCCTCCCCCTGTTCATAGACAAATACAGGGAGCTGCCCTGTCTGTGGCAGGTGAAACATCCACATTATAATCATAAACAAAAGGGGCAGGCAGCGCCAGAGAAACTGCTGGAGTTGGTGAAGCCAGTGGTCCCCACGGCAACCATCCCAAATTTAAAAGCCAAAATTGATGGCCTGAGGAGCACATATCTTAGGGAGTGCAAGAAGGTCCAGGATTCCCAGAGATCCGGAGCTGCAGCAGATGACGTTTATGTCCCCAGGCTGCGGTACTATGAGAGACTTTGTTTTCTGGCAGAACAGACTGAAGTCAGGGAATCCCTCTCAACCCTTCCTTCCACTCTTCCTTCCACCCTATCTTCCACCCCAGCTGAGGCATCTGATGTCCAACCTGGGACTTCCAGCCAGGAAGAAGTGGAGGAGCCCAGCGGAAGTCAGGTATAGCATTGTTCTACAGATTTCTGGTCAATAAATAAATGTTTACTAGATGTTATTATTGATCACTAATTGCTGATTTAATAAAGTGTTTTACATATCAATAGACAGTAGTGGGCAAAAATAATTGGGACAGGAATGAAAAATGCTGGGCTCAGAATGATAGTCTGTTATATTTGTTAACATTCAATTTGCAACAGTCACGAGGTGGTAATTGTGTGTGATTGATGAAGAAAAAACTAAAACTATGTCACTTTTTCATACACAGGAAGACCTCAGCCAGGAGGAGGCTGTGGAATGTGGCACACAGGAGGAGGCTGTGGAATGTGAAACACAGGAGGAGGCTGTGGAATGTGACACACAGGAGGAGGCTGTGGAATGTGACACACAGGAGGAGGCAGGGGTTAGTGGCAGCCAGTAGGAGGCGGGGCTAAGTGGCAGCCAGGAGAAGGCCGGGCCCAGTAGGAGCCTGACAGAATTCCCAGGTCCCGCCATCCAAACAAAAGACCCAGGAAGGGTAGTAACGTGGAGGATTCAGCACTCAGGCTGATTTAGGAGGCTTCTACGTCCCTTAGAGCCTTCCCCACTCGTGAAGAGGCCTTTGCCTGCATGGCTGTCACCAAACTGCAGGGCATGCAAGAGGGCCAACGCCTCAAGTGTGAGGAAATCATTTATCAAACCTTAAATAAGGGGTTGAGGGGTGAAATCACACCCAATACCTATCTGAGTGAGTTGGACCATCCTCCTCCTCCTGCCACAACTCCACCACCACAGACACAGCGTGGAAGGAAGAGTGGAAGGAAGACAAGAAAGTGATGTCCTGGGTTCAGTCTGGTCTGACAAAAGATGCAGGCTCTTGTATGACTACAGCCTGGGGACATACATGTCTTCTGCTGCTGTTCATGATCTCTTGGACTTCTGAACCAGATTGAACTCCCTTAGATAAGGACTCCTCAGGCCACCAATTTTGCCTGAAAATAATTGATGTGTGCCCTGGGGGCCAAAGGCTTCGCCAATTTCTGTTATTTCTCCAGCGTTGCCTCCCTCTTTCTTTGGTTATGAGCCCTTAATACATTTTTGATTTGATTACTATACTCGCCTATGTGTGTTTTCCTTCAAAAAGGACAGTTTGTGAGGAGGCAGGTACATTTCAAAAATACAATGTGAAACAATAGACACCAATACCAAGCAATCTCCTTAAGATTAAATAATACAAGATAATAATGGTGTTGTGGTAACTTGACACACAAAAAACACACCCAAAAATATTCTGGAGTTAAAAAAAAAAAAAAAAAAAAAAACACAAGATCCGGCATTAAAAAATCCTAAAAATAATTATTTAACCTAAAAACATAAAAAAAAAAAAAAATAAATTCTCGGTAGATGTGACAAATAAAAATATTATATTGATGAAATCACGATAAATAATAAAGAAAGAAGTTTGTGAGAAGTCTGTGTGAATATGAGCAGCAAAACTACTTCATTCTTCTCACATTATAAAGAAGAAGAGAGTGCGCTGCATTAAACTATTTAAAACATTGCAGCGTGACGAAAGTGCTATATCCATTCCGAATGCTAATTTTACCAGACCAAGCAGTTCCATCTCGGAATTTATTCTGAGCATGCGTGGCACTTTGTGCGTCGTAATTGTCCACACACGGTCGGAATTGACGCGATCGGATTTTGTTACCAGAAAATTTTATAGCCTGCTCTCAAACTTTGTGTGTCGGAAATTCTGATGGAAAAAGTCTGATGGAGCCCACACACAGTCGGAATTTCCGACAACAAGCTCCGATCGCACATTTTCCATCGGAAAATCCGACCGTGTGTACAGGGCATTAGTGCCGGTCTAAGGCACTGGGAAATAAATGTCTAGTGGTTAACTGACTGGAGGAGCGCCAGAATAGTGGAGTGGTTATCCCTATATGAACCAAAGGCAAAATTTTTTCTAGGCTCTGGTGAGTGACCATTTTAGAAGGTGGTGGTGGCATAAGAAGTGGTGAAAAGTCATGGTTATGCAGCACGGATGGAATGTGAAGCACAAGAGCACTTTGAATATACATGTCAAATAGCATAATTATTGGAGATTTATGAAATATGTATATGGTTTATAAGTGTGATTCCTTTTCCACTCTATAAATTTGGTATTTTTTGTATATATTTATCATTTTTTCTAATTTATATTTTGTCACGTTGCACTTTAAAAGAATGAGGTTGACACGTAAAAATGCAAAAGTTGAAACACCGCATTAGTGGTTACAGCATATAAGCATGTATATGGATTAGGGCAGTCACACTATTTTGAATACATGTTAACACTTAGCACCAACTTATCTATGTGTGTCAGTATAGTACAGCACTTCTGGTAGTTAAATACATTTTTATAGGCGGGCTACACATTTTAAAAAAAAAAAAAAGGCAAAAACTGAGGAAGAAATAGGGACAAAAGGTGTTTTGTCCCTAGAAATAATATTATTGGGGGCTATGGATATTTTAACCTGAAACACCTCCTCTGTGTGGATGTTACTATAGACCTGACTGCAGAACTTATCTTCCTCCAATTTTCCTATCCAACCAAAGTTCTCTAAATGAACAGAAGAATAGCATCCAATAATTATTATAATAATTCTTATTGTCCAGGATTTATATTGTACCAACAGTTTGTGCAGCGCTTCACAACATGAGGGCAAACAGTACAGTTGCAATACAATTCAATACAGGAGGAATCAGAGGGCCCTGCTCGTTAGAGCTTACAATCTAAAAGGGAGGGTCACGTGATACACAAGATAATAACTGTGGGGGATGATAGAGCTTAGCCACCCCCCGGCCACCATTAGTAGCTGGCAGTAAAAGTAAAGAACAAATACAGCCATCTCCTCTGTTCTTTTAATCTCTCCTACACTGTGCACATGTTTTTTTGTTTTTTTAAACAAAGCCTGTAAATACCTTATCTTTAATCTCTTCTGACTGGTCAAGTGACCTCTGGCCACTCTATTTCTCCAATCTATAGGCTACAGCAGGAGGGGCTGAGATCCCTCTCTGGCATCAGCTGTGCTGGCCACGGCCTGAGGTCACGTGACCGGCCAGAAAAGATTAAAGCTAAGGTATTTTCAGGTACCGTTTAAAAAAAAAGATTTAGACAGTGTAGGGGAGATTAATAGAACAGAGGACCTTGGCTGTAGTCGTTCTCTACTTTTACTGCCAGCTACTAATAGTGGCAAGAAGGGGACACACACACACACACACAGGAGCTGACAGGCTGGGAGGGGGAAAGGGAGAGACCACCGTAATCAGGGATCAGCGGCCAGGATTACCGTGGTCAGCACACAGAGGGGGGGGAGCACAGGAACAGGCAGGGTCAACCAGGTTTTTTATAGTTTAGAAAGGGGCAGCACAAGCACTGTGCTCTTTAATCTGCTATAAGGGAATGGGAGCTCTTTTTTTTTTTTTTTTCTTTAGGGTTACAACTACTTTAGGGCACACTAAAAAGATATTCTGGCTAAAAAATGTTAGCCAGAAAGATAGGCACATTGTTGTGGCAGCGCTTAAACAGTACAGAGAAAGTAGTACACATTTTTACAAAGTGAACCTGTGCTAAGCTAGTGACACCCTGTGTGTAAGAGTATGACAAGGTGCCACTGAAACAGGAAGCAAATGGGGATACAGATAGAAATAAAAATGGCCAGAGAAACCTGAGGGTGGGTTCATGTCATGCTTTAAATATTCTCTAATGCATAGATGTGGTGGCTTGATTCATTTTCTTTTTGTAAGCTTTTTTTCCCCTGGTGATCCGAACAGTAACACACTTCCTGTCTTAGGGTCTTAGAGATTAAAAGAACAGAGGAGATGGCTGTATTTGTTCTTTACTTTTACTGGGGAAAATAATAATAAGAAAAAGCTAACACCTTTGGACAGCAGCATTGTCAGTCTGGGGAGAGGAATGTGTTAGACTAGCAGATTTATGGGCTTTACTAACAAACAGAAGCTGAACTCAAGCTAACTATTTTATAGGCAGTTACAGAAAAAAGGTTTTTTTTTTTTTTTATAATTTTGGGATAAAGATTTTTCAGCTGGCCCCTGTAAGAACCCCTGTCAGTGGTAAATAGTTTGTCTCAACCCAATAACCTCTGCTTAATCTGGACAGATTGGTCTGTTAAAGGAAATTGAAAAAAAGAAAAAAAAAAACAGACTTACTGGCTGGATCCACGAGGTGCAATGAAACTCAGATCTAAAAAAATAACAAAAAATATCTGATTATAATATTAACATCAATATAGTAAATTAAATATGTGTCCAAAACACAAATTAACTCAAAGTGTCACAAAGTATCCATGTTGTTTTTAAACATAAGGTGCAATGTAACTCAGATCTAAAAAATGAAAAAAATATCTGATTATAATAATAACATCAATATAGTGAACAAAATCAATGTTCAAAACACAAATTAACTCAAAGTGTCACCATGGGGGTTATTTACGAAAGGCAAATACACTTTGCACTACAAGTGCAAACTACACTTGAAATTGCGCTGAAAGTGCACTTGGAAGTGCAGTCGCTGTAAATCTGAGGGGGTGGATCTGAAATGAGGGTAAGCTCAGCTGATTTTATTATCCAATCATGTGCAAGCTAAAATGCTGTTTTTTATTTTCCTTGCATGTCCCCCTTTGGATCTACAGCGACTGCACTCCCAAGTGCACTTTCAGTGCAATTTTAAGTGCACTTTTCACTTGTAGTGGAAAGTGGATTTGCCTTTAGTAAATAACCCCCATAGTGTCCATAATGTTTTTCCAAACAAAAATAGATGAAGGTGTACTGCTTCCAGTGTTTATCGATAATCAAATCATAAAGTGCATCCATGCTCCACCAGTGCTCACTAAAAACTTAGCTTGGGGTTCATTTGCATGATAATTTGTTTTCCAGTAACAGACAGTGCAATCTTTTTTACGTGTTTTCTATTACTCTTGTAGCGCCCACTTACTTAGGTGTGTGCTAGATTAGATAGTTAGGATTAAAACTAGGCCAAAATTGCCAGTGTTTTACCCTGTGGTGTAAGCTGGTGAGTTTAATTTGGTTGGGAGGTTAGTTAGAGTAGAGGAAGGTGTGGCCACCTACACTCTGCCTGTGTAATTTCCACCTCTTTCTATGAAATGTTCTGGAAAGTGGGAGGAATAAAGGAATAGAGTGGCAGGTAGTCTTTTGGAGACCCCACTGGGCCAATCATTGATTTACTTGGGCAGAGGCGGGACTTCTATAAAAGGCAAGGTCACATGCTTTTGGGGGTTGGAGTTTGGAGATCCAGAGAAGAAGGATGTAGAGGTTGGTGCAGCTTGGGTGCTCTCCCCTTCGGGGGAGGGGGGGATATGCATGTGGAGAGGAGACTTCAGGAGATTTTATAAGAAGGTTGCTACTACTGACAGATACAAGGACTGGGAGAGGACCCTCTATGGCAAGCATGGATGGTCGCTCGGGGAGCACACGTGAGTGTAACCCAGGGGAACAGTGCTTCTAATAGACTTTAAAGGGGGTTAGAGTGTGGGTCCAGGAGAAAAAAGTATAGAAGTGGGCCTTAAAGAACTAACACCCTGGAGGAATCCAAAAAGTCATCTCTCTGGACTCTATTCAGAGTATTGTCCTTAGAGTTTAAATTGAAAGTGCTGTGCAGTCAGGAAATAGCAACTAACAGGAGGAAGGAAATATGCATTACACATTTGGAACCAGTGCAAGATGGAAGTTCTTCACAAAGGCTTTACATGTTCTGGATTGAGTGTTGTGTTCTCATTGCATAAATCTTTGGGAGTTATTCAGAGTGGCTCTTTAATGCAATACCGCAACGAAAACAAGGAGCAAAATAAAGTTTAAAGTTTAAATGTTTATAGACTGTCTGCTGTGTCAATCCTTGAGGGAAAGGGGGTAACGGGAACACACTTCAGGAAGGAACGAACTACCCAGCAGCTCCTACGGGGTAGTGCACCTTTTTCTGGTATTCGGGAATTTTAAAAATACAGCAGTCTGTTCTATGTTTTTTTTAGCGTGAAGTTTATCCTTATATACACATCTTACTGGCTGGATCACCAGGTAAAAATGAAGGGGGAAAAAAAAAAAAGTCGAAAAATAGAAAACAAATCTAAGAATTGGTGAGATTACACTTAATACATTTTTGTTTTTGGGTTTAATACCACTTTAAAAAGTTAAAAATTGTTGACAGTTCCTCTTTACGACTGCTCGAGTTTTCCATTCTTCACTGTCTTGCGTATGATTTCCTTTCATGATAACTAGGGAAGATACAGTATATGATGATTTTGATCATGATATGATCACTGAGGTATGGCAGTTTAATTTTTGATCAGAATTCTTTCAGAAATTTTTGCATATTGGAAGTCTATTCTGGAAAACGAAATCGGCAGATAACACTCCGCTGTACAAATTCCTCATCAATTTATGGAAAACAAAAGGCTGCGTGAACTGTTTTCACAGCAGCTGGATGATGAGCAATAGAATATTTCAGGACAAGAGGAAATGATATTTCCTGACATGTTTTGTCATGAGTCATTAACAATGCTCTAACTGTGTAATAGCTACTTCCAATCATACCACGTATGCTGCCTCTGTGGATGCATTACTACTTCCTCCCTGACAACAAATGGTATAATTAACAATGTTAATTTATAAATCCTTTCAGGGTTGTGCAGAGGAAAAGAAGAAATGCCAGTGTCTCTGTAGATCAGCTGCAAAGGCTAACAAAGCTCAGCCTCAATGAGTAATCTAGGTGAATGGTATGGCATTTTTAGATTTTAAAGCTGAACTCAAGACAATTTACAAATTCGTTTTTTTGTTTTTTTTAATACAACTACATGGTATGAGAATCCTGTAATTGCATTACAGTACCACCTAAAGCAGTATTAAACCAAAAATCAATATAGCAGCTTAGTAATGATTAGATGTAGTGGCTGCATTCATTTTTCTTTGTTTTTTTAGGATTTTTTTCCCTCTGTTTTCACCTTGTGATCTGACCAGTAACACAATTTATGTATTAGAGTGCCTCAACTCTGGATGAATGAGAAAAGGGAGCTTATTTGGACAGCAGCATTGTCAGTGTGGGGGGAGGAGAGTGTTTGATGGAGTAGCAAATTTAAATACACCAACAAATTGGAGCTAAACTCCAGGTAAGCCCTGGTTCACACCAGTGCAATTTTCATGCTATTTGACTGTTCAGGAAACCGTTTAAATTATTGCGACTACAGGCGCAAAGACTTTGAAAAGGTTCCTGAATTACTTTTTTTGTAATTTCATTGCAACTTGCATTGACTTCTGTTAAATGAAGTCGCAAGCCGCAATGAAACAGCACATCAAAATCACATCAAAATCACACTGTTTGGGCGGCTTCAAAATCGTGCTGAAGTAGCTACACTGGTGAAATGGCACATCAAAATCGCACTAATTGGGCGGCTACGACATTGTGCGGAAATAGCTGCACTGGTGTGAACCAGGGCCAATGATTTATAACCAGTTACAGCCATCAGTTATTTTCCTTTTGCAAAAAAAGGTTTTTCATAAATAAAAAAAGTTGCTCATGTTAAGCACTAGTGTCAGTATTAAATGGTCTGTCTCCTTCCTGCAACTGCAAGGGAGCTTTTCTATTGAAAAACAACAGACTTACTGGCCAGATCACCAGAAGAAAATATAAACAAATCCTCTGTGGTAGGATGGCTGCTGTCACAAACAAGCAGTATACCCAACTTACAGTATATACAGTGCCTTGAAAAAGTATTCATGCCCCTTGAAATTTTCCACATTTTGTCATGTTACAACCAAAAATTCAAATGTATTTTATTGGGATTTTATGTGATAGACCAACAAAAAGTGGCACATAATTGTGAAGTGGAAGGAAAATGATTAATGGTTTTCAAACATTTTTTACAAATAAATATCTGAAAAGTGTGGCGTGCATTTGTATTCAGCCCCCGAGTCAATACTTTGTAGAACCACATTTCACTGCAATTACAGCTGCAAGTCTTTTTGGGTATGTCTCTACCAGCTTTGTAGATCTAGAGAATGACATTTTTGCCCATTTTTCTTTGCAAAATAGCTCAAGCCCTGTCAGATTGGATGGAGAGCCTCTGTGAACAGCAATTTGCAAGTCTTGCCACAGATTCTCAATTGGATTCAGGTCTGGACTTTGTCTGGGCCATTCTAAAACATGAATATGCTTTAATCTACACTATTCCATTGTAGTTCTGGCTGTATGTTTAGGGTCATTGTCCTGCTGGAAGGTAAACCTCTGCCCCAGTCTCAAGTCTTTTGCAGACTCAAACAGGTTTTCTTCTAAGATTGCCCTGTATTTGCCCCCATCCATCTTCCCATCAACTCTGACCAGCTTCCCTGTCCCTGCTGAAGAAAAGCATTCCCACAACATGATGCTGTCACCACCATGTTTCACAGTGGGGATGGTGTGTTCAAGGTGATGCACAGTGTTAGTTTTCCTCCACAAATAGCGTTTTGCTTTTAGACCAAAAAGCAAAATTTTGGTCTCATCTAACAGAGCACCTTCTTCCACGTGTTTGCTGTGTACCCCACATGGCTTCTCGCAAACTGCAAACAGGGCTTCTTATGGCTTTCTTTTAACAATGGCTTTCTTCTTGCCACTCTTCTATAAAGGCCAGATTTGTGGAGTGCAAGACTAATAGTTGTCCTGTGGACAGATTCTCCAACCTGAGCTGTGGCTCTCTGCAGCACCTCCAAAGTTACCATGGGCCAATTGGCTGCTTCTATGATTAACCCCTTCCCGCCGACCGTACGCAGATATGCGTACTCGGCTTTCCGGGGTTACACCGGGATGATGCCCGCAGCTGCAGGCATCATCCCGGTACCGTTGTTTACAGCGGGCGATCGGCTACCGAGTATAACAACCGATGCGGCTAAAAACCACTCGGTTGTTATACCGGAGGAGCGGGAGGGGACATCCCCCCTCCCGCCGCTGTTACCGGGCCTCCCGTGCGATCGGGAGGCCCGGTGTCTGATCGTGTGCCTTCGGCAGCTGGGGGCGGGCTGGAACGAAGCTGTGGGTGGCTTCGTTCCAGCCTTCTCATTGTAAATGCGGAAGCGACGTCATGACGTCACTTTCCGTTTACTCGGCTGCCAATGGCGCCGAATTTAAAAAAGTACACAATATTCAGAATTGCCGTTTTCGGCGATCTGAATACTTTGAAGTGCAGAGGAGGGATTGGGGGGCTTTTAGACCCCCGATCCCTCCATAAAGAGTACCTGTCACCACCTATTACTGTCACAAGGGATGTTTACATTCCTTGTGACAGCAATAAAAGTAAAAAAAAAAATTTTTTTTTTTAAAACACAATTTATAAAGTAAAAAAAATAAATAAAATAAATAAAAAAAAAAAAAATTTTAAAGTGCCCCTGTCCCCGCGAGCTCGCGCAGCGAAGAAAATGCATACGGAAGTCGCGCCCGCATATGTAAACGGTGTTCAAATCACACATGTGAGGTATCGCCGCGATCATCAGAGCGAGAGCAATAATTCTAACCCTAGACCTCCTCTGTAACTCAAACCTGGTAACCGTAAAAAATTTTTAAAGCGTCGCCTATGGAAATTCATAGGTACCGTAGTTTGTCGCCATTCCACGAGTGCGTGCAATTATAAAGGATGACATGTTTGGTATCTATTTACTCGGCGTAACATCATCTTTCACATTATACAATTGGGGTAACTTTACTGTTTGGATTTTTTAAAATTAATGAAATGTCCCTTTTCCAAAAATTTGCGTTTAAAACACCGCTGCACAAATACCGTGTGATAAAAAATATTGCAACAATCGCTATTTTATTCTCTAGATTCTCTGCTAAAAATATATATATATATAATGTTTGGGAACTCTAAGTAATTTTCTAGCAAAAAATAGGGATTTTAACTTGTAAACACCAAATTTCAAAAATAGGCTTAGTCATGAAAGGGTTAATAAGCTCCTTGACCGGCCTGTCAGTTTAGGTGGTCGGCCATGTCTTGGTAGGTTTACAGTTGTGCCACACTCTTTCCATTTTCGGATGATGAATTGAACAGTGCTCCGTGAGATGTTCAAAGCTTGGAATTTTTTTTATAACCTAATCCTGCTTTAAAGTGTTTGTTAACCCCCCCCCAAAAAAATGGATCCTGCTCCTTTAAAGCATGTTATATGACGCCATGCTTGTCCTGTGTCATATAGCCCACTGTAACACCTAAAAAAACCTGGCTGATCCTGCCAGTTTCTCCCCATCCCTCTGTAAACTGACCACGGTGTATCCTGGCTGCTGAGACCTGACAACGTGGTCAGTTTACGTGCCTCTGTCATCAGCAGCCTATCTGCTCTCCTCTCTGCTCCTGTGACCTCCTCCCCCTCCCCCTCCCCTCTCTGTCTGTGTGTGAGCTGCCCCTCCCCCCTGCTGCTGCTCTCATGGCACTAACCTGTATACACCATCAGCACCGCCTCCTATTGCAGTGTCCCCCTCTGTGAATGATTTATAAATATAAATGCTGTAAATACCTAATTTAAGAGCCAAGATTGCGATCACAAGACCAGCCAGCTCTCTCCTCCTCCCCTCCTCCTTCCCTCCAGACTGACATCAGCAGGGAAATATCAGCCTCGCCAGCTGCACCTCTCAGAGGAGAAAAGGAGAAAGTTGACCAGTCATGTGATTTTTTTTTTTTTAAATAACAAACATGTCATACTTACCTCCACTGTGCAGCTCGTGTTGCATAGAGTGGCCCTGAAAATCCTCTTCTGGGGTCCCCCGGCAGCTCTTGTGGCTCCTCCCCGCATCAGATAACCCCCTAGGAGAAGCGCTCTCCTGAGGGAAGGTTACCTTGTGGGCACGCTCCCGAGTCCAGCACAGACACAAATGCCGGATTTGGCCCCACCCCCTGGCGCCCATGTCATTGGATTTGATTAACAGCAGTGGGAGTCAATGGCTACACTGCTATCAATCTATCCATCAAGAGCTGGAACCCCCGTGCAGAGAGGGATAGCACGTCCCCGCTGAAGAGTTGAAGGGGCTTAGGTAAGTGAAACGGGGGGCCGGTGACTGTTAGGTCTTTTTTCAATAAGCGTAAGGTGAAAAAACACAAGGGTTTACAACCTCTTTAAATTAAACACAAGTGGACTCTATTTACTAGGCGACTTCTGAAGGCAATTGGTTCTACTAGATTTTAGTTAGGGGTATCAGAGTAAAGGGGGTTAAATACAAATGTATGACACACAGTTTTCAGATATGTATTTGTAAAAAAAACTTTGAAAACCATTTATCATTTTCCTGCCACTTCACAATTACGTGCCACTTTGTGCTGGTCTATCAGATAAAATCCCAATAAAATACATTTATCTTTTTGGTTGTAACATGACGAAATGTGGAAAATGTCAAGGGGTATGAATACTTTTTCAAGGCACTGTAAGTGATATAAAAAATGTGTGTAGCACCAAAAGTAAAGTAAAACATTTTTTTAGTAGGATAAATGATTATAGTCCACCATATTCAGGAACAGAAAATGAAGCTGAGCTGGATACACTGATTCATCAAGTAGCACAAACAGATTAATTGATCTTCCCTGCTAACTGATAAAAAGAAAGATACTGAGATACGTTTCCCTTATCCTTTTATCAGCAATTTTTCTACCCAGAATTGGCAGGTTAAAACGCTTTTGGGCGTTTGAACCCCTGTATTCTGTGAATGATGAATCAATAAGATCGCCCCCTTGTGTTAACCCCTTCCCTGCCAGTGACATTTATACAGTAATCAGTGCATTTTTATAGCACTGATCGATGTATGCTGGTCAATCAACCCAAAAATATGTCAAAAGTGTCCAATGTGTCTGTCATAATGTCGCAGTCTCGATAAAAATTGCAGATCACTCCCATTACTAGTAAAAAAAAAAAAAAAATAATAATAATAAAAATGCCATAAATCTATCCCCTATTTTGTAGACGCTATAACTTTTGCGCAAACCAATCAATATACGCTTTTTGCAATTTTTATTATCAAAAATATGTAGAAGAATACATATCGGCTTAAAGTGAGCAAAAAATTAGCTTTTTTTTAAAAAAAATTTGGGGCTATTTTATTACAGCAAAAAGTACAAAATATTGTGTTTGCTTTTTTTTGTTTATAGAGCAAAAAATTAAAACCCCCGAGAGATGATCAAATACCACCAAAAGAAAGCTCTATTTGCGGGAAAAAAAGTACGTCAATTTTATTTGTGTACAGGATCGCACGACTGCGCAATTTTCAGTTAAAACGACGCAGTGCCGTATCGCAAAAAATGGCCTGGTCATCGAGCAGCCAATTCTTCCGGGGCTGAAGTGGTTAAGTAAAGGCTTGAAATATGCCCCTAAGGCCACAATTTAATACATTTCAGACATTTGTTGATCTACATAAAATTACAAGACAGATCTCACTCCCATCAATACAATAACACGGCATCCTGTTCCATCAAAGTATAAAAACACACAGATTTAAAAAAAACCTCTCTCTTTAATCCTCCAGGTTGCTCAAATCCACACATAGTTGTTTTCATGGAAATGGTGATGAAAGATATTGAAATGTTAGCAGTAAATAAGGTTTATGAGGAACATAGATTTAAAAAAGAAATAAAAGATCTCTTGGCCAGAAAGGACCTAATTATCCGCTCGGCTGACGAGGGAGGAGGTATTGTTCTCCTGGACAGGATGATTATATCAAGTAGATGTACCGCATCTTAAATGATGCTGAAACCTATACCCCTCTAAATAGGGATTCAAATTTGGAGTATAAAAAGAAAATCACGAAAATAATCAGATATGGATTTAAAGAGAAAATCCTTAATAAAAAAAGAAAAGGAATTCTTGATACCGAGTTCTCGCATAATACCGATCATTTACTATTTTCCTAAGATCCACAAACATCTAACTAACCCCCTGGGAGACCTATTAGTGGCATTAGTTTCAAGGTTAGGTGAATATGTGGATTTTTTTTCTACAGCCGTTGGTTGCAAACACTAAATCTTACACTAAAGACACAAAGCAGGTTATCACTGATCTTATGGGGCTAGAATAACAGGAAGGAGACCTCTTAGTAACAGCGCATGTTACTTGCTTACACATCGATATTTCCCACAAAGATGGTATGGTGGCGGTAATTTATTTTTTTTGCAGACTGCGGACTACATTCCTCATGTACAGAAATAGTTTATTCTAAAGCTGCTTGATTTTGCGATGTCTTAAAGAGGAAGTAAACCCTGATGGGTTTACTTCCTCTTTGTTTCCCTGCAAAGGTAAAGCATAATAGGCTACTTTGCATCGCATAGTAGCCCATTATGTGTCACTTACCTGACACAGGAGCCTGTGATGTCACCGCTGTCACCTCTGCTTCGGAGCGTCCATCTTCTTTCTGGGTAATGTGGCTCCGGTGCTGTGATTGGCCGGAGCCGCAATGACGTCACTCCTGCGCATGGGAGTCGCCACCATCAGCTTATCGCTGTTAGCAGCGGCATGCTCAGTGCGCTTGCGCTCCGCTGTCTACGGTGCATGCGCCGTAGACAGCGGTGCCTGTCTTTTTGCAAATATCTCCTAAACCGTGTAGGTTTAGGAGATATTTCTTGGACCTACAGGTAAGCCTTAATCTAGGCTTACCTGTAGGTCAAAGTGGTTTGTAAGGGTTTACAACCACTTTAACTATTTTTGGTTTGATAATCATTTTTTTCTTAACAAAAAAAGGTGTAGCTATAGGCGCTAAATTTGCACCTAGCCTAGGCAGCCTAGTCTGTTCATGTCTCTATGGGAACAAGATGTGATATTTGATAAATATTGGCCCACTTTGTGTTTTTTACAAGAGATATATAGATGACATCTTCATCTGGAGAGGTAGTGTACAATCGTTAACACGACTTTATGAACTTTTTGAATGACAATCAAAAAAACATTGAATTGACAGTTGATAAAAGTGATAAGGAATTGAAATTTTAGAACTAATATTGATGGTAGAAGATGGTCATTTTGTTACCAAGTCATACTTTAAAAATATGGAGAGAAATTGCTATATCCCTCTTTCTGGTTGTCCTAACCCGGTTTGGCTAAGAAATATCACTAAGGGACAATTTGTGCAAATGCGGAGAAATTGTACCAACACATCAGAATACACAAAGTAACATCTTAAAAGGTAGATTTCTGCAGAAAGGGTACAATGAAGCTGAGCTGGATAAATTGATTAATCAAGTAGCACAAACAGATAGATCTTTCCTGTTAACTGATAAATGGAAAGATACTGAGATGAGTTTGTCTTTTTATTACCAATTTTTCTACCCAGCATTGGCAGTTTAACCGAAAAATCAACACCATTGGGGTATTCTTAAACAGGACACTGTCCTCAAAAAAATCCTTCCAGATAACCCACAGGTATAGTTAGTATAATATAGTTAACCCACCGAAAAAGGTAGAATTTTTTTCTAGGACGAAAGGTTTCTATCCATGTAACAGATGCGTTATATGTAGGATTAATGGGCATAGAAAACAGGAAAAAGAATAGTTTTGTTTCTACTAAGACTGGTAAACAGTATGATATTGATTCCTTGTGACTCCAACCGTGTTGTATACCTCCTTGAATGTTCTTGTGGTGTATAGAACCATGAGAGGCCTGAGGGATAGACTCGGGGAACACATCTACAATATCAAACGTGGCTATAAGAATCCTAGTCTTTCAGCGCATTTTAGAAGAGTGCATGGCAGAAACCCCAAGGATCTTAAATTTATAGGGCTTGATAGGCTTAAAACACACTGGAGAGGCTGCAAAAAAAACCACGAGAAGTGTCTAAGCTTGAAATGTGCTGGATATAGAAATTACAATCATACTCTCCCTATGGAGAGTATCAGCGTTTTAAGCCTACTGGGTGCCTTTAAATGGTGTGAACATTTGGTATTGATTAAAATATTTTGCTATTTAATAGATTGCCATCTAAAAGGTATAAATTGGGAAATTTGGCAGAACAGGGGTTAATGGCACAAGCAAACATGATGTGACTGAGAACTGCTTCTTTATGTGGTGCTGTCTGGCTGATTGGAAATTACATAGTGGGAAGTAAATAAGTTAATGCTGAAGAGGAGATTATTGAAACTTGGTTGCTGTGCCATGTAGCCACCCCCTGTGATGAAGTTGGAAGTGACGAAACGTGTTGGGGCATGGCTACACAGCAACTGGAAGGGACATCAGGACCAACCCCAGGAAGTGATGCGATATTGCTGCCCGAATATTCCGTAAGTGTTGAGGTATTGCCGCTTATGATTACCTGATGCTATTTTAATGTGGATGAGCCTGATTTAGGTTTTTAATTTGTGAGTGGCTTGCATTTTTAATAAACTAAGGTTGACTGGTTTACTGTATCATTGGAGGCTGTCTCTTTCTATTGCATATATTTTGACAATTAATGAGCGGGATGGAGGAGTGAGTTGGTAATTAGTGAGTTTTTGTCTGGAGGGAGAGAGATCTCACAAGCACAAGTGGTGTGTAGTGGAGACATTTTCCAAGAAGGACTGAAGCACTTTTTTCTCTGCATAATTTAGCAGACTTTGAGGACTTTCCTAATATGATTGCAATTTATTATGAATCTTTAATACTGTATATACAGTAGATGGCAGCACTATTTTGCACTTTTACATACTGATTTCTTTGGATTTAATAAGGTGGCAGCACTAATTTGTGTGTGTGTATGTGTATATATATATATATAAATTAATTTGGTGAATTTTTTTTGCACGGTTAATTTTGATTCTATAGCGTGGGTTTTTTAAAATATATTGTGTACGTGATCCTGCCTGCCTATGCCGCCCTGCTGCAGTAAATGTACTGTGGCCGGGCAGCAAGCAGTTAAACTGGGAGAGGGTGGTGACTGCTAGTAGAAAATAAAGATGTGTAACGCACATCTGCTGACAGTGAACCTGAGGAGAGTGATGGCTCAGTGCAAAGCATCAAGGCGGCAGCATATGTCTGCTCCCTATGACCTTAATCTTGGGTTAAGTAGGTGCATAGATGCATGGCTTAAGCTCCTATTTTTTGAGCCCCATTCATAGTAACATTTGCCATTTCCATTCAAGTTTTTATATTTAAAAATCAACTTTTTTATTTTCCTGCACACGCAAAGCCCTGTCATCTTGCAAGGGCATGGCGCTGATAATGCATTGGTGACTCAACTGTATCTCTTTGGCAAAACTGCCATCCTGATTATTACTTGAAGGAACACGTTACAGGGTTTTTTTTTTTTTTCCCACTTGTACTTTTGACGTGCACTCCTAGTCAACGCACACACTGCCTGGGGACCCCACATGCCTATTTGCTCGTATAGTTCCAGTTTTACTGAGATACAGTTAATGGCATCTGCCCTTTGACCTATTTGTTCTGTGGGGCCCAGCTCTACAGTTCTTAATGTTTTTCTCCTTTCTAAGGGAAACCAACTTGTCAGCCTATAGTGCATTTTTGGCAGGTATGGTGGCTAACCCTAGTCAATTCAACTGTTCTCTCACCCGAGGGACATCCTAGTAAACTTTACCTTGCCGTTATTGGGCCTTCTGTCACCTTCAGCTACCTCCAAGCTTTTTAAAATGGACAATGCTTGTCATCTTGCAAGTGCATTGCAAGTGCTGGCTTTGGGTAGATGTTTCTACTGCATCTGTGTCCTCATGGCTAATCAGGATATTACTCTAAGGAGCACTCACTCTCCTAGAGAGGGTTTTTGCACTTGTGTTATTGCTGTGAGCTCCTACTCAATGTGCATACTGCCCATGGACCCCACCAATATTTCACTGTATAGTTCCAGTTTTACTGACACACAATTAAGGACATGTCCCTATGGTCTATTTGTTCTGTGGGGCCCAGCTCTACTATAGTTCAATGCATTATTCCTTTCTAAAGGCAATATATTTGTTAACATGTAGTGCACTTTTGGCTGGTATGGTGGCTAACCCAAGTCATTTTGAATGTTTACGCGCTTTGGGGATGTCACAGTAAACTTTGCCTTGTAGTTAATAATCTGAGTGCCCCCCTCAGTAACATCCAGGCCCAGCAACTTGGAGAGTGCTGGGCCCTTGTCATCTTGCAAGTGCATGGGGCTAACGATGCACGGGTGCTTCAACTCACCCTCGTGGTCTTACACTTAATCAGAATATTACTAAAGGAGTATTGGCTCGCTTACAAGAAGTTATAGCACTTGTGCTTGATGTGCAAATATGAGGCCTACAATGATTTTTATCTTCAGATTATATTAATGATAGACCTTATTAATTATTTGACTTACAGTGAACTTTTGACATACAGTACGGCTCAAAAGGTTAAGCCAAGCAGAACACTGCCTGGACATTCTGAGAACAGCTGTAATAGGACACCATAAACCAGCCCTGGAACTCTATGGCCACCTTGTAGTGGTATGTGATAAATAACTCTGTGGGGGATGTCGCTTCAAAGAGCTCAATTGAGTTGATGTGGGGAAGGAAGGCAGCCGGGACTATCTGTCGTATGACAGCTGATGACCCCCAGTTGACCAAGTATCTTGAGAGTCTGTCATAGCCTAACTATAAGTGCAGCCAGTTAACTGAATGTGGCAAAGTCTAAAGATATGTGAGCGGGAGTGTCTTTATATGGAAGGGTGGGAGGAGGGGTGTGGTTTGCAAGAGTATATAAACACAAAAGCAAGACCCAACAGAGTACTAGACTGAGTCTGCAATCCTTATGCTATTACTCAGATCTATCTTCTTTCTCTTTGGTTTCAAATTCAATTGACTACTATAGAACATTCAAAAACTAAAATTCCACTAACTACTTATAACCATGCAAAGCTGTAGTTAGTGTCAAATATACAGCAGGTCAGGGGTAGGATCATTTGAAAAAAAAAAACAAAAAAAAAACCTTACCCCAATCAGCACATCATGTGCTTATGGCTCTATTTACTATATATTGGATACAAGTGGCAGTAAATCAGTTGTTGCCAGACATATTTTATAGAAAATCAGACAGATTTTGAGAATTTAAAAATGCGGACAAATTATTTTTTTGAGATAGATGTAGGGATCCCATCCAATGTTTTTACCTTAGATTTACTCAACTTTCATCCAAATTTCACATATTTTCCACATAAATTTATATTTGAAAATTTGTTGAACCTTAAGTAAAATTTGTGTGTCCCTAAGGTAAAACATTGACAAATAAACACTTTATTATTGTATTATCCACTTTATTACTTACTTACTAAAAGCTGCTATAGAACATCAAGGGGCATTGGCCTCTTGGTTCTTCTTACTTCGCTTTTCTGCAAATAAAGGTGCTAACATGTCTACTAATACTTACTAGTATTTTCAGCAGTGACATGGAGAGAGCATCAATAGAATATGCCCTTGCATACAGATAAAGACAGACAATACACATATATAAGGTTTATAAGGGGTCAGGCTTTGGTAGTTGGGGACTCGGTCAGAAAGGTTACAGCTTATATGCCACTTTGTACACTATATATATATATATATATATATATATATATATATATATATATATATATATATATATATATATATATGTGTGTGTATATATATATATTTATTTACACACACACATACATACTGTACACACATATATACACATATAACGTATTTTATACTGTATTGTGAGGCCAGTGTCACTATGTGACAATGTGAGGCCCTGCCACCATGAAAATGGTAAATGACACAGGGTTTGCATGTATTCAGGGTATGGTGGTCTGGAGTATTGATTACAAGTAGAGAAAAACATTTTTAAAACTAAAACTTTCTCCGGGTTTTTGTATTCTTGGATTGGGTTCTTGAGTTTGGAGATTTCAAAGTTTTGTGAAGAAAGAAATCTTTAATCCAGTGTCCAGGTCCAGAAGATCAGCAAGCTATGTGTTCAGGTGCACACAACCTTTATAATGAAGGATTTAAGAGATAGGTGTGCTCCACTTAAGAGACAGCACTCCATGCTGGAGGAGAGATTTCTTGTCCATAGGACTGAGAAAGTCATGACAGATAAGCAAGTCTGGGAGACAGAGAGCAGAGACAACTAGGCAAGGGGGCTGAAAGAATCTGGAAGTTTCAGGAGGAGTGAGCGAGCCAGAGATGTCAAGAGAACCCCCATCGAGAGTCCAGGGAGTAAGCCCGTGAAGCAGGGTGCTGCAACTGAAATTGCTGAGAGAGCCAGGAGAGCTGAAAGAGAGATGCAGAAACACAGAGGTTCTGTGTGAGCTGGTCGGAGGGACTAGCCAAAAGCCAAGGTTTAGATTTAAGTAGCAGCATTGCTAAAGAGCAAGCCAGGTGGTTTGGCATTTCATAACCTTTTTTTGATGTTAAAAATTCCGCATGTGGGCAACTTTTTTCTGTGGAACTTTAATTTTGTTTAAAGAAGTGGGCCAACAAGCCCGGATTGCCAACTCACTGAAAAAGCTACTACCACTGAACTAACAATTCCCCAATATTGCAACACACACAGTGTTTCTCTGTTTAACTGTGCTCTTATACACATTAAGAAAAATTACACTCAGCACATACCCGAGAACAATTCACAAAGCTCTTCAAACTCAATAATTGGGTATTAATAGCAATGACAATTAATCTAAGCTACTAAGACAACACCACTAAGCACTGCATTGATCTGTGTGCTTAGTATGATGAATAAGCAGAAAGTAGAAATGAAAATGCATGGTTTTCTATGGAAACGTTGATTAAAAATAATCCTAAGGCATAAAAAAAATTGATTTCTTATAGTATAATTTGTATTCTACATTTGACATATCAAAAAGCTCATTGTGAATCATTCTTTTTAGTGCAATTTGTAGAATTACACTTTGAAAAAGATGATGCATTGAGTATTTTATCATCATTTATTATTGAACTAGTGGAAATTGAACTTGTTTAAATTTAACTAGTGGAAACTCTAGTGGAAAAAGTAGATGGTAAATCTTGTTCCATAAGGCAAGGTAAGACCCTATACAATACCTTGTTTAACAAGTTTAAAGGGAAATTGGCAGCTGGTCACTATTTAACAGTTTTCAATAACTTATTTTTTTTAGAATATCTTCTGTTAACTTCAATGTAAAGGAGATGAGGAGGGGGAAAGTGTTTGTGTCCAAATCAGGAGAGCAGTCTAGTGTGACAACAATAATCCTCCATAGTATGGTGAATGACTGTTTTCCCCCTTGAACAAGACATGCATTACTGACAGGGTTACCAGGTAAAAAACAGAAAAAAAAAGTCCAACAAAGAAAACTAACTCAGCCAAAGGCTGTAACATTTTGTTCTGAGTTTAGATACACTTTAAGGCTGGGTTCACATAAACCACATGCGGCTCACAGCAGGGGTCCGGTGCGTTCCGGTTCACCGCTTCAGGTCCGATTTCAGCCCAAATTTTGGGCTGATTTCGGACCTGAAACAGAACAAAAGACGCACAGCGTTTTTCTGCAAAATGCACCAGACCTGCTGTGGAGATATGTGAACCGGCTCCATAGAGAGCCGGTCAAAATCTCCTGCTATTGCGAATTGGAAGCGGGGTATCCGCATCCAATTTGCAATTGTGTGAACCCAGCCTAAGCATTCAGGTACTTTGGTTACTGGTAGGCTAGGGCCTGTTCTGGTTGTTTCTCCTGCTCATTAACAGTTATGGCACTCTGTATTTTTGACAGATCATCAATTTCAACGCGCTGCTAAACATGCAGGAATGTGCAAAAAGTACAGCAGAGTTGATTTTTAAAATTGCACCAGACTGCATGGTACTGCAGTGCCAATGTGTTTTAGTGGCCACAAATGCATCAATGTTTCCTAGGGGTGGCATTAACAATTAATGGCACTCGCGTGCGTCTGCAATGGGCAGCATGTTTCTGTGCAGTGTGGGAAGAGCACGTTTCCCGCACCACAAGTGGTATGAACTGACACTAAAGAAAAAAAGTTGTGATAGCGCTGCTGCCCAATCATGAACTATCAATCATTCATTCAAATACAAGTAATAAACTCCTGTGCTATAAAACATTGATACATTGAAAAATACATAAACACATATTAGATAAATAAAGTCCCAACAGTCCACACATAAAGTGCTCTAGTGCATCTTCATATTTCAATATGTGCTCCACCATATAACAAGAGTGCTCTGTCACCAGGTGAAATGCTCGCTCACCTCAGGACAAGACCCTCAAAAGGGTCTTGTCCTGAATGTTGGCCCTTTGGAGGGTCTTGTCCTGAGGTGACCGAGCATTTCACCTGGTGACGGAGCACTCTTGTAATATGGTGGAGCACATATTGAAATACACTAGAGCACTTTATGTGTGGACTGTTGGGTCTTTATTTACCCAATATGTGTTTATGTATTTTTCATTGTATCAATGTTTTATAGCACATGAGTTTATTATTTGAATGACTGATTGATTGGGCAGCGCTATCACAACTTTATTGTGATATTATTACCGATTGCACTGTATGTGGGAACACATTTACTCATGGCAGCAGCCTTACGTTATATATAGGAGTAAGTGGCAGCATACATCTTTATTATTTATGAACTGACAATAAATGTTCCCACTGTTTTTTATGTCACTTAGATGCCGTTTGAGCTCTCAGGAACCAGGTGGAAGCAAGGACGCAAGGGAGTAAACTTTATTTGATGTAAAATGCAAGACATTAAGGATCGTGTTTTTAGTGTCCCTAGAACAACGCATATGACAACCATGGGTTTTTAAAATGGCACATACACTAGATGTGTGCGTTGCCAAAACATACACACACACACACACACATACACAGTGGGGATGGAAAGTATTCAGACCCCTTTAAATTTTTCACTCTTTGTTATATTGCAGCCATTTGCTAAAATCATTTAAGTTAATTTTTTCCTCATTAATGTACACACAGCACCGCATACTGAAAGAAAAACACAGAATTGTTGACATTTTTGCAGATTTATTAAAAAAGAAAAACTGAAATATCACATGGTCCTAAGTATTCTGACCCTTTGTCCAGTATTTAGTAGAAGCACCCTTTTGATCTAATACAGCCATGAGTCTTTTTGGGAAAGATGCAACAATTTTTTCACACCTGGATTTGGGGATCCTCTGCCATTCCTCCTTGCAGATCTTCTCCAGTTCTGTCAGGTTGGATGGTAAACGTTGGTGGACAGCCATTTTTAGGTCTCTCCAGAGATGCTCAATTGGGTTTAAGTCAGGGCTCTGGCTGGGCCATTCATTCAAGAACAGTCACGAAGTTGTTGTGAAGCCACTCCTTCGTTATTTTAGCTGTGTGCTTAGGGTCATTGTCTTGTTGGAAGGTAAACCTTCAGCCCAGTCTGAGGTCCTGAGCACTGTGGAGAAGGTTTTCATCCAGGATATCCCTGTACTTGGCCGCAGTCATCTTTCCCTCAATTGCAACCAGTCATCCTGTCTCTGCAGCTGAAAAACACCCCCACAGCATGATGCTGCCACCACCATGCTTCACTGTTGGGACTGTATTGGACAGGTGATGAGCAGTGCCTGGTTTTCTCCACACATACCGCTTAGAATTAAGGCCAAAAAGTTCTATCTTGGTCTCATCTGACCAGAGAATCTTATTTCTCAGCATCTTGGAGTCCTTCAGGTGTTTTTTAGCAAACTCCATGCGGGCTTTCACGTGTCTTGCACTGAAGAGAGGCTTCAATCGGGCCACTCTGCCATAAGGCCCCGACTGGTGGAGGGCTGCAGTGATAGTTGACTTTCTACAACTTTCTCCCATCTCCCGACTGCATCTCTGGAGCTCAGCCACAGTGATCTTTTGGTTCTTCTTTACCTCTCTCACCAAGGCTCTTTTCCTCCGATAGCTCAGTTTGGCCGGACGGCCAGCTTTAGGAAGGGTTCTGGTCGTCCAAAATGTCTTCTATTTAAGGATTATGGAGGCCACTGTGCTCTTAGGAACTTTAAGTGCAGCAGAAATGTTTTTGTAACCTTGGCCAGATCTGTGCCTTGCCACAATTCTGTCTCTGAGCTCTTCAGGCAGTTCCTTTGACCTCATGATTTTTATTTGCTCTGACATGCACTGTGAGCTGTAAGGTCTTATATAGACAGGTGTGTGGCTTTCCTAATCAAGTCCAATTAGTATAATCAAACACAGCTGGACTCAAATGAAGGTGTAGAACCATCTCAAGGATGATCAGAAGAAATGTACAGCACCTGAGTTAAATATATGAGTGTCACAGCAAAGGGTCTGAATACTTAGGACCATGTGATATTTCAGTTTTTCTTTTTTAATAAATCTGCAAAAATGTCAACAATTCTGTGTTTTTCAGTCAATATGGGGTGCTGTGTGTACATTAATGAGGAAAAAAATGAACTTAAATGATTTTAGCAAACGGCTGCAATATAACAAAGAGTGAAAAATTTAAGGGGGTCTGAATACTTTCCATCCCCACTGTATATAAACTACGCACTCTGCATTTTCATGCTTTCACCCAGCAATGGCACTCAGCACTCCGAAAACCATGTCAGTTCTCGAGAAACATCTCATATTGGGAATCCACAATGAAAATATACCTAGGTTGGTACTACACCAAACTAGCCAAGATGCACCACTCCCTGTCGCCTAAATGCTGGCAGTCATGTAGCGCAATTGGCACCCCTAAACACATCTGGTGGGGCTGCCCAACCATCCACTTCTTCTGGTCACAAGTAAATACTCTCATTGTGAATCTAACCGGCAACAACGCTGCTCTCACCCTGAAGTTAGCCCTCCTAGACATTGGGCTGGACAATTAACCTCCAGATACACATGCCATGATCACACACATTAAGAAAATGTACAATGTAAATCTGCGCTGCCCTGGAGACAAAAACCAGCAGCTAACACGGCCAACAGGATATATGCCAAGTAAAAAAAATGATCAAACATGCTTTATGCGCCTTGTGTCGGGTTTTGTCTTTTTGCGGGTGTGTCGGATCCGGAGACTTTTAGAAAAGCAAAGTTTAACCGCCCAGAAGCAGTATCACCTCTACTTGGTTCCTAATATCGTTCTGAGGGACATAGCAGCCTATGATTCATCTAAAGAACATCACCCCTCTGGACCATCTACAGCCACTGACCACCCAAGCTTTGTTTGACCCAACTCGGCGGATGCCCCTTTGGGTCCATTTGATCTGGTAAGCCTCTTCATTGTCGGTGGTGGTGTGTCTGTCTTCACTCCAGATGCCATATACCTATTGATGTGCCCTTTGTTTGAAGCCATATAGCCCCTGAGGACTTCCTACCATTGGGATCAATATATATATATGGATGATTTCTTTCCACATTCTACACCCAATATATATATATGGATGATTTCCTCCCACATTTTACACCTAGAACTGTTGGTTCATCCGTTTTTTTATCTTGATATTGGACATTTTAAAACCTTTGTAGCGCTACACATATTTTGTTTTCCTATGATCACACACATTCTCATAGCAGCATAACTATCTATTGCACGTAAATGGAACTCTACAACCTCTCCCACCCTCCAAGACGTGATCAACCACCTTAACGATCATTGCAAAATTGAATCGCTCTTTGCCAAGGCCCACCTATTCCCTCGTCAATATAATCTTTGGCATCGCTGGCTCCAAGACCCCAGATGCATCCCACCTTCCTAACTAAAACCATTCATGACCTACATGTTAATCTCATTCTGACATGAGCTCCTGCCCACTATGCACGCCTATACACACTTCCCTCATCCGTACGACTGCACTCCTTTGCTTAGAAACTTCTGTAACTATATAGGATTCTGTATCACCCCTTTGACCTACACATTCTTATGCCCTGTACACACGGTCGGATTTTCCGACGGAAAATGTGCGATCGGAGCGTGTTGTCGGAAATTCCGACCATGTGTGGGCTCCATCGGACTTTTTCCATCGGATTTTCCGACACACAAAGTTTGAGAGCAGGCTATAAAATTTTCCAACAACAAAATCCGATCGCATCAATTCCGACAGTGTGGACAATTCTGACGCAAAGTGGCACGCATGCTCAGAAGAAATTCCGAGACGGAACAGCTCGGTCTGGTAAAATTAGCGTTCGGAATGGATATAGCACTTTCGTCAGGCTGCAATGTTTAAAATTGTTTAATGCAGCGCACTCTGTTCTTCTTTATAATGCTAGAAGAATTAAGTAGTTTTGCTGCTGATATTCACACAGAGTTCTCACAAACTTCTTTCTTTATTAATTATCGTGATTTCATCAATATATTTTGATTTGTCACATCTGACAAAAAAGATATATGTTTTTTTTTTTTTTTTTTTTTTGGTTTGAATTTTTTCCAAGCCTGATCGTGTTTTTAATTTTTATTTCACTCCAGAATATTTTTGGGTGTGTTTTTTGTGTGTCAAGTTACCACAACACCATTATTATCTTGTATTATTTAATCTTAAGGAGGTTGCTTGGTGTTGGTGTCTCTTGTTAATTTCACATTGTATTTTTGAAATGTACCTGTCTCCTCACAAACTGTCCGTTTTGAAGGAAAGCACATAGGCGAGTATAATTGAAACAAAAAATCCTTTATTAAGGGCTCATAACCAAACAAAGTGGAAGGCAACGCTGGATAAATATCAGAAATTGGCGAAGCCTTTGACCCCCAGGGCAGACATCAATTATTTTGCAGCAAAATTGGTGGCCTGAGGAGTCCTTATCTAAGGGAGTGCAGTCTGGTCCAGAAGTCCAAGAGATCATGAACAGCAGCAGATGACATGTATGTCCCCAGGCTGTGGTCATACAAGAGGCTGCATCTTTTGCCAGACTAGACTGAACCCAAGGTCATCACTCTCTGGTCTTCGTTAGACGCTTCCTTCCACGCTGTGGCTCTGGTGTTGGAGGTGTGGCAGGAGGAGGAGTAGGACCTGGAGGAAGAGGAGGAGGACCTGGAGGAGGAGGAGGAGGAGGAGGACGACCTGGAGGAGGAGGAGGAGGAGGACCTGGAGGAGGAGGAGGACCATGGGTGAGCTGACAAATGTGGGTTTCACATGTGAGTTGGCCCCTCAACCCCTTATTTAGAGCTTCCAAAATTACAAACTCACATAAGAGTCGTTGGCTCTCCTCCATCTGCATCATTTTTCAAGCAGTTAGCTCTGCAAAATCATCTTCCACACTGTGGGGTGTTCTGAGGGCCTCAGTAGCCTCCCAAAAGAGGCCTATTGCAGCCTCCTCCAGGTTACTCCTCTTCCTGCCACTTTTTCTTTGAAGGCGGAGGGGACGGGCCTGGGTATCGGGCAGCCTGCTTGGCCCGGCCACCTCCTGGCTGAGACTTCCCTGTGTATGAAAAAGGGACATGGTTTTAGTTTTTGCTTCATCAATCACAATCATAAAATTAGTACTCCAAACTAACATATATTTAACATCATTGATTGGACAACTAGAAACATTTAGAAGAATGCTATACCTGGCTCAAGCTGGGCTCCTCCACATGTTGCTGCCTGGAAGGCCCAGGTTGGGTGTCAGAAGCCTCAGCTGAGGGGGAAGGAAGCGTGGAAGGAAGACTGGAGAGTGATGGCTTGGGGTCAGTCTGGCCTGCCAGAAAATGCAGTCCATCATAGTACCACAGCCTGGGGACATAAATGTCATCTGCTGCTCCTGATCTCTGGGAATACTGGACCTTCTTGTGCTCCCTTAGATAAGTGCTCCTCATGCCACCAATTAGGATCTTCAAATAGGTGATGTCTGCCGTGGGGATTACCGGCTTCACAAATTGCAGCAAATTATCCAGCGCTGCCTTCCTCTTTGTTTGGTTCTTATATTCGGGGTGGTTTACCTTCCACAGACAGGGCAGCTCCCTGAACATATCTATGAAGATTAGCATAAAGTCCTGATCACTGACTAGATCCATTTTCACTGCAAGACACAACACCAGACAAACCCTAATGTCAGCCTAAAGTCTTATAAACTTGTCTAAATACAGGCCTCAATCTAGAAGCAGTATAGGCCCAAATTTAAATCTTACCTTAGTTATCATGATCGGCGCCTCCGATACTCCTTCCTCCGCTCACAGATCGTACGTACTACGCACGCGTGTTACGCTTTATATACACTGCGCATGCGTGAAACTCCGCCCGCCCCTGACATTCTTTCAAGTCCATTCCCCGCCCCTTCTCGTTCGGGGCAGTGGGGGAAGAGCACATGGCGGAGACATAGCAGGTGCGTGCTAATTACAGCAACGAGGAGGAGGAGGAGGAAAGCCCGGAGCCAGAAACATCCCGATCCCGGAGGAGACGATTTAAGGCCTCAAATATGTCCTTTGGGGAGATGTTGGAGATGGTTGACATAATGAAGAGGGCCGACTATGATGGGAAGTATGGACCTTACCCCAACCCCAATGTCAGAAAGGCCAAGATCATGGCGAAAGCGGTCAAAAGGCTGCAGAAGAATTTTGGGGTACGGCGATCCAAGGATCAATTCAGGAAGCGGTGGTTGGACCTCAAATTAAGGGAGCACGATCAGTACAGAAGGATCAGGAGAGTGCTTCAAAAAAGTAGTTGTCCTGTGTTCCTATTCTTTATTTTTATTACGTTTAGTGCTGCTCCATGTGCTTTTCTTTACTGTTGTACAGTTTAAATTGGCAACTTTCATGGGCACATTGTTCGTTCGAATGAAACATTGTTCGTTCAGCATAGAAAACACCATTGTTTTGGCCATATGCATTTGAATACATTTTTGCTAGCCTATTTCTCTTAAAATAATTTTGGAGTCTAGATGGGTTTGTAACTAGAATGTAATGCAAACTAGATTCTGTGTAAGTAGAGGACACTCAGCAGCAGTTTACACATCTGGACACTGGAGCACTAGTGTGGGACACCAGAACACCCTTTTTATTAGGGGGCCCACACAGGTGCTCCAGTGTATAGTATAGGGGTGTCTCCATCTGTGAAACTTGTACAAAATCAAGCTTGACAAAGGAAAAAAATATTTCTTCATCTTGGAACTCTGCCAAAATAGATAATTGTACCCCAATGTTTCATATTCCTATTTTTGCCATCAAATATCTGTGTGCTAAGTATACCTATTTTTTTTACATAGGGGAGAAAAGACTCGGAGGACACCACTCATCAGAGGAGACCACAGACCCCCCACCTCAGGAAGAAGGTGAAATGCCCCAAAGCCAGCAGGAGGAGGAGGGAGACGTGGTGGAAATAGTCACCACAACAGGTGAGTGTCTGCGACCACAGGCTCAGGTAAGAGATGGATGCTGGCATATTTATAATACATGGTATGTTTTTGTTTCTATATTTTTAGGTGATCGTGATGTTGTGGATCCATGTCATTTCACCAGTGAAAGTGCACAGATCCTGATCGGGGAGATCATGGGGTATAATAGGGACTTGGAAAACATCAAGAAAAACATCAATGATGTTAAAAACAAAATGAAGAACATCATTGATGTTTTGTGGAGAGTTTAAAACACCTCCAAATCCCTTCCTTTTTTGTGGTATTTGGAATGTAAAAATGTGAAACATTTTTTGCCATTTTATAGAAAAGCCAAATTTTGAAGATGCACACAGTGTGTCAACATGTGCTATCTGCCATCACGGAAGATCAATGTAGGCGTTTTGGGGGTGCAACCCCTTCCTCAATAATAAAGTAGCTGAGAGGAAGGGGTTGCACCCCCAAAACACGTCCCTTGATCCCCCGTGATGGCAGCTAGCACATGTTGACATTCGGCAATTTGTGTGCATCTTCAAAATTTGGCTTTTCCAGGGGTGACTTCACCCCATCTGAACGCAATATCAAACACAGTTTATAAATACTCATGTCTGATATTGCCTTCAATTTCTACAAAAATTGAACTTTGTAAGTTCCAGATTTGTGTATTTCTTGTTTGTTTGAAACATGCCTGTTTTACCTTAAATGGACATTTAATTTTTTATTAATGTGACTGAAAAAATTGTTATACAATAAACATGTTGGTTTGTTTTAAAAACCTTTTAGAAATGCACATGTGATTGTGCTGGTATTAAAAAGATTGATATTGAAGAATGTGTGGATTATTGTTTCAATGCTCCTAAAATTTTGTTGTGGTAAAATTGGTGTTTTCAGTGACAATGGGAGTTATTTCCTAAGGGAAAATCCACTTTGCACTACAAGTGCAGTTTCAGTGCAGGCTCAAGTGCACTTGTAGTGCAAAGTGTATTTTCCTTTAGTAAATAACACCCAACAGTGCTTTTTAATGTTACACAATCACAACATTTTCAGGACTCCCCACATTTCTGTCAGGGTCAGCTAAAAGAAACACAAGCAGTAAATGTCACCAAAGATTTTAGTAGTTAAAATGATTTTTTTATTTTAAAAATGTATCAGACATTGTCTGGCATATTGATGGCCCCCTACCCGCAAAGTAATCAAGGTATCTAAGACGGACCTCGCAGGCTCTCAGGGGAGCAAGCCAGGACTGCCACTTTCAAGCGCTGTCAGGGTTGGTTTGTTTACATAAACTCTGGCCTCAGGCCCAACTGATACAGCATAGTTGGCAGAATGTCACCTTAAAAAAGTTGTGGAGAACACAGCACACCAGGATGATATGCTTCAGTTTATACTCTGTTATGTGTATGGGTGTAAGAAATAGGCGGAATTCCAAACGTGTTCTCCACCACTCTTCTGGCTCTGGCCAGCTGGTAATTAAAAACCCTCTGGTCTGGGGTGAGGGTCCTCATAGGGAATGGCCGCATAAGATGGTCCCCCAGCGCAAACGCTTCATCCGCAACAAAGACGAATGGGAGTCCTTCCATATTGTCTTCTGGAGGTGGCAAGTCCAAGCTGCCATTCTGGAGACGCCTGTAGAACTCCGTCTGGGTGATGACTCCACCATCGGACATCCGGCCATTCTTCCCCATGTCCACATACAGGAACTCATAAGTAGCCGACACCACTGCCAACATCACAATACTATTGAACCCCTTGTAGTTGTAATAGTATGACCCCGAGTTGGGTGGTGGGACGATGTGGACGTGTTTCCCATCAATTGCCCCTCCGCAGTTAGGAAAGTCCCGCCGCTGGCCAAAGTGGGAGGCCACAGTCTGCCATTCCTGTGGGTGGGAAGGAAACTGTGGATTCAAACAAGAAAAAAAATTAATCATTTTGCACATAAATATTGAAAGCAGATTAGACACAAACATTCTTGGCCAACATCAGTATAACATTTATTTTAGGGAGTATTTAAAGACCAAGGTATAAGGTCCACCTATCAGATTCCTCCCTCCCCTCTCATGGGCCATTTGTAAAATTTTATGGGGGGGGAGATGTTTTGGACAGATAACCCTCTCCACTTCATTGAGAGATGAATGCCTAAATAAGGTGGATTACTTTGGCCAGCCCCTCCTTACTTTACACTATTGGCAGCCCACTGGACAGGTAAGAAGTGTCATAATACAAAGAGATAAATACACACTGTACACATTTTAGCACATTTCTACATTCTGCTATTACCTATCAAGATAATAATAGGATACAAAAACTTCAAACAGTACCATTTAAAAGTATACAGGCAGGCCCTTGCACTACATGCTTTGGGAAATTCATCCATAAATATGACCACAAAAGAGGTGGGTATAGTGTGTATGGGTTTGGCAAAGTCAGCAGATAGAGGATTGTTATCAGCTGAGTTAGCAGTTGGGGGTAGGGAGGGTTCCAAATGATTTTGGGACACCAAAAAAAAAGCCTCTGTCACTCCGCCTGAATTTAAAGCACAAATCACATTTTTACACATTTTAGGGGTTTTTTATGGTAAAGCACTACTATGGAGCTGACAAAATACATTGTTAAGTGACTACATGAGGTGAATATAGGGCCAGGAGAGCATGCTGGGGAGGTAAGTGAAGGCAAATATGTATGAAGGACAAAAAAATTGAAAAAAAAATCCAGCATGCATGAGGACAAAGGGGACATTCACAGCATATTACAATCATGGTAATTAGGGAATGAGGAAAGAAATACAATATATTATCAAACATTAAATACAATAAAATTTGATATTAAAGGATAAAAATCTTACCTTAATATACTCCTTCTGCAGGACCTGGATGATGGCAGAACAGGTCTCTGGGATAATGATCCCCAGAGCCTGGGGGGAGATGCCTGTCGAGAACTTGAGGTCCTGCAGGCTTCTCCCCGTCGCCAAGTACCGCAGGGTGGCGACTAGTCTCTGCTCTGGAGTGATGGCTTGCCTCATGCAGGTATCCTGCCTGCTGATATAGGGGGTCAGCAAAGCCAACAAACGGTGAAATATGGGGTCCGTCATTCAGAGAAAGTTCCTGAAATCGTCAGGATTATTCTCACGGAGAAAAAGGCATGTGACAGAACTGGTCACGCTGGAGCAATCAATTCTTGGTCCATGAACTCCACCCCACCCTGTTCATGGACTGAACTTGTGTCAAGGTCAGGACCCCAACACCAAGCCCCCGCACAGCACGAATTCTACGAGGAGTACATATACGCAACATGGCTAGAAAATGGTCGGCTGCTCAGAACGAAGTAACAGAACACACTGAAGAACAGCATGGCCTGTGAAGAGCGACCTGAAAATCATTAACGAACAATCACGAACACAACGACAAGTCAATTGTACTCGCTGCATGTACTGAAGACCAGATACAAATTGAACAGCAGAAAACAATCTGAAAACCACAAGTCTGTAAAAACGCGAATCGTCTCTCACCAAACTTTTACTAACACAAGATTAGCAAAAGGAGCCCAAAGGGTGCCGCGTTTGGTTCTGAACTGCCCTTTTCTAGTCTCGTCGTACGTGGTGTACGTGACCGCGTTCTTGGCGATCGGAAATTTTGACAACTTTGTGCGACCGTGTGTATGCAAAACAAGTTTGAGCCAACATCCGTCGAAAAAAATCCATGGATTTTGTTGTCGGAATGTCCGATCGTGTGTACGGGGCATTACTGTGATATCTTACTGGTATTCCAAAATACACTGATCAATATCTCCTGTTTTTGCTGATGCTTTATAGGTATTAAACTTGCTACTAGAAATGCAGTTTACTATATCTGTACTATAAAATCTACACAAAATATACTACAAAATCCTTCAATAAAATTTAAAATTAAAAAAATTTAAATAAACAAAATATGTAGTATTGCTATGTGCTTGCTGTGCATTAAATATACTGCCTAGCAAATATACAAATATCTACATTCTGATATTTTCTTGGCTTGCTTTAGACTTACAAAAGCCTAAAATCAAAAAAGACTACATTTCTGTCTATAAGTGAGGCTAGAATCTGGCAATACATTTCCTCTTCCAATATTTTTTTTTTCCTCACTGTAAAAAGCTTGGTATGATCTAGGAACAAGCAGCATTTTAGCATCTGCATAAGTAAAGCATCAAATAAAATGTAACAGAATTAAACGACCAGCATCAACTATTCCATGAGAATATTGCTGTGCTGATAGAGTACAGCCATGTAGCTGTCCTGCAGGCAATGTTGAAATGAATAATTCAAATGCCGCAGGTTGTTGTTTGTCAGCTTCCTGGCAGGCTGCATTTTCCCAATAGCGCTGGGGAAATCCTATCTAAAGATTATCTGCCACAAAGCAATATTTCTCGGTTCACGCTGCTCGACTTTCTAATTTCAAATGCATTGTGTTGAAAAGCACAATTTATAAATAAGGAGAATAGCCTTGTTTGAAGATCTAAGAGGTAGAGGATGCTAAGCAGCACTGCACTAGGGACATGCATGCAGTACATGTGCTGAGGGACTGATGCAACTGAAGAATGGAATGTCATAGATCAATGTGCTTTCTCACTTTTGTTTCATTATTGGCAAGATAAAGAAAAACGCCAGTCAAAATAGAAAGAAAAAAAATGTTCAATAGGTTGCAATCTCTTTGAAACCTTTTAATTTTCTGTGAAACCAATTATTGCTGCTGACAGTACTTCCCCTTTCCAATATTTTCATTTTATTCAGCTATCTTTCTTGATACCTTTGGCCAGCTCAATATGTATTGCAAAGGGTGAAACTAAGGATACATGACAGCTAGCTACATTTGAACTCCAGGAGAGCAGCTAAATGCATATTTGAAATACATACTGTACATAATAAATAACTTGCCTTTCAAAATATTTAGAATTCTGTTCAGAGGTCCACTTTGGGGAGAACACTTTGGTACTTTGAAAATTCAGGAAAGTGGCATGTTCTCTTGGCAGCCACTCCCCCCCAATGATGCTTACCTTTGCTGTGCTCCTCTGGCACTCTATTCATCTGTCTGTACTTCTGGGTACAGGAGTGCATGTGACCTGCTCCTAAGAAGCAGCCCTTGAGCCATTTTCCAGGCTTCAATAATTTTACATTGGGTGGAAGGTCTTTATCCCCACGCAAGTTCCCACACAGACTGACATGGAGCTTACGCAAGGATCACACCCAAGGCTCTGACAGATAAACATAGCAACGGGGGAGCTGTTGGCAAAGGGAACTGGTTAAATGAACCTGTCACTTTGCCCTAAATGGTCAAAGTGACAATTTATCTTTAACTGTATAAGATTATAAAGCCTTAATTTGCGATTGGTTTTGTCACAGATATTTTAATTTTTAGAAAAAAACAGTTTCAAAACTATTAAAGCAAAACTCCAGGCATGAAATCTTCCAGGTGATTCTATGCCCCCTAGGGTGAAATGTACAATGACAGGTGGGAATAAGAGAGAATTCTGCACTGAAGAGGACTTCCAACTGCCTGGACTGAGGGGAAACTACTCAGGGACTTATGCCACGTACACACGAGCGGACTTTTCGACCGGACTGGTCAGACGGTCTATCCGACGGACTTTTGGCGGACTTCCGAAGGACTTTCCGAACAAACGGACTTGCCTACACATGATCACACCAAAGTCAGATGGATTCGTATGTGATGACCTATGACCGGTCTAAAATAAGGAAGTTGATAGCCAGTAGCCAATAGCTGCCCTATCGTCGGTTTTCGTCCGTCGGACTAGCATACAGCGGAGCTGACTTTTCGATAGGAACTGGGTCCGGCGGAGTTCCGACGTAAAGATTTGAAACACGTTCCAAATCTAAAGTTCGACAGATTTTCGTCAGAAAAAGTCCGCTGCAGGTCCAATGAAGCCCACACATGGTCGAATAGTCCGCCGTACTCGGTCCGTCGGACCAGTCCGGTTGAAAAGTCAGCTCGTCTGTATGCGGCATTAGGGATAAGCTCTCCAGCGTAAAGTGTGAAAGTAAAGAACGGCACTCTAAAATATGAAAAAATAAACATCACAGGGTTGTACTTTACATCTGGGTTGTTACAAAACTTTCATAAAGAAGGTATTGGAACAACCCAGATAGGCAACTCTCTTGACTGTCTAAAGTCTAAAACAGAGCTGAAGGAGGCTATTCCCATGTCCAAGTTGTGATGGTTTGCGTCGAAGCCACTGCAAATTTAACGCAAAAGCTCTGCCTGTCAAACTTGGCCAATGTCAACGGGGCCACTGCACAACCTTGATTTGTGGTAGCCCCATTGTATATTGCCGTTCTGGAAAAACAAAAAAAAACAGGTATTCAGGAGGTGGCCTCCTATACAGCTGACAGCAGCTCAGAACATGGGCCAGTGTGCACCTTACCTTAATGTCTTGTTTTGCTTGTCTTTTATAAAAAAGGCCCCACATGTTTGTTTAGAAACACTAACATTAAATCAACAATTAAATCCAGTTATTTAAAAACAAGGAAAAAAATAAGAAATTTAAGGGTAGAGGACAGACTAAGAGAGACTGATGTATAATGATTGTACTAAGTTTATTTTTTTTTTACTCTAGGATAGGAAATCATGTTAATGGTGCAGTTCTACAAACAATGAAACAAGATAACAAAAAATATTAATTTATATAAAAAAAAATGTATGTTATGCTTGAAATAACTGTTTACTTTTTATTATGAAGGACTCCGCTTAGAAGGCGTGTTACGTAGAGCTCAAAGGTGATACATGTAAAATGCAAAATATGTCTACAAGCAACTTGCGCGCAACACAGGACCAGACATTTTTTAATGGATTAATCATCTTTGGACTGTGGTTAGGATACAGAGAGGTGTAATGCGGTTATAGGGTGAGCCAATCAGACATAGAAGACTTTTTTCCAACCCATGTAAGTTTGCTGGACAGCCCTCCCTATCTATATGTTAATGTAAAGAGATATATAAAAACATATGTAATAAAAAATGTGTCACATATGGAATATCATAATTAACTGCATGTAGTTATTAAAAAAATATATATTGTTTTGGTAGCAATATTTTAACAAGTATCTAATTTTTCATCCCCATTTTCCATGTCGCTGTGCTTCAGCCAATAACATTACCGCAGAGCTCATCTAACTAAGGTAAAACAAAGCTTCAATATACCAGAAATAATGACTTCACTGACAGCAGTAACGTTAGTTTCCGCTAGGCACAAGCAAGATGTATGTGCTGGGTGAGCTAATAGGCTAGAGATGATTAGATTTGCCAAAGGGTATGTCCCTGTCCCTTGATCAAACCCAGCAAGCCCCTACGATTACCAGAGAAAAATTGCAAAAAGAAGAAGCCAATCACACCCTCCTTATCAGTGGGAAGTAAATTTATTACCGAGGATTGAGTTCTTTATGACATGATATCTGTAGGGCAAGTTTGTTTTTTTTATTTTGAAGTTTAATAATATAATATACAATTTCTTTGTCTCCTCTCCTTTCTGGCAGCTGGAAGCCCAATAACTGACATCAGAGTGGAAAAAAAAAAAAACACACAGTGCCTTCCCGCAGAACTAACAAAAGGAGAATTTCCATCTAAAATTGACTATTTATTGAAGGAGTGTAATGGGCAACAATGTTGTTGGATGTTTTGGGTCACTGTACTTTGTGTACCATTACCTTCCCAATTTGACCAAACTGTATAGTATTTAGCAGGTATTGTCTTTTGACCCAATATCTGCAAATAATACAAGATGTTCAAATGTTGGTTGTGGCAAGTTTGCTTTCTTAGTTTTTATACATTTATACATATTATTTTGAATACAGCATTAGAGGTACTATTTATCGCTCACAGATTTCTCAACATGCTGGAATCACTGCTATTAGTCACAGACTGCTCTTTTCCTACATAGACATGGAACCAGCCACATCACCATACATGCACTACTTGCAAACATTTGGGTGTGCACTAGGGTGGGGCCTGGCAACTTAACCTTGCATGGTCTTCCTCAAGTACATCTCATTTATTCAGCAGCTGACTGATGGCAAGTCTAGTTTTTGTTTCAAAATACTGTAAAAACTTCATTGACAATAAATATCACAGGCTTCTAGTGTAGAGGCTGATGCAAAAAACTTCCTAATCTGCATACTTGTTCAGGAACAGTGATTAAAAGGACTGAAGCCAGTGGTTCAGCATAACCACCAGCAACCGTTATTTTCATACCAGGAAGCCTCAGCAGAGGTTTCCTTTAAGTCTTCACACTGTCACTACCTCCACCACATACATTACCTGTCCCCAGTTAACCTTGCAGCTTTCAGTTCAGAGCCACCTGCTGGGTTAGATATACTGCTTTAGAATCAGCAAAGCTCATGCTCCCTGCTGATTAGTGATATTTATCTCCCAGAGAGACCACTGCTTCCAAATGGAGAGCAATAGCCCTTCTCTGCAGCATACAAGAACATGCTTTTCTACTCAGGCTGTGCCTGCTTTATAAGGAAATCAAATTAAGGCCTGGTTCACACTGGTGTGACATACGCTCCGACTTTGGGAGCACGTGTTCCCTATTAGAGCCGTCTTAACTGGTCCGACACAGAAAAAATTCCTGCACTACTTTGGTATGACTTTGGTCCATTTTCAGCCCATTCAATATCATTGAAGTCACATCAAAGTCAGATCCTCGTCCTAACCATCCGACTTGTGACATCCGACATGGTGATTACAGCAGCAGGAAAATTAATTTATGTCACACTGGGTTTGTTTTGATCGGTCAAAAGGACAAGTCGGACTATCTCAAAGTCGGAGCAAAATCTCATCCTGTTCATTCAAGTCAGATGGAAGTAGGACCCATGTCGCAGGGAAAGTTGGATTGACAGTTGTACAACAGTCATGTCGTACCAGTGTGAACCCGGCCTAAGACTTTAAATACATTGTCTTCATGCACCTGAAGTGTATTTAGCCAACTCAAAGTAAAAGTTTATTTGGGCTTTGAGCCTAGAAGAGCCAGGTGTTCGTGTGTCTCGAATATGCATATTTTTTTCAGAAGAGTTTTTTTTTTTTTTACTACTACTACTTTAGTAAACACAGAGTCAGGCAGAATCTTCATTCTCCTAGGAGGTGGCAGCTTGAGCAGTACTGCATTTGAATATGTGCCTGCCACATGGAATAACAGCTCATACATGTTTCTGCTTTGTGGTCTTTTTGGCCACTTTGGGCAACAATCAAGTGTTTACCGGGCAGTGCACTACAGTTCCAAAATAACCTTCTCAGGGTTAAAACTATGTAGTTTAGAAAACTGTGCCTTATCACCATTTTTTTTCCTGATGTTGGAATTGTTTGTTCATGGTCATGGACTTTGGATCCAACAATATTAAGGGCCAAGTGTATGATTACTCCTGTTTAGGCCAATAGAGGAGGGAGAGACCCTCCTCTACTGGCCTAAACAGGAGTCCTTGAGCACTCAGAGCATGAGACTTTCGGATTCAATATCTATGGCCATCTTAAAGCCTATATACTGTAAAAAGCAAGGTTTTTTTTTATTGTACACTCCTGTCAAAACTGAAAAGATAAGTGTGCCATTGAAGTGGTTTGTTCTATCTGTTGGATAAGTGCAAAGATATAAAAAAAAAAAAAAAAAAAAAAAAAACCTTTTGATATTGGCAGAAATCTAGTGAACTACTAACTTTTTGTGCACTCTGCCTCTGCTGCATTGAAATTCAAAGCACTGCTATCAGCCCTGAGGACTATAAAGCACCCTCCCATATGGTATGGAGATGAGGAAAAGGGGAGGCATCCTATAGTCCAAATCAGGATTGAGCAGCCTAGGTTAGCAATGCTTTCAATCTATAGATGCACTGAAGTGAGTGAGCATAGTCACCCTAAGACAAGAAGTGTGTCACTGAAAAAAAACAGCAAGAATAAAAATAAGGCAGCCACCATATTTAAGGAATAGTAGTTTAGATGCACTTTAATCATAGTTACTGTTTTTACTGGATAAAGAAAAGGACCAAGTTGTTTGAACCCTCGTGAATATTGTGTTATTGTGTGTGTGTGTGTATTTGTATATATATATATATATATATATATATATATATATATATATATATATATATATATATATATATATATATATATTTATTGACACCAGCTACCCCATTTAAAAGATATGATTTGCCCAAAACAACTGCCCTATCAATTGTTTTATCACATGGTTATATGACGAGCATTAAACTCCCATCCATTTAACTCTTACATAAAGGCTCAAACCTGTTTTTCGTGCATGTCGTTATTGCCAAGACATAATTTTATAACAATATCTGCATTCTGTAACTAACATGCATTCATTTTCTAATTATAATACACTTTGAGACATTGTGTGACAAATTCCTTATATAAAGTAATTATTAAGGGAGGGATTTGATAACTTGACTTAAAGAAATTGTTTTACTGCCAGAAAGTCTGCTTTACCTCCTTTTATAGAATGCAGTGGATTATCTTGTTTAATTAAATTATAATTTATCCCATGCTTTGCTGCCCTTCATCCAGGAGTTTAAACGTTGCCGGAGACTGCAGGAGTTAGTTTACCATCAGATAATTAGGAAAAAAGGCATCAAGCCCCTCAGGCTCTAATTATTTTACAATAAACCACATCAAGCTGAGTCTTATTATGAAACAGCCAAGTGCAGCAAGTTAGGTTTAAACAGAGGAAGGTTGCAATAATTTATCACAAGCAAATTATGTTATAAAACTGGAGGAGTGCCACCAGTTTAGAAACAGGAGAATATGTTATTCCAGCACAGAATCTTCTATCTAGACATTGGTAAAGTGCCCATTTAACATATCAATAGCTTCTAGTGAAAAACTTCCAGATAGGATATATTTCTTAGAAGCCTAGAGGTAAGCCATTCCTTGTTAATACCATGTCTGAAAAGTGGCAGCAACTCTTTTTATGACAGATTTATAACTAGGTTTCAAAGGTATGTCACATTTAAAAAAATAAAAATGTAGGCCGTGCAGTGAAGAAAAATCACTGATTATAACCAATTTCTTTTAGGCCATTTCCTATGTATGTTGTACATACATGCACTCCAGTATTGGCTGCATAGTGACAAATGTGTCAATGCCTGCATAATGTATGTAGAAATGACCCCCTGAAATCTCCATCAGAACCCTAATTGACAGGGTGACAATACAGGGGCACAATTTAGACAGGGACGAGCCGTTATACCCTATAACTAAGTAACTGAACACAGGCTTTCTTGGCAGGCATTATTTTAATGAAAGTCGCAGATTTAAAAATATTCTAAAATTACTTTTAAAGTTACATTAACATGTAAAGCTTACAAAAGATATTAGTGACAGGGTTTACATATACTCTAACAAAGAAGTGATCCTGTCATAAAATATTGCCTAATGCTCAGCTCATGTTATCAGTTAAAATGACCTTTGCCATGCCCCCAACTGCATTTCAAAGATTAAAATGCTAATGTTGTCCAGGGGGATTGGAATAGCAGTATTACTTACCTTATTTCTCATTTCACCAGCATCCAGTGCTTTTTTTCACACTCCGACATCCCAGGATGTGAGTGGACCCTTTACATCCTCATGTACAGTGTCTTGAAAAAGTATTTATACCTCTTGAAATTTTCCACATTTTGTCATGTTACAACCAAAAATGCAAATGTATTTCATTGGGATAAGTGGCACGTAGTTGTGAAGTGGAAGGAAAATGATACATAGTTTTCAAAATATTTTACAAATAAATATCTGAAAAGTGTGGCGTGCATTTGTATTCAGCCCCCCTGATTCATTACTTTGTAGAACCACCTTTTGCTGCAATTACAGCTGCAAGTCTTTTTGGGTAGGTCTCTATCAGTTTTGCACATCTAGAGAGTGACATTTTTGCCCATTGTTCTTTGCATAATTGCTCAAGCTTTGTCAGATTGAATGGAGAGCATCTGAGAATAGCAATTTTCAAGTCTTGCCACAGATTCTCAATTGGATTTAGGTCTGGACTTTGACTGGGCCATTCTAACACATGAATATGCTTTGATTTAAACCATTAATTGTAGCTCTGGGTGTATGTTTAGGGTTGCTGTCCTGCTAGAAGGTGAACCTCTACCCCAGTCTCAAGTCTTTTACAAAGTAACAGGTTTCCTTCTAAGATTTCCCTGTATTTAGCTCCATCCATTTTCCCATCAACTCTGACCAGCTTCCCTGTCCCTGCTGAAGAAAAGCATCCCCACAACATGATGCTGCCACCACCATGTTTGGCAGTGGGGATGGTGGGTTCAGGGTGATTGCATTGTTAGTTTTCCTCCACACATAGCATTTTGCTTTGAGGGTAAAAGTTACATTTCAGTTTCATCTGACCAGAGCACCTTATAATCACACACAAAGGTTGGACTTGATGGACTTGTGTCTTTTTTCAACCTCACCTACTATGTAACTATGTAAAATTCTTCCACATGTTTTCTGTGTCCCCCACATGGCTTCTTGCAAACTGCAAATGGGACTTCTTATGGTTTTCTTTCAACAGTGGCTTTCTTCTTGCCACTCTTCGATAATGGCCAGATTTATGGAGTGCACAACTAATAGTTGTCCTGTGGACAGATTCTCTAACCTGAGCTGTGGATCTCTCCAGAGTTACCATGGGCCTCTTGGCTGCTTCTCTGGTTAATACTCTCGTTGCCTGGTCTGTCAGTTTAGGTGGACAGCCATGTCTTGGTAGGTTTGCAGTTGTGCCATACTCTTTCCATTTTCGGATGATGGATTGAACAGTGCCCTGTGAAATGTTCAACACTTCTGATATTTTTTTATAACCTAACCCTGCTTTAAACTTCTCCAAAACTTTATCCCTGACCTGTCTGGTGTGTTCCTTGGCCTTCATGATGCTGTTTGTTCACTAAGGTTCTCTAACAAACCTCTGGGGGCTTCACAGAACAGTTGTATTTATACGGAGATTAAAATACACACAGGTGGCTGTATTTACTAATCAGGTGACTTCTGAAGGCAATTGGTTCCACCAGATTTTAGTTAGGGGTATATTATAGTATTGTCCACTAGCTGCCACGTAATGGCCAGAAAAGGAGGATAAGAGTTACATATACCCAATGAGAGAAAAAAATTACGTTTCAACAGTATTATTATTCATTATTATTATTATTCAGAATTTATATAGCCCCGACAGTTTACGCAGCGCTTTACAACATTAGGGTGACAGTATGACATCAGAACATGTGTGAACCCCTATGCATCAATGCGTTTCGCTGGATCGTTTCTTCAGGACACACATAGGGGGCAATTCCAACATTTGGTGATTTTTAAACCAAGCGAGTCAAGACATAAATGGATCTAGAATTAAAAGATCTCCCAAAGCAAATATAAATTCTATTCAAGCTGCGGCTCTGGAAAAAAATATGAACTCTGACCTAGTCATAAAACCATCTGACAAAGGTGGAAATGTAGTCCTGATGAGTGCGCTCCAATATGAATATACAGTTAGTTCCCTCAGGAGTGAGCCAGCAGAAACTGTACATAGGAACTAAGATTGTGCAGGTGGAAGGAAGAAGAGTCTGTAAATAGGGAGGAGGTGTCCCTGAAGTTCTGTTTGTAGTCACACTGGGCACCCCATAATCCCTTATCCCATGCAAGTTGTCATCCCCTAATAAAAGAAAAAAAACAAGCCAAAGGCTGATTTTCTGTGGCTGGATAAAAGAAGGAAATGCGGTGTAACTGGCTGTGCAGCAGTGAGAAACCCTAACTTCAGCAACTTCTATGGGGGTAGTGCTACATTTGAGGGCTTGTTTCTGGGATTTGCCCATGGTAAACTGCACAGCTGTTGCCCCTAGCAACCAGAAATCATTGAGCCAGGAGACTGCACTTGTCGCTTGAAATTCCTCAGCCAAGTAACGACAGGAAGGCAGGGACAATACATTGCTAATCAAAGTGATGTTCAAATGCCATTGTCCAAAGCAACCACAGGGAGGTTGCTGCCAATCAGCTATACTGCATAACCAGTTGCCCTTAACTGTGCCTTGGATGGCTACTTGTGCTACACCAGGGTCTGCCTTGGTCAGTAAGGCCTGTATTGTGTGCTATCGTTTGTGGCAACCACAGTGGGCGATCACGCCCATGGATTACAAAATGTCCAACTATCTGATCATGGCTGGGAAAAGTGACTGTGTGCTAGAACATCCTGCTGAATCCAGTGAAAAGTGCAGGAATGTTTCCGCTGTTACCGTGGCAACTGAGGTGAACAGGTGGGAACTGGCAGGATGGTGTCTATCAGCTATGCAACCACTGCTGAAACAAGAGACTGTCAAGATCCTGCCCTTAGCAACCACTACGGATTGTCATTGCCTCCTGCGCTCAGCTAATCAGCCCTGGCTGAAGTCGAGGAGCATGTTGCAACAAGTCCTGCAAAAAACAGTGCATGTGAAGTGACTGTATGGACAGTGTCTATGCCTGCAAAGTTCAGTTTGGTCAGGAAGGAGTTACAGAGCACGCAGGATAATGCCTGCTCATCAGAGCTGCTGACACCAACTTGTCTGGAAGCTTGGGGCAAAGCTATGCCCTAGAGCAGGGGTCTCCAGAATATGGCCCTCCAGTTTTTCAGGAACTACAATATCCATCATGCCTAGTCATGTCTGTCAATGACAGAGATTTACAATGCCTCATGGGACGTGTAGTTCCGCAACAGCTGGAGGGCCGTAGTTTGGAAATCCCTGCCTTACAGGGAACCCAGCACCTGAAAGCAGAAAAGGAGTGCATCATGGTGGGTTACCTACAGCCCGTTCATAAGCCTTCGTGATATGCTTGCATCGGATGGCCGATACCGGATGGTGGATATTGGGGTGCGGTTAGAGCACTGAGGGGGATTCGCTCTCAGCATGATCAATTGGATGGAGAAGCTATGCCTGTTGTGTCCTGGGTGCAGGAAACATAGACTATACAGACTTTTGGACAGGAGATAACTCTGCTGAACAGAACCTGCATGGAGTGGAGCCGGGTGCCAAACAAAGCACTCCAGGACACAGCCCGGATCTCTGGGATGCTAGAATTGTGTGTAAATAATGGGACAGTCCTGCAGAAACTGGGATGGTTGGGGGGCACAGCAAACACCCCCGCCAGAAGTGCTGGGAAACCTTAGCAATATGTTCCCCACCAGCTTAATTTTTAGAGGCTTGAAAAATCACCCCTGGAACGGCCAAATGGTCATGTAAACTTAATTTTCAGGTAATAATCACCTTCTTTAAGTTTCAGCACTCAACTTTTATCCACTTGAACTGGTTAGCAGATCTGTTTCATACTTCATTAAAATTGCATCAGTAAATGAAGTAGACAAAGTTTGCCTAATCTAGTGGTCTCCAAATCGTGGCCTGAGGACTGGATGCAGCACTTTACTACCCTTTATTTTTGTGTTGGGGCATAATTTTTTCCTATTGATATGAGGCACTATTCTTCCCACTGACACCAAGGATAAGGCACCATTGTTTCCCCTGACACCAGCATAATTTCCCCCCACTGATATACATGATGGGACACTTCACAGAATAACACTGTTACTACCCAATAATTGATAAAGAGGGAATCAAGAGGAGGGCCCGATACTCTACATTTTCTGGTCATGTCCTAAGCTTCTCCCCTTCTGGAGGAATGTACATAGCATTGCATAATGTTTTACAGACTTTATATTTAGACTTTGGGAACCCTCTTAGTCCCTACTCCATAACAATTCAATACCTTAAATACCTAAAGTCTATAAGAACGTCTTGAAGGAGATGTAAGGTCATAAGGTTTTTTATCTTAATGCATTTTATGCATTAAGATAAAAAGCCTTCTGTATGCACAGCCGCCCTAATACTTACCTGAACCCCATTTCTGTCCAGCGATGTCCACCAGTGTCTCAGCCGTCCGAGACTGTGACTCGGCTTGGGTGCCTCCATAGCAAGCAGCTTACTGTGGGGGCACTTGACAGGAGGGAGAGGCCAGGAGCACAGAAGAGGCACTGGAGAAGAGGAGGGTCTGGGTAAGTAGAATAAACTTGTTATTTTTGGTAAAAAAAAAATAAGACTTTACAATCACTTTAAGGCACATGTTGAATGCAGCTTAAGCGTGTATCTCAACCTGCTGGAGAGAAGAATCCCCCACGCCCCCAATACAACTTAATAAAGTGGAAGAAGTTAAAACAATGGCGGGTCTAACTCATGCTCAATTAACCACTTGCCGCCCGCCATATAGCAGAATGACGGCGGCAAAGTGGTTTCAAAATCCTGACTGGACGTCATATGACGTCCGCAGGATATTGAGCCGCTGCGCGCCCCCGGGGGCGCGCATCGCGGCGATCGTTGTTGTGGGGTGTCAGTCTGACACCCCGCAGCACCGATCTAGGTAAAGAGTCTCTGACGGAGACTCTTTACCACGTGATCAGCCGTGTCCAATCACGGCTGATCACGATGTAAATAGGAAGAGCCGGTGATCGGCTTTTCCTCACTCGCGTCTGACAGACGCGAGTAGAGGAGAGCCGATCGGCTGCTCTCCTGACAGGGGGGGGGCTGTGCTGATTGTTTATCAGCACAGCCCCCCCTCGGATCCTACCCAGGACCACCAGGGAAGCCGCCCAGGACCACCAGGGAAGCCGCTCAGGACCACCAGGGAAACCAGTCACACTGGACCACCAGGTATGCCCCCTAGACCCCCAGGGACATATTAATCAGTGCAAACGCAGCTGCCAAGCAATGCCCAGGCAGCTGCCAATCAGTGCCCACTCCAATGCCTACCACCAGGGATGCCTATCAGTGTGGCGTATCAGTGCCACGTATCAGTGCCGCTTATCAGTGCCCATCACTGCCGCCTATCAGTGCCGCCTGTCAGTGCCCAGCAGTGCCACCCATAAGAACCCATCTTTGCACCCTTTCAGTGCCCATCAGTGCCACCCATGAGTGCCCATCAGTGCCACCTATCAATGCCACCCATCAGTGCCGCCTACCAGTGCCCATCGTCAGTGCCCGCTCATTGCTGCCACCTCATTGCTGCCGCCTTATCAGTGCCTGTCAGTGCCGCCTTATCAGTGCCCATCAGTGAAAGAGAAAACTTACTTATTTACAAAATTTTTAAACCGAAACAAAAGCAAAACTTTTATTTTTTTTTTTAAATTTCGGTCTTTTTTTATTTGTTTTGCAAAAAATAAAAACCGCAGAGGTGATCAAATACCACCAAAAGAAAGCTCTATTTGTGGGAACAAAATGATAAAAATTTAGTTTGGGTACAGCGTAGCATGACCGCGCAATTGTCATTCAAACTGCGACAGCTCTGAAAGCTGAAAATCGGTCTGGGCAGGAAGGTGTCTAAGTGCCCGATATTGAAGTGGTTAAATTAATCTGAAGTATTCAATGAGACATTGTTTTATTTGTACCCATTCTCTTTCTCAAATGAAGGAAAATGTGTCCTATTTGGCCACAATTAAGGCACACAACTCTTCCTATATAACTACTTTCACCTTCTCCTTTATCATCCCCTACATAGTGAAAAACAGACATACAGTCAGTGAGATTGTTCACATCTCAATGTCCACATTGCCTTACAGATCAATTTATGTTTGACAACTTGTTTCCTCTCCAGTGTATTCTGTCATAAATATAAGTTTGGCCTGTTCTTTGACATCTCTGTACTGTGTTGCTATTTACTGTGTCTTGTATTGAATTGTTCAGTTTTGGTATCTCACTAATGACTGCATGTTCACTGAAATAAAGAATTGTAAAAAAAATGATGGAACACTATTCCTCCCACTGTCACCAAAGATGGGGCGCTATTCCTCCTACTGAAACCAACTATGGGGCATTATTCCTCCCACTGACACCAACTATAGGGCACCATTTCTTCTATGATCCATGCTATATATTTTTTTTTTACGCTCACTGACCACCAAGCCTGAGGCATGGTTTACTCCCACTAATGCTGGGGCATTAATCTACTCCCACTGGCCAACGTCCACCCCCATAAAGTCTGAAGGGCAGTATACTGGCCCTTTGCTTAGAAAATTTGGAGATCCCTGACTTAAACAATACATGTGTTGCTGTACTTTTAAAACCAATTATTACATTTCTATAGCAGAAGCTTATCTGTTTTGTAGTATTATAAGTATAAAAATGTTAACCTCCTCAGTTACTATCCAGCTGTAGGTCTGTAAGTAAAACAATTAGTAGTGAATTTTTAGCTTCATACCAGGATCCAAGCAGGGAGGTAAGTCAGCTAAATATGTACCATCCATTTTTTCAACTAACCTTCAGTGTTATTATATTCCTATTATACTAGCTGTTGTATTTTGCAGTCATAGGAACAAAGCTTGTAGTATTCCATATAATATATATATATTTATATACATATACACACACACACTAATCAGTCCCAACATTATAATTACCCACCTAAAATTTAGTAGGTCCCCCTATTGTCAAAAAACAGCCCTGAAACATCTAAAAGGTATGCTGTGGTATCTTGCACCAAGCAGTCAGTAGCAGATCCCTTAAGTTACGAGGTGGGATCTGCATGGATTTGGCCTGTTTTTCCAGCACATCCCAAGAATTCTTGATTGGATTGAGAGAAGAATTTTTGGAGGGCACATCAACACCTTGGAGACCCCTTCTTCCTTTGATCAGTGGTCCAGTTCTGATGCTCATATGCCCATTGTAGGTGCTTTGGCTGTAGACATGGGTCATCATTGGCACCCTGACTGGTCTGCTGCTATGCAGCCCCATACACAACAAACTGCAATGCACTTTGTACTCTGACACCTCTCTTTTAGAACCAGCATTAATATTTTACAGCAATTTGAGCTATATCTACTTTATCTTTAAATTATATAGGGTCTGGGATTAAAAGTATAATTTCAGTGTTTGCGGATGACACCAAGCTATTTAGTGGAATAACATCCTTACAGAATGTCTCCAACTTACAAGCTGACCTCAATGCTCTGTTTAATTGGGCAACTATGAGGCAAATGAGGTTTAATGTTGATAAATGTAAAGCTATGTACTTGGGGGCTAGAAACATGCATGCATCACACATACTAGGAGGAGAACAGCTGAGGGAGTCAATGGTGGAGAAGGATCTGGGTGTTCTGGTAGATCATAAGTTTAATAATAGCATGCTATGCTAAGCTGCAGTTTCCAAAGCAAGCAAAATCATTTCTTGTATTAAGAGAGGCATTAACTACAGAGAGAGAGAGATCATTTATCCCTATAGAAATCAGTAGTAGGACCTCATCTGGAATATGCGGTCTGGTTATGGACACCGGTTTATAAAAAGGATAATCAGGGAACTGGAGAAAGTGCAGAGAAGGACAACCAAACTGATAAGAGGCATAGAGGAGCTCAGCTATGAGGAAAGATTAGCTAAACTGAATTCATCCTCTCTTAAGAGGCAGAGATTAAGGGGGGATATGATCCACATGTGTAAATACATGTGATTTATATAGTGAACTTGGTGTTGAGTTATTCACTTTAAGTCATCACAGAGGACAAGGGGGCACTCTTTACATCTGGAGGAAAGAGATTTAATCTCCAAATATGGAAAGGCTTCTTCACAGTAAAAGCTGTGAAAATGTGGAATATATTCCCTCAGGAGGTGGTTCTGGCCAGCTCAGTAGTTTTTTTTTTAAGAAAGGCCTGGATTCTTTCCTAGATATACACAATATAACTGGATACTAACATTAATAGGTAAAGTTGTTCCAGGGAATATCCGATTACCTCTTGGAGGATGGGGAAGGATTTTCTTTCTCTGCTGGAGGAAATTAGATCATGCTTTTTTTTGCCTTCTCTGGATCAACTGTGGATATGGGATTGTATATTTTTTTTCCTCTTCTATTGGCTGGACTTGATTCTTTTTTTTTTTCCAAGACAATTCTTTTTTTAACCAGACTAACTATGTAACTATCTATTGGATCAGACTACACGGGCCAGCCTTTGCTCCCTACATGCATTAGTGAGCCTTGTCCACACATTACTTGTTGCCGATTGGACCATTTTTGGTAGGTCTTGACCACTGCAGTACTGGAACATCCCACAAGAGCTGCAGTTTTGGAGTTACTCTGACCAGTCATCTATCCATTACAATTTGGGCCTGATCAAAGTCACTCAAATCCTTACAATTGCCCCTTTTTTTGCTTTCAATATATCAAGTTTAGGATAAATGTGTTCACTTGCTCTATAATAAATCCCACCCACTTTCAGATGCCATTGTAACCAGATAATAAATATTATTCACTTTAATTGGTGTTTACACACACACACACACATACAGTATAGACTATTGGAGACCAATAGCATTCCAATAAAATGATTATACTAAGCACAAAAATATAGCTTCCTCACTGAGCTTGTTACTTTTATAAACTGTAAATGTATAGCATTAAGATTCTGTTATTCTCCTTCACTCACATTGTATTAAAATTCTGTTTAGGTAAAGTGCTTGACATAATTCTAGAAGAGCCCAGACCAGAGTTGCCACAAATTGAACAGGAAAACCTCTGTCAGAACATAATAGTCGTGTATGTATTGAAGCTGCAATATTTCTTTGCTTACAAGGCAGGCTGTGGCAAGGCACAGCCATTTATATGATTATATCTATAACACAGTGAGTAATTGTCATATTTTATGGTTTTACACAGTGCTGCAAATCTAACAAATGGAACATGCTGAATGGAGAAGAAGACATTTGCTGATTGGAGAAGGAGAAGCAAAGATGTCACTGTTCAATCACAGTTTTGAGTTACATTGCCTTCGCTGCAGTGAGATAAGCAAATAGTCAGGACCTTGTAATGTGTTTGGATTAGAAAACTGACTAAGCCAAATTATACATCTTTTGTCACCTAAACTCACACATACTGTATATATTTCAACTATACAATTAGTGGTTTTATTTACACTTATATAAATGAGAGTAGAATTTTTCTGGAGATGGGCTTTAGCACGCATGTCCTAGTTTTACCCAAACTATGACTAAAGCTGACTGGGTCGAACTTTGGCCAAAGTTCGGCAGGGACCGGCTGAATTTCATTACACATGTGGCCACTGTGGTTGAACAGAATTCAATCTACTGATCAACTTCTGTTTTGCTGCCCTGTTGGTATATTTCCACTTGATCACAGCGCCCATCTGTGTATTCTAACGATAGGGGGAAGTATCTCCATTGTCAAAATACAATGGCACTGTGAGAATGATTCACGCATCAACATCAAATGTATGGAGGGGGGAATTATACATTGTGATTAAAATAACTTTTGTCCCAACAATTTATATCTATACCAACCACACACAAAAAAAAACAAAAAATCATGGTATTACCAATAATATAATTGAATTTCTAACCCACCTCTGAAATGCCCAAAGAAAACTTTTCTCTTGCACACACGTTTTTCAAAAGAACTCAATGCACCACACAATGTCCCTAATATACAGTAATAAAATGCTGTGCTCATTTCCCCAAACAAATGCCCACATTTGCAGCTTCTGACACTATTGTCCTCTCCAACCAATTCTGCAGATGGGAGGACACACCCAGCACAAGATGCAGAAACCCATGAACAAACACTCCTGGCTTCCTTCCCCATCCACACATGCGCAGCCTGCTCTCCTTTGCTCTTGTAAAAATTCTGAGCTGCGGGAGAGAGCAGACTGCACATGCGCAGGTGGGAAGGAAGGCCGGTAGTGCTCATTTGTTGATTTCCAGGACAGCACATTCGAGTCCTGATATCTGCAGGACAGACTAGAAAGGAAAATGGTGTCAGCAGTTGAAGAGGTGGGCAATTGTTTGAGAAATGAAGCACAGAATGTTAATATATTGGAGACACTGTGGTGCATGGGGACCTTTTTGAGGAATGTGTGTAAAGGTAAATTTACCCTTTAAGGCTGTCTTCACACAGGTACGGCAGGAATGTGCATGTTACTACAATGCATAAAAATTAATGTTGCTTGTTACAGTGCCATTCATTCTTAATGGTACGCTAAGCACATGTGTTTTAGCATACCACAACACATGATAAGTTACTATCAAGCCATGTGATGTATTACATTTAAAAAAAAATAGGTATGCATTCTTTTTGGTGCATTTTAGTGCGCTAGGGAGCCTAGTAAAATGATTAGGCTCCCCTAATGCAAGGCACGTTAATGTGCAAATTAACACACATGTCAATGCACCCTTGTCAAATTGTTTTTGATCCATTTCATTTTCTTTGTAGTGTATACATTTTTAAACGGATGTTCTATATTTCTTTTACAATTAATGCAGAAATCTTTACATTTTCCAGCAGGTTTTACCCATGACTCAAGCATGAAGCATGTTTCCTATAAAGAGACAGCAGAGCGGAGACTATATGCTTTCAGAATTTTTCTCTAACTGAAACTAGATAAGACGCCATCTATAAAGGACAGTTTGACACTTTTGGTTCCGGCGCCACATGTAGCGGCTGTGCAAGGCCGCAGTTCTGGCAGGGACAGCTTATAAAATCGGCTCCAATTACACAGGTACGGTCTCCCGTACCCCCACTGCAACCCCGCGCGACTCCTGCGTGAAGGAGATGGAGTGATATCTTATACCCAATGGCTCTGGTTCTGCCTAAGCTGCAATGTCTCACCCGACTATCTGGAGCTCAGCAGCCCAAAGTGGCTGAATTTGTGGTCACAGGCTCAGCAGGGATCTCAGCTCAGTCTGTTATTTCAGCCTCTGTTCCATTCGAAGATCAGTATGGCAAGATAGCACAAGCAGTGGAAGGGAACAAGCAGGCAGTCTTACAGAGGCAAAGCAGTGCATATCAGACCTAAAGGAAGAAGCTCAGAGCTGCTAGGCGGCTGCACGCCAGGTCTCCCAAACCCAACACTACATTATGGAAAAACTGGATGATTTGGAAAACTGCTCCCTCCGAAACAATTTCAGAATCATTGTTCTACTTTAGACCTATAACTCTGGTTCTCTGTTAGACCTATGCACCACTCATATCCCTGAGGCCCTTGGGATTACAGTGCCTTGCATAATAGAAAGGGCACACAGTGTGGGTGCCCCCTCCAATGATCGGTGCTATCCACGCCCTGTCATTGTTCGCTATCTGAACTATTCAAACAGGATAGCCATATTGAAATCCTTTTGGAATGCTAACTCCATCCAGCTGGATGGCCACGAGCTACCGATCTTTGCGGACTACTCACAAGAGGTATCCCGCAAGAGGAAAGCTTTCCAACCAATATGCTCAGTTCTACATCTGAAAGGTGTAAAATTCACATTGGCATACCTGGTTATTCTCCGTCTTACTGATCAGTCAGGCGAAGCCAAATCTTTTTCTCATCCTGAGGAAGCAGCATCATACCTTTAAACCTATCTACATATTTCTCAGGAAATACTACAGTCCATTTACCTGAGGGCCCTAGGAATCAACACAGCGCACGTAAAGATTCAAAGAGGCACTGTTATTCTGATAATCATGGGTCGCCTAAACACTGATGGCATGGGATCTGCTGGATCTATGGGCTCGGTTGCCCCTGCAGATGGGTTTTCTTTCAGCTATAAGTGAATTTGAACTCTTTATTGCAAGTTCTAGTTTGCCTTTTCCTGCTGATGCCTATTATGCTTTACCTAATGATTTAATGTATCTGTTACAGCCTTCCAGAGATGTGCATCCTGTCTTATTAGGCAGCAGCCCTATCCACAAGAGAACACCACTTGTCTCTGAGGTACCTCAAATGTGACTGACCATTGTCCCTCTTTCCAGTAACACTGTCTATCTGATGTGACCTTTGTGGAAGAAAGTAAAGTCCAGGTTTTTATCTAACTGGGAGTTAATTTGATTTTCCCATATACCTTATCTCAGCAGAATCTATCATCCCCCTCCTTCCCTACCCTACCCTACTTGGGGTCCAAATCCTCCCTTTCCTCCCCTCCTTCTTTTAATATCTCAGCATCACACCCAGCTAGTCTCTTTCACAGTAGCCCTCACAAACTGGTCATAGCACATAAGGACTTATGCAATAAGCCCCATCATGAAAATCACTTCATGGAACACTAAAGGGCTTAGCTCCCCCCACAAAACGATTGCGGTGCTTCTGCGGTGATTAAAAACGGATATCTCCCCCCTTCAGCAGACACAATCTCCCCACAGAAGATATTTTGCATATGCAAAACTTTGGGAAGGACAAGTATATGGCAATGAATAAGTAAAAAGAAAGTAGTGTCCGCAGTGAATGATGAGGAAGGTCATCTCGCAACCTTGCATCTTCGCATTTTGTCCAGAGAGTTAGTTGTAACCAACATCTATGCTCCTATCTCCCCACCAAATCGTTTTTCCAGACAGTGTCCTCTCATTGAAGAAATATATATGAAGGGCGCAAAGGGAACAATAAATGAATTAAACAACAATTAAATAATATACAATGTGTATCTAATTAGTAAAGTGCACAATAAAATGAACCATCAGAAATGTCCAAAATAAACATATGTGATCAAATCTTCTTGTGTCTACTCCAACACCGTGAATAATAAAATGCAAACGTGCTTCTATAAACTTGCTTAAAGTGCTTCACCTGAAGTGATAACACTTCACCAAAGTGATCACAAAGCATGACTTTTAGGAAGGAATGCTTAATTCAGTGCTGTATCTCCTTCACGTATCCCATTCCAATCAAGCAATTGTGTTTGGAGGTAGCCGAATCCCAAACCACTATGCAGGTAATGAATGTAGGTATCTTCACCTTATAACATCTCTCCACTGCATATATCAACTTGCATCAAGTATGTCTGTGAAAAAGCTCCACAACAAAGAGCCACAGAAGGCAGGATATAGTATAATACCGCTTATGTTTTATTGCTTAAAACGAGCACTTACATAGTCCAGCATGGGATCACAAACAATCTGCTCAAGGGGAAGCAGAAGCCGGTCCGATGCTGGTATAAAACTCGCAATATGCGCGGTGCATCTCAGCTGTGCAGACAGAAATATAGGACTCCTGTGGTTGTAGGTGTCAGGCCTCGCTTGATCCCCCTTCCTTCATCTCCCCCTCATGATAGGCGACTACTCCAATGTAGTCATGAACATACAAGACAACGGGTCAATAGGTAAACCTCTACCCCAGCTTTGCCCTCAAACATCAGCCCTACTATCTTTCTTTGTAAATGCCCGCAAGCTCATCAATATCTGGCATTTAGCCCACCTAGAAGGTAGAGAATATACCTTTTACTCACCGCCCCATAAACTACCTGATCTGCAACCCTGCCCTCTCTCGCAATCACTCTTTCAGGAGATTGCTATTTGAGATCACACCCTGATATCAGTCCGTATACTAAACTTTGGCCCATCGCCCTCCGTGGAAACCTAGTGTTTTCCACAATACCTTGCCCGTAACCCCGATCTTCAGAAAGTACTGCAAGAGACATGGTTAGACTATGAATTTACAAAACGCAGCACATAGCGATAATCCTAACCTATACTGGGAAGCAGGCAATGCTGTTCTGTGGAGCAGGATTACCTCTTTCGCTGCCACGTATAAAAAAATGGTTCTTAAAAAGCAAAACAATTCCCCCACTCACCGAAAGATCCGGCGAGAAGCCAAACTTAATTTTGACCTGTGGGCTGATGCACAGGAACATATTCATCATTCATATCTAGATCTACAATACCATAAAATATATATGATAACAAGTGGGGGGAATTGCTGGCAAGACTGAAAGTGTACCCATGCCCCCACTCATATATCAGCTCTAAAGGACACCCAAGGAAACACTACCTCATCCACAAAAGACATAAATCAAATTCTAGAGCAATTTTTTGCCAAACTTTATGGCCCAAACCCTATAAATCTGACTACTGCCTGAGATTTTCTAGATCGAGTCCCCTTCCCTCAGATTGATACCTCACTCCTTTTCCATTTCAACGCTCTGATCACTGAGCAGGTGGTCTATAAGGCTTTCTACCTTGGTTAACGAGAAGGCCCCGGGCCCTGAGGGTTATACCTCTGAATTTTATAAATTGACAGCCCACACAGTGGTCCCCACCCTAGTGAAAGTCTACCATGAAACACCAACAATAATAAACATGACTTCATAGGTGACTGTGAATATAGCAATCTGCAGAAGTGATTACACTCAGGTGCTCCCCACCCCAAGGTAATGGCGGCCCACCTCAGAGCGTGTGACCTCGCAATTAAGTTACCGTTAACAAATTGTTATATTTACAGTCACCTATGAAGTCGCGTTTATTATTGCTGTATTAAGGACACTGAAAACTGATCCTTGGTGGTCAGAGTATCACAGACTTATATGCACTTGAGCACTTTATGGATCACTTTTATATCAATATTTATATTTTATGAAATGTTTTTTATGAAATTCACGCTATATGATGTTGAAAACTGAATGACGACTTTAGTCGCTTATATATTATTATTATATTCTTGGATTTGATCTATAGGCACATCACTTTAAATAACAATTTTGTTTTTTAGGTTTTTGCTGCAGGTTCAGCAGATCATTAAGAGGCTAGCACAGCACATGATTTATTTATTTATCTGTGATTCTCACAAGTTAGTATGGGACGTGATTAGTGCTAGCAGCTGTCATTATACTATTATAAGATAGGGGAACTTTGATTTGGTAGCTTGCAAGACCTTTACTATATTTTTTTGGTTATTATTTGTTACCTGGCACTAATGATGGGAGTTATTTCCAGTGGAAACTGTCACCAATGAAGAAGATTATTATTGCAGAAATTGGCACGAATGATGTGAGGGTTATTATTCCAGAAACTGGCAGCAATGCATGTTTTTTTTTTGCTGCTACTGACAGCAGTGCTGGGGGTTACTATTGCTGCAACAATGGGGCTTACTCTACTCCCGTTTTCTCTTCAGTGCACCTTTTAAAATTTAGCAGGAATGATATTTTACAGCATATTATAAACCCAAACATGTAGAATAGGATTAAAAAAATGTGCTTTGAATAATTAAACCCAATTAAATGTATAATGTTTTAAATATTTTCTTGTCTTAAAAAAAAAACTGACTAATTCACAAAAAATTTGGAGGGGGAACGAGGTATGCACAGTTTGCCATTTTTGCCCTGGGCACCGGATGGCCTTGTCCCGACATGGGTCACCAGACCTTTTTCAGCAAGTCAGCGAAGAGTTCCTAGGCTGGCAGGAAGCAAAAATCTAAAATATATAAAATTATATGTAGCAATAACTCACGATGGAGCTGCTGATTTAAAGTGGGCTGTTTCCGTCACCTTTTTACCTGTAGTTTCACCAATACCAGATTTAGAGTCCACGTTGAACTTATCATCTAACAATGTAGGCACCAGTCACTTGAGTACTTTTCCAATGCTTTAATGGGAGATAACGGGAAGAAGTAGCAGGAAAGAGGTAGAAGAAGAGTTGCAGGGAAGTTCAAATACCTTTTCTTGGTGTAGCACTAAGGAATTGAAATCTTAGGAATGAATATATCTTCGGTTCAGGATTAAATCTTTGCTCGCCCGGATAGGTCTCTCTCACTAAACTAGCAGCCGGTACGCAGCACGAACAGAAAGTCTCTGCCACAGACTTGAGTGAAACAAAACTGTATGATCATCTGCCACAGGATGTAGTAGTTTTCAGTGAACAGCAACACAGTACCAGAACCTTTAAGCCGACCCGGCAGTACTATGTGGTAGGTTAACTTAAGATGCGTCCTCCAATTGAGTCACCAGGGCCCTCTCCAGACCAGCGCTCCACATGATCCTTCCATGACGGGTCCTCCCCTGGATTCTTCTCAATTGTCCAGCTTCTTCCCTTAGGACAGACAGCACAGGACCATCTCCGCAGCAGTTGTAGTAGGCCCCAGACAGACTTCTGGGCCCACCCACACGCTGCAGCATCGCAGTCCTCCGGCCTGGAGGACCACGAGGTAGGACTCCTAGCACATACCTGTCGGCCAGGAGGTGGAAAAGACCCGTCGCAGGGGACAACCTCTGCCGAGTTACTTCTGAGAAAGAAGAGCACTCAATACACCTCAGTCTGCTGCTTTCCAGCTCTGGTCTATAGTGACACTGACATCTACAGGCGACAGAGTGGAACTGCACGCAACACAACCAAGGTTGGAACAGAAGCTAATTTAGCTATAGATTAAATCTGAACCATGTACAGAACAGATGACCCACTAAATTTAAATATAAGCGGTAGATTAAAAATCTACCAGCGCTACATATATGTAGAATATTAGGTTTTCCTTACTAAAACAAACTAAACTTTTCAAAAAGGTTATATTTTTATTCTGAATATAAGACATTAAACCATATTAGTTATGGGGAGAAGGGACTAAAGGAAGTAAAAAGCTCCCAACTCTAATCCGTGCGTAGCACAGAAAAGCCTTTTTAAAAGAGAAGATATTCACATCTCATTTCATTACATATCCCAAAAAGCCAACTGTCCTGAAATGAGATATAAACTTATTTTTGGGATATGCTGTGGCATGAGATATTTGAATACCTTCGGTTTTTGGAATGCTTTTCATTGCTATGCACCGTATAGAGTGAGGGCATTTTGATTTTGTTAGTCCCTTCTCATTATAACCTCCATACCAGCCTTCCTCAACCTTTTTAATATGGAGGAACCCTGGAAATAAGTCAGGAAACCCCTACTAATAATTACTTTATCTACAGCTCAAATTAGTCTAATAATCAATGAGAATGCTCCTTGCATTTGTGGCCATTAGAAAATGTTCCCCTTCCCCTTCACAGGTAATTAAAAATATAATTGTTGTCAGTCATTATTTATCTGAAAGTCAGAAACTGCTTATTGCCCAAAGAACCCCTAAAAACCTCTTGAGGAACCCTGCTTGAGAAAGGCTAGTTATACTGCCTCGTTGGGTCCTACATTCTACTCCATAGAGGTCATGGTTTCACTACACTGCACCAATGAAGTGAGGCCCGGAATGGAAAAGACAAAGAAAAAGTAGTGCAGGGCCGGGCATGACAGTGTGTTAAGGGGAAACAACGCATGGGTTAATATTGAAGAGCTAGAGGGGAGGGGACAGTGAGTAAAGTCCAAGGGGAAGTGGTAATATATAAGGAGGAGGAGTGACTGGGCTGGGGAACAGAAACTTGTGAAGAAGGAAAGGAGGAGGCAGTTTTTCCCACCCGCCCTCCCTATATATTGTCTGTGTTTGTTGGTTTATGCGTTTCTTTCTTTCAGGAACATGGCAGATGGTTGTCATGGCAGCTGTGGATTGGAGGTGTTTTGTTGGTCTTTGACGGTGGCAGTAAACATATGTGATGGAAAGGGGTGGGGGGCTCATCGGTAGTATGTGCCCCTCCGGTGTACTCCAGCGAAAGGTTAGCTGGAATACTGTAATGGTTGCACTGCGGGAAGGGGGTTGTCTCCGAGCTGATTATCCGCTGGAGGCCTATCATGTGGAAAAAGGTCCCGCAGTGTATTGGTGGAATATCTGTTGGAGTTCGGGGGTGCCGTCAAAGACCAACAGACTGGAGTTAAACAAGTTGGTACGGATGTGATATTTTGGTATATATATTTTATATTGGAGTTATTTATGGTGTGAATAATAAATAGGCTGCTATGGCCATTTATACTCCAAAATGAAGGTGTGGTCTCATCATTTTAGAAGGATAAGAAATGGGGGTGTTGGAATACAAGTGGTATAGCGGTAAGAAGCAGGTTGGGTACCTCTGAACTACACTGGTCATGCCCAAAAAGCCTGAAACAGCTGTATACACGTTGAAATAAATGGCTCTATATTAGGCTATATTTGCATTTGAGGAATATAAAGTATGGGATGCAGCATTGGGATAGATAGATAGATAGATAGATAGATATATATATATATATATATATATATATATAGTATGATGGAAGGAGACATGTGAATACCTTCTGTTTTAAAAAAGCTTTGCAATGTTCTTAACATATTAGGTAAATAAAGAATATATTTACACAAATACTTTATATTTCCTCTCATGTTACTTATGTGTGCATTGCTAGCTTCAACAAATAGGAATTTTCATTCAGTGAGGTATTATAATAGTCTGCCTGCCTGCCAGCCTAAGCCCTTTTCACAGGGACATAAAAGCTTCACTTTCTACATCCTTTCTACTTGTAATCTCCAGGGTAAAAATAATTGACTTTGCATTCCTGTGCTACATTGGGCCTTGTGTGTGTATCAAAGTGACAATACTAAGAACAGAACTCTTGTTATTTCCCAGCAGCTAGGAGACTTCAACCTGCCCTAATAATGACCACTGAAAATGTATTTTTTCTTCCAAATAAAATGGCAGGTGTGGAGAAAAAAAAAAAAAGAGGCAAGTCTTAGCCTAGGTTCACACTGAGCTGCGGGAATGAAGCCGCGCGAGTGCAGCTGAGCTCGCACGATTTCACTCCCACGTGTCGGTCCCGATTTCAGCCACGATTTCAGAGACATCTGTGCAGGTTTCTGCACAGATGGCAATGTAAATCGCAGCCCGAAATCGCAAAACGTAATACAGAAACGATTTTTTGAAATTGGTGCAGCATCGCAGATGCGGCGTCGCACCGAATAGGATGGTTCCATTGACGGCAATTGCCGCCGATTTGACATGTCAAATTGCATGTCAAAATGCTCCAGTGTGAACCAGGGCTTAAGGACAGTTTAATACATAAGCCCTGTCTTTTTCTCAGTCTACTAATGCTCTCTTCTTGTTTTTGCATATGTATAATAGTCACACAATATAATTTGACTAGGACTAAGTATAGATATTAATACATTTCTTTCAATCTATGTTTTTTGTTTTTTTTTTGTTTTTTACTATAAAGGATGTTAATATATCTATCTTTTTTAATGTGAAATGTTACATAGGATTTAAAGTTTTGTTGGATGTAGGTAATTATACTGTAAAATTGCTTTGTAGACACATTTTAAAATGTCAAATCAAAACCTTTTTTTAATACTTTGGATAGGGTGGGGGAGATCTGAACCCCTGGCAGGTTTTTACTGCTATCCAGGGCTCCTTTAGACTGGGTTCACACAATTGTGAATTGAATGCAGGTTTCTTCGCATGACAGGAGATTGTGACTGGCTCACTATGGACTCAATTCACATATCTTCGTGGCAACTGCAGAGCGGATTGCACAGGAGACATGTGCGTCTTTGGCTTTCCTGAAACGGAGAACAGGGACGCACCGGACCCCTGCTGCGAGCCGCATCCGTTGGAGGTGTGAACCCAGCCTCAGAGTGATTTCCACTTACGTTCTGTCCTGGTGACAACATTATTTCTGGCATGGGAAAATCTGCAACTAGGACACAGACAGCAATAAAATCTGGCAAGGGTTTTAGCTTACCCCTAACTATACTACATAAGTGTGTAGTTCTGCTGCAGTTTTAGATTTTCCCTCGTTTCCTGTCTGTAAAACATTGTAAGCAGGGCAGGAAGTGAGTGGAAATCTCTCTAATGGTGCCCCATATTGGGGCTGCTACCTAGCTGGTATTCTACAGACATGGCCACTAAGAATGGGACATGTTGCCAATGTTTTTAAGAAGAAAGCGATAACAAAACTGAATGTTTTTCAAGAAAATGTGGCAACCTTACCACAGATACAGTAAAAACCAGAAAAAGGGTTCTAATAGTGCCTGACTCCTTCAAGAAGTACATTCCAACATTATCAGTTTTCTTAAATATTTCTTGGTTTACACTGTCTTTTTTTCTTGTTCAAATTCTTGAAGGGTTTTACCCATTTCTATTCTCATTTTAACAATGTGCTGTTACCCTCAGATAATTCAGTGTCCTAATCTACTTTTCATTCATTCCTCCCCAACTTAGTTTGCTTGAGTGGCAATAAAAGAACCAAATTAGCTGCATACATTATGTTTCTTTTGTGTAAAAAAATGACTTTTCCATTTTTTTAACCCATTTTGGTGTTTATTGATCAAGAAAGAAAAGCACATTTTATGTATAGCGCTATTGGGTTGGGTTGCAGGTTTAAAGTTTTTAAACCTTAATTTTTCTTTATCCTTTTCTGCTGCAGATGCTACCATTTACATTGTGTTATGCCTGACCAGGCAGCATCAGGGGCATCCATGAGCTTTGGTGCAACTAATGATGGGACATGTATTCCTAGGTAGTGCAACAAATGACTGGTGTTATGAGAAGCTACACCCAGGATGGAAGTTTTGGGAAGCTGCACAGGAAAGGCAGGAGGATGCAGCTGGAAGGTTATTTTTTATGGTTTGTGTTAAACTGAACCATTATGGGTACATGCACACAGCTATATGAAACTACACCAGCATCTTGCTAGCAGTAAGATCATGCATAAAAAGTGCTCTGAATGCTGTAAGAGTGCAAAGTTTGAGCAATCTTTACCTGTGTACAGCGTAAATTACCATGTTGCTGGGATGCAAGCAACTTCTCATGAAAGCAGCCTGGTGTCCTCTGTTGCTAGGATGCAGGTGGCTCAAGGAAGCTGGCTAGAGTCCCCAATTGCTATTGTTACCTAGCATAACCCACTGGCAGGGCGCAAGTGGTTTCTCAAGAAAGGTGCCCACCATCCTTCCAGTGCTAGGTGCAGCTAGCTTCTTAAGGAAACCACCCAGCATCCTTCCAATTTGCTAGGACATAGGCGGCTTCTCAAGGAACATGTGTACAGCTTAAAACACGGTCCATATGCAGGAGCTTAGGCCAGATTTTCCCTTTTTTGTTTTTAATTATTTTATAGATCTGAACACAGTGCATGGTTATGGATCCTTATGCAGCTGTGAGCATGAGCCCAAAGAAAATAATACAGCAACATTCAGATCCATTAAAAAAAAAAAAAAAAAACTATAAAAACGCAGCATTTATAGTGGCCATGTGCATGAGCTCTAATTGTAATGTTCTAGTTTGGTTTATATCTAGGTGTTTCTTATCAACAAAATAAGGTTTTAGTACTGCTAAAATGGGTTGCAGGCATGGGCTTTATGGATTTGGAAGTTGGTCTGAAACTAGCTCAAACTTTTATGCTGCACTGTACATAGTTACTCTGATGACACAGTGAGATACTTGCATTAAATGGCTCTTAGCCATTTCTATGAAAATACTGCTGTCGATTGTCACCATGACAAGTCTCAGTCATGCACTTGAAAGCGCACACACCCAAAAGCAGCAGCACCTTAAATACACAACTTGTCAGAGATATGGTTTTTTTTCAGACATATTTGCTTTGAGCTGTCAACGATTTACAGTGTTTGTAACCCTTAGTGGACATGTCCTCTAAATCATAGAAGATTTATTTTCAGATAAATTCAAATAATTTATTTAATATAGTTCATAAAAAATGCTAGCAGAAAATGCAGTTATTTTACTTATATCTGGTAGTTCATTGATTGAGCAGTTAATTTTCCAATATTTAATTTACTGGTAATGTTCAGAGACCATGATAATGCTGCACATAAAAATTTCATATTGTACATCAACATTTCTCATAACTGACTGCTACTCAATTATTTGACAAATGCAATTAACTGCATCATTAACAAAGCTATATTCTAAAGTTCTCAAAACATAAAATTGTCATTATGTTCACCGCCACTAAATGTCATATCTAACATTTTCCACAGAAAACCTTGGAGTGCTAATTAAGTTGAGCTTGTAGGGGAGAAAAGGAAATGCACCATAGATAGAGCATGTCACATGAGCCATCAGCTTTCAGTTCCATGGTTCAGCCACTTGTTGATGGCACTTTGAACAGGCTTGTTCCCGCTGCTAGTGTTTTCATTTTTTATTTTATTTTTCTAAGGGCTGTGGGCAAACCTTAGTAAAACATATGGATGGCAGATCTCACAGTAGGAGCCCTCACAAGGTACATTAAGCCAGCCGATTCAACTCACTGGGATATTATAACTAAAATTCTGTTTCTCAATGAACTTAGAAATTAAAGAGGAACTTCACCCTTATCCAAAAATGACAACAAAGGTCCCTGCAGAGATGTTTAGTACATCGATCTACAATCTTATGCAATGAATAAAAAGCCTACACTTCTGTATATCTTATTATTCTTTTCCTCCCCATTTTTCTCACAGTGGTCATTACTAAGGGCAGATGAATCCATCTCCCTTTATTCCCTCAAACTCCACCTAGAGCTCTAGGTTTTCTTCCTGCAGCATATGACAGGAACCTTTCAGGATGCATCTATGAGGCATGGGTTACATCACCAGTGTCTTACTCATCCAGGAAGTGGAAAAACAGTACGGTAATTGTAAGTAAAAGGGTACTTGCACATGGTACTGGTGTATGAACATCAGATATTCCTGACATAAAAAGAGTGAGAATGGGCTGTATAGCATTCGTGGAAAAAATGCTGTGGCATACACGTACAGTATATTTGATGCATTTGCGCATTTAAAAACACTGACAAGCAATGCAGATTTTTTACTGATCTGGAAGCAGCGCAAGTTTAGGCACCTGTGGGTTCAGGCCCATTAAAAACAATGGGCTGCATTTAGATCAATAGGAAAAAAATGCCTAAGGCTACATCCCCAAAGTCGCGCGATTTGCACTGCAACTTTGCTATGCAATTTGTGATGCGATGTCATGCGACCGGTGAAAACCACGTGAGAACAAAGTAGCACCGATGTCGGAACAAAGTAGTGCAAAAACCTTTTTTGGAGTCGCTGCGACTTGAGTCGCACCAATTAGAACGGGGACCATTGAAATACATGGATTTTGACTTGTCATGCGACTTCACATGTGTCAAGTCGCACAACAACTCGCAGTAGTGGAAACAGAGCCTTAATGCCTAAAAACATGGCATTTTTATTCTTCCATGTGCAAAGTTAAAAAATGCTTTTTTTTTTGGACACAAGATAATTTCATATCAGCATGCAGAGCTGTACGCTGATTTGATTTATAGTTAGGTCCACTTTAAGAGGATTATATAGTCCTTTCATTTTTTTGTTATGCTTATGTAAAAGAAATCAAGAAATCATTGTTTTAGTGTATGATTTGTAATAATCTATGTACTGGGGGGGGGGGGTAGGTTTACTCATTACAAATACAAAACCTGTTTCCTACTTTACATTGCCATAGGTCATTTGTGTTTCACTGCGTCCTTACAATGTAAATCTATGAGTCAGCTGTAAGGTTGCCACTTTTTCTTCAAGCCAAACCTGAACACCTCAGCACCAGTGGGTGTAGTGAACTTAACAGTGGAACATGGACAGAAGAGGTGGCAGGGTTGGCATTTATTAGAACCAATTGGCTGCATTTTCCTCCTGTAGCAGCTGAAATCTGGCTTCCCCTCCTCTCCATCCTGCCGGAATTTAGCTGCTGCAGAAGACCACCATTATCCTCACCATCATCACCCCCCCCCCCCCCTTTATCATCTCTAATGTAGTCATCATGATCACTATCATTATTATCACCCTTATCATATCCTCTATACTGTCATCCCTATAGTTATTTTCTGTATCATCACCCTCATCATTACTTTCCATATTACTTTACATTATCATTGTCATGCCTGTCCTCGTCATCATCCTCATCATTTTCCGCTCTACTGTCATCACCATCCTCAACACAATTTTTACTCTCCTTCTATAATCTTCATCTTCATCACTTGTCTTTATCATTTTGATCTTCTTTACTGTCATCATCATTCTCACTCCCCCATTACTATACATGATCCCTGCCATCTCTGTCTTTACCATCCATTAGTATTACCCCCATCACTGTCATCTCCATCCTTATCCTCACCATCACTTTCCTCCTCTATATTTTTCTCTATACTGTCATCCTCCTCTTCATGATGAACCTTCTCTCCCTCTCTCTAACATATCTCTCCTTTTCTCCATTACTTTACAGTGTCTTCACCCTCTCATTTTCTTCCTTCAAGCCCTGGACTCACATAGAGTATTGTGATGAAGTAGTGCTCACCTGCTGGGGCCCAAGGCGGGCAGGAGAGGCCACTGGGAAGGTCAGCAATTCAGGAAGAGGAGCATGATAATGGCGCCCTACATTGCTGATTGCCCGGTCGTGTCACTCTGCACCCATCTCTCGGGCAGGGCAAGGGTCAGGGGTGATGACACTCTCCAGGGGGCAGAGCCGCCATGGATGGAGAGCCGATGGCTGTCAAATGTTCCTGGTTATCGGTTCTCTCCAGGGTGATGGAATGCAGGCATAGGGAGAGAACGCACAGCAGAGGAAGCCGCAACCGGCAGGATTATCACTACATTAAAGAATACCTACACTGGCTCCAGTCATCCATCCCCAGGACAGATACCTAAGGGTTGGGACTGGAGTTATGCTGATGTGTCCAGGTTTCAGGAGGACAGAAACCCAGGCACAACTGTCAAAACCCAGACTGTCCGGGTCATTCCCGTACAGGTGGCAACCCTAGTCAGATGATTCACTGAAAACCATATGCCTATCAGGTGCTGAACAGTTCTAAAACAAAAAGGTAATTCCTAGGTGCAGACATCACAGGGTTACTGAAAATGCATGAGTTTTTATTTTAGGAAACTTTACACACAACATACTTGAACCTGTTCACTGACAAAGTTCTGGAGCCCAGGACAGTCAGGCAAGTAGCATTTTCAAAGAGTCCGAACCAGCCACCCACTTTTCTCCTAGTGCAGGTTACCTTCACAGTAGACAGGTTTCTTGGGGGCTGCTTGCCTTTGCAGTATATATTTTTGAAAATGCATACTTCAGGGGGCAACACCGTGGCTTAGTGGTTAGTACTTCTGCCTCTGGTTAAAATTCTGGTCAGGACACCATCTACATGCAGTTTTGCATGTTCTCCCTGTACTTGCATGAATTTCCCCCCACACTCTAAATACATGCTGGTAGACTAACTGGCTTTTATATATATTGGCCCTAGTATGTGTGTGAGATAGGGACCTTAAGCTGGATACACACTATACAATTTTCTTCAGGTTTTTTCTTTTAGATTTACCAAAACCATATAATATGGAGGTCAAACCTAAACACTTTCAATTTGTATGCAATCAGGCAGGCCCTTGCACTACATAGTTGAAGGTAAATCTAAAGGAAATCGAACAAAAGTTGTATAGAGTGTATCCAGCTTGTAAACTCCTTGAGGACAGGGACAGATGTGACTACAATATGTAAAGCACACCATAAATTGTCAGATCTATATAAATACCAGTAATAAATAATGTTTAAAAAACAAGCTTCTATTATTGTCTATCAGAATATATGACATTCTGCTCTGTCTCTTGATTGCCACTTGGCTGTAAAGACAGTATTTTTTTGTTTGAATAGCAATGTTCATTCACTTCTGATCCTGTGGCTTTAGTTTTCAAGTTGCTATGCAGAACAAGTCCTTACTGCAGAACACACCAAATAAAGTCAGAATTTTCAATCTGCAATTCAGAGAAAATATTGCAGAAGATATTAAAATTGGAAGTGTTACTAAACCCCCAGTTTTTTTTTTTACAATAAAATCACAAGCATGTTATACTTACCTGCTTTGTGCAGTGGTTTGCACAGAGCAGTCCGAATCCTCCTCTTCTCGGGTACCACGCTAGTGCTCCTGGCCCCTCCGTCCTGCTTGGTGCCTCCAAAGCAAGCAGTTTGCTCTGGGGGAACCCACGTAGGCGCGCTCCCGAACTGCAGCTGTGTGTGTCCATTAATAGATGGAGCCATGGCTTGGCCCCGCCCCCTCTGTTTCCTGATCGGCTCACTGGCTATGATTGACAGTAGCGTAAACCAATGACTGCATGCAGAATATTTTTTTTGTTTGTTTTTACCTTCATGCATAAAATGAAGGTAAAAAACCTTGTGCCTTTATAACCACTTTAGGCCAAAGGGTCAGCATTAAAGCCAGACAACTAGCATTTTCAAAAGGTAGGTCGGTAAGGCCAAATGTCTCTCATGGCAGTTTTAATTTAAACCAGCTGTACATATCTAGAGAGGCACACGTACTATACATGACGTAATCTTGAAAATGAAGCTTGGATTTTGCTGTCAGCAGTGTAGACAAAAGTCCCAGAATGGCTGTGTACTCTCAGATAAGACACGGATCATAGGCACGATGTTTGATCATGCTGCTGTTTATGAGCTTGACACTGCCAGCTGCAGCGCGAAAGGAATGTGGAAACAGCATGGGATGTTTTTGCTGTGGGCTTTTTCAAATACAAATTACGACCACATGCAACTAGGGAAATTATGCACCACCTGTTTTTTAAAAAATATAGTATTTTAGTATCTTTAAAATAGGCACTAATAGGGAGCAATTAGGAAAAGATAAATGTTGCTGTAAGAGACATTAACAAAAAACTTTAAAAAATGGTTGCCAACTGTCAAAGTTAGGTTTGGGAAATTGCAGTATTAAAGCAGCAGTCTTTTTTTCAAAAAAAATTTTGAGACCCTGATACTAAAATACCCTTCACCACAAACGCTACATTGCTTTATCTTGCTTATTCTTACTTAAAAGCAGGGATTTTGCAGCAGGAAAGAAGACGGACCCAGTTCCAGCACTGAATGTATATAATGGCAAGGGATGGTGTGATGCGCTGGAGGGTTTACTTTTACTGGCTGCTGCTGCTTAATTGTTGCTGGCGGAGGATCTTTTGTTGCAGGGGTGGCTATTGTTGCTGGTGGGAAATCTGTTGTTGCTGTGGGGTAAATTTTTGCTAGAAAGGGGTCTAATATTGAGCAAGAGGTCTACTGTTGCCGGAGGCAGAGGCGGCTCTTTAATTAGGCAAATTAGGCACTCGCCTTAGGCCTCGCCCCCAGAAGGGCCTCGCGCTCGCCTAATTTGCCTCAGGAGTGGAAGGAAATATCGGTCAGTGCGCAGCCCAAGCAAGCCGGCGGAGTGTGCGGGCGGCTGGCGCTGCACACAGACTGACGCCGCGGCCGCCTATCTGAGCTGAGCCACCGGGTCCATGTACGAGGGAGAAGCTGCTGCTGCGTCCAATAGCAGGCTCCACCGCCGCGGCGCCGTTCTCCTAGCCTTTCCCCCCACAGTCGGCGGCCCCAATGCATGGCGGGAGTTGTAGTTCTCCACAGCACAGACTTCAACTTGGCCCTCTGGTGCCTGTGCTCTGCAGAGACTACAACTCCCAGATTGCACTGCAGGGCACTCAGAGAGAACATCACGTGCTTCTCTTGCTGCCTTTAGTAGGGGACCGACGCGAGGAGCAGGTAGGTACATCTCACTACATTCTATCTGTATCCTGTCTGTCTATGGTTTCATCATGGGGCACAGTGGCAGCATTTTATTAGGCACAGTGGTGGCATTTGATGGGACACAGTGGCATAATTTTATGGGCGCAGTGGTGGCATTTGATGGGGCACAGTGGCAGCATTTGATGGGGCACAGTGGCAGAATTTGATGGGGCACAGTGGCAGAGTTTGATGGGGCACAGTGGCAGAGTTTGATGGGGCACAGTGGCAGAGTTTGATGGGGCACAGTGGCAGAGTTTGATGGGGCACAGTGGCAGAGTTTGATGGGGCACAGTGGCAGAGTTTGATGGGGCACAGTGGCAGAGTTTGATGGGGCACAGTGGCAGAGTTTGATGGGGCACAGTGGCAGAGTTTGATGGGGCACAGTGGCAGAGTTTGATGGGCACAGTGGCAGAGTTTGATGGGCGCAGTGGTGGCATTTGATGGGCACAGTGGCTGCGTTTAATGGAGCACAGTGGCAGAATTTGATGGGGCACAGTGGCAGAATTTGATGGGGCACAGTGGCAGAATTTGATGGGGCACAGTGGCAGAGTTTGATGGGCACAGTGGTGGCATTTGATGGGCACAGTTGCTGCGTTTAATGGAGCACAGTGGCAGAATTTGATGGGGCACAGTGGCAGAATTTGATGGGGCACAGTGGCAGAATTTGATGGGGCACAGTGGCAGAATTTGATGGGGCACAGTGGCAGAATTTGATGGGGCACAGTGGCGGCATTTGATGGGCACAGTGGCAGCATTTGATGGGGCACAGTGGCAGAATTTGATGGGGCACAGTGGCAGAATTTGATGGGGTACAGTGGCAGCATTTGATGGGCACAGTGGCAGAATTTGATGGGGCACAGTGGCAGAATTTGATGGGGCACAGTGGCAGAATTTGATGGGGCACAGTGGCAGAATTTGATGGGGCACAGTGGCAGCATTTGATGGGCAAAGTGGCTGCGTTTGATGGGGCACAGTGGCAGAATTTGATGGGGTACAGTGGCAGCATTTGATGGGCAAAGTAGCTGCGTTTGATGGGCAAAGTAGCTGCGTTTGATGGGGCACAGTGGCTGCGTTTGATGGGGCACAGTGGCAGAATTTGATGGGGCACAGTGGCTGCGTTTGATGGGGCACAGTGGCAGAATTTGATGGGGTACAGTGGCGGCATTTGATGGGGCACAGTGCCTGCGTTTGATGGGGCACAGTGGCTGCGTTTGATGGGGCACAGTGGCTGCGTTTGATGGGGCACAGTGGCAGAATTTGATGGGGCACAGTGGCTGCGTTTGATGGGGCACAGTGGCAGAATTTGATGGGGTACAGTGGTGGCGTTTGATGGGGCACAGTGCCTGCGTTTGATGGGGCACAGTGGCTGCGTTTGATGGGGCACAGTGGCTGCGTTTGATGGGGCACAGTGGCTGCGTTTGATGGGGCACAGTGGCTGCGTTTGATGGGGCACAGTGGCTGCGTTTGATGGGGCACAGTGGCTGCGTTTGATGGGGCACAGTGGCTGCGTTTGATGGGGCACAGTGGCTGCGTTTGATGGGGCACAGTGGCTGCGTTTGATGGGAACAGTGGCTGCGTTTGATGGGCACAGTGGCTGCGTTTGATGGGCACAGTGGCTGAATTTGATGGGCATAGTGGTAGCATTTGATGGGGCACAATGGCAGTATTTGATGGGCACAGTGAGGCTGCATTTGATGGGCACAGTGAGGCTGCATTTGATTGGGCACAGTGAGGCTGCATTTGATTGGGCACAGTGAGGCTGCATTTGATTGGGCACAGTGAGGCTGCATTTGATTGGGCACAGTGGCTGCATTTGATTGGGCACAGTGGCTGCATTTGATTGGGCACAGTGGCTGCATTTGATTGGGCACAGTGGCAGAGTTTGATGGGGCACAGTGGCAGAGTTTGATGGGCACAGTGGCAGAGTTTGATGGGCACAGTGGCAGAGTTTGATGGGCACAGTGGCAGAGTTTGATGGGCACAGTGGCGGCATTTAATGGAGTACAGTGGCTGCGTTTAATGGAGTACAGTGGCTGCGTTTGATGGGGCACAGTGGCAGAATTTGATGGGGCACAGTGGCAGAATTTGATGGGGCACAGTGGCAGAATTTGATGGGGCACAGTGGCAGAATTTGATGGGGCACAGTGGCAGAATTTGATGGGGCACAGTGGCAGAATTTGATGGGGCACAGTGGCAGAATTTGATGGGTGCACAGTGGCAGAATTTGATGGGTGCACAGTGGCAGCATTTGATGGGCAAAGTGGCTGCATTTGATGGGGCACAGTGGCAGAATTTGATGGGGTACAGTGGCAGCATTTGATGGGGCACAGTGGCAGAATTTGATGGGGCACAGTGGCAGAATTTGATGGGGCACAGTGGCGGCCGCCTATCTGAGCTGAGCCACCGGGTCCATGTACGAGGGAGAAGCTGCTGCTGCGTCCAATAGCAGGCTCCACCGCCGCGGCGCCGTTCTCCTAGCCTTTCCCCCCACAGTCGGCGGCCCCAATGCATGGCGGGAGTTGTAGTTCTCCACAGCACAGACTTCAACTTGGCCCTCTGGTGCCTGTGCTCTGCAGAGACTACAACTCCCAGATTGCACTGCAGGGCACTCAGAGAGAACATCACGTGCTTCTCTTGCTGCCTTTAGTAGGGGACCGACGCGAGGAGCAGGTAGGTACATCTCACTACATTCTATCTGTATCCTGTCTGTCTATGGTTTCATCATGGGGCACAGTGGCAGCATTTTATTAGGCACAGTGGTGGCATTTGATGGGACACAGTGGCATAATTTTATGGGCGCAGTGGTGGCATTTGATGGGGCACAGTGGCAGAATTTGATGGGGCACAGTGGCAGAGTTTGATGGGGCACAGTGGCAGAGTTTGATGGGGCACAGTGGCAGAGTTTGATGGGCACAGTGGCAGAGTTTAATGGGCGCAGTGGTGGCATTTGATGGGCACAGTGGCTGCGTTTAATGGAGCACAGTGGCTGCGTTTGATGGGGCACAGTGGCAGAATTTGATGGGGCACAGTGGCAGAATTTGATGGGGCACAGTGGCAGAATTTGATGGGGCACAGTGGCAGAATTTGATGGGGCACAGTGGCAGAATTTGATGGGGCACAGTGGCGGCATTTGATGGGGCACAGTGGCGGCATTTGATGGGGCACAGTGGCGGCATTTGATGGGGCACAGTGGCAGCATTTGATGGGGCACAGTGGCAGCATTTGATGGGGCACAGTGGAAGAATTTGATGGGCAAAGTAGCTGCGTTTGATGGGCAAAGTAGCTGCGTTTGATGGGGCACAGTGGCTGCGTTTGATGGGGCACAGTGGCAGAATTTGATGGGGCACAGTGGCAGAATTTGATGGGGCACAGTGGCTGCGTTTGATGGGGCACAGTGGCTGCGTTTGATGGGGCACAGTGGCTGCGTTTGATGGGGCACAGTGGCTGCGTTTGATGGGGCACAGTGGCAGAATTTGATGGGGTACAGTGGCAGAATTTGATGGGGTACAGTGGCAGAATTTGATGGGGTACAGTGGCGGCGTTTGATGGGGTACAGTGGCTGCGTTTGATGGGGCACAGTGGCTGCGTTTGATGGGGCACAGTGGCTGCGTTTGATGGGGCACAGTGGCTGCGTTTGATGGGGCACAGTGGCTGCGTTTGATGGGGCACAGTGGCTGCGTTTGATGGGGCACAGTGGCTGCGTTTGATGGGGCACAGTGGCTGCGTTTGATGGGGCACAGTGGCTGCGTTTGATGGGGCACAGTGGCTGAATTTGATGGGGCACAATGGAAGTATTTGATGGGCACAGTGAGGCTGCATTTGATGGGCACAGTGAGGCTGCATTTGATAGGCACAGTGGCTGCATTTGATTGGGCACAGTGAGGCTGCATTTGATTGGGCACAGTGAGGCTGCATTTGATTGGGCACAGTGAGGCTGCATTTGATTGGGCACAGTGAGGCTGCATTTGATTGGGCACAGTGGCAGAGTTTGATGGGGCACAGTGGCAGAGTTTGATGGGCACAGTGGCAGAGTTTGATGGGCACAGTGGCAGAGTTTGATGGGCACAGTGGCAGAGTTTGATGGGCACAGTGGCTGCGTTTGATGGGGCACAGTGGCAGAATTTGATGGGGCACAGTGGCAGAATTTGATGGGGCACAGTGGCAGAATTTGATGGGGCACAGTGGCAGAATTTGATGGGTGCACAGTGACGGCATTTGATGGGCACAGTGGCAGCATTTGATGGGCAAAGTGGCTGCATTTGATGGGTCACAGTGGCAGAATTTGATGGGGCACAGTGGCAGAATTTGATGGGGCACAGTGGCAGAATTTGATGGGGCACAGTGGCAGAATTTGATGGGGCACAGTGGCAGAATTTGATGGGGCACAGTGGCGGCCGCCTATCTGAGCTGAGCCACCGGGTCCATGTACGAGGGAGAAGCTGCTGCTGCGTCCAATAGCAGGCTCCACCGCCGCGGCGCCGTTCTCCTAGCCTTTCCCCCCACAGTCGGCGGCCCCAATGCATGGCGGGAGTTGTAGTTCTCCACAGCACAGACTTCAACTTGGCCCTCTGGTGCCTGTGCTCTGCAGAGACTACAACTCCCAGATTGCACTGCAGGGCACTCAGAGAGAACATCACGTGCTTCTCTTGCTGCCTTTAGTAGGGGACCGACGCGAGGAGCAGGTAGGTACATCTCACTACATTCTATCTGTATCCTGTCTGTCTATGGTTTCATCATGGGGCACAGTGGCAGCATTTTATTAGGCACAGTGGTGGCATTTGATGGGACACAGTGGCATAATTTTATGGGCGCAGTGGTGGCATTTGATGGGGCACAGTGGCAGAATTTGATGGGGCACAGTGGCAGAGTTTGATGGGGCACAGTGGCAGAGTTTGATGGGGCACAGTGGCAGAGTTTGATGGGGCACAGTGGCAGAGTTTGATGGGGCACAGTGGCAGAGTTTGATGGGGCACAGTGGCAGAGTTTGATGGGGCACAGTGGCAGAGTTTAATGGGCACAGTGGTGGCATTTGATGGGCACAGTGGCTGCGTTTAATGGAACACAGTGGCTGCGTTTGATGGGGCACAGTGGCAGAATTTGATGGGGCACAGTGGCAGAATTTGATGGGGCACAGTGGCAGAATTTGATGGGGCACAGTGGCGGCATTTGATGGGGCACAGTGGCGGCATTTGATGGGGCACAGTGGCGGCATTTGATGGGGCACAGTGGCGGCATTTGATGGGGCACAGTGGCGGCATTTGATGGGGCACAGTGGCGGCATTTGATGGGCACAGTGGCAGCATTTGATGGGGCACAGTGGCAGCATTTGATGGGGCACAGTGGAAGAATTTGATGGGGTACAGTGGCAGCATTTGATGGGCAAAGTAGCTGCGTTTGATGGGGCACAGTGGCAGAATTTGATGGGGCACAGTGGCAGAATTTGATGGGGCACAGTGGCAGAATTTGATGGGACACAGTGGCTGCGTTTGATGGGGCACAGTGGCTGCGTTTGATGGGGCACAGTGGCAGAATTTGATGGGGCACAGTGGCGGCGTTTGATGGGGTACAGTGGCGGCGTTTGATGGGGCACAGTGGCTGCGTTTGATGGGGCACAGTGGCTGCGTTTGATGGGGCACAGTGGCTGCGTTTGATGGGGCACAGTGGCTGCGTTTGATGGGGCACAGTGGCTGCGTTTGATGGGGCACAGTGGCTGCGTTTGATGGGGCACAGTGGCTGCGTTTGATGGGGCACAGTGGCTGCGTTTGATGGGGCACAGTGGCTGCGTTTGATGGGGCACAGTGGCTGCGTTTGATGGGGCACAGTGGCTGCGTTTGATGGGGCACAGTGGCTGCGTTTGATGGGGCACAGTGGCTGCGTTTGATGGGCATAGTGGTAGCATTTGATGGGGCACAATGGCAGTATTTGATGGGCACAGTGAGGCTGCATTTGATGGGCACAGTGAGGCTGCATTTGATAGGCACAGTGGCTGCATTTGATGGGCACAGTGGCTGCATTTGATGGGCACAGTGAGGCTGCATTTGATAGGCACAGTGAGGCTGCATTTGATAGGCACAGTGAGGCTGCATTTGATAGGCACAGTGAGGCTGCATTTGATAGGCACAGTGGCTGCATTTGATTGGGCACAGTGAGGCTGCATTTGATTGGGCACAGTGGCTGCATTTGATTGGGCACAGTGAGGCTGCATTTGATTGGGCACAGTGGCTGCATTTGATTGGGCACAGTGGCAGAGTTTGATGGGGCACAGTGGCAGAGTTTGATGGGCACAGTGGCGGCATTTGATGGGCACAGTGGCTGCGTTTAATGGAGTACAGTGGCTGCGTTTGATGGGGCACAGTGGCAGAATTTGATGGGGCACAGTGGCAGAATTTGATGGGGCACAGTGGCAGAATTTGATGGGGCACAGTGGCAGCATTTGATGGGGCACAGTGGCAGCATTTGATGGGCACAGTGGCTGCATTTGATGGGCAAAGTGGCTGCATTTGATGGGGCACAGTGGCAGCATTTGATGGGGCACAGTGGCAGCATTTGATGGGGCACAGTGGCAGAATTTGATGGGGCACAGTGGCTACGTTTGATGGGGCACAGTGGCTACGTTTGATGGGGCACAGTGGCTACGTTTGATGGGGCGCAGTGGCTACGTTTGATGGGGCACAGTGGCTACGTTTGATGGGGCACAGTGGCTGCTTTTGATGGGGCACAGTGGCTGCTTTTGATGAGGCACAGTGGCTGCTTTTGATGGGGCACAGTGGCAGCGTTTGATGGGGCACAGTGGCAGCGTTTGATGGGGCACAGTGGCAGCGTTTGATGGGGCACAGTGGCAGAATTTGATGGGGCACAGTGGCAGAATTTGATGGGGCACAGTGGCGGCGTTTGATGGGGCACAGTGGCAGAATTTGATGGGGCACAGTGGCAGAGTTTGATGGGGCACAGTGGCGGCGTTTGATGGGGCACAGTGGCGGCGTTTGATGGGGCACAGTGGCGGCGTTTGACGGGGCACAGTGGCGGCGTTTGACGGGGCACAGTGGCGGCGTTTGACGGGGCACAGTGGCGGCGTTTGACGGGGCACAGTGGCGGCGTTTGACGGGGCACAGTGGCGGCGTTTGACGGGGCACAGTGGCGGCGTTTGACGGGGCACAGTGGCTGCATTTGATGGGCACAGTGGCTGCATTTGATGGGCATAGTGGTAGCATTTGATGGGGCACAATGGCAGTATTTGATGGGCACAGTGAGGCTGCATTTGATAGGCACAGTGGCTGCATTTGATTGGGCACAGTGGCTGCATTTGATTGGGCACAGTGAGGCTGCATTTGATAGGCACAGTGGCTGCATTTGATAGGCACAGTGGCTGCATTTGATTGGGCACAGTGGCTGCATTTGATTGGGCACAGTGGCTGCATTTGATTGGGCACAGTGGCTGCATTTGATTGGGCACAGTGAGGCTGCATTTGATTGGGCACAGTGGCTGCATTTGATTGGGCACAGTGGCTGAGTTTGATGGGCACACTGAGGCTGCAATTGATGTTTTTTTCCTGAATTTTTCAGTTTGTTTGCGCCTCCCCAAAAATTTTGAGCACCAGCCGCCAATGGATGGGATCATCATTGTGCTGCTTCTCCTTACTTGTTGAATGACAGGCTGAGGGCATGTACATTCCAGTGTGGGCTTCGAGGAAGGCCGTTGAATGAGGCTGGCTGTCGTTCAAACTGGAGGGCTTATTTTATTTAATGGGCTTTTTTTATTCATCTTGCTGCAGTTTTGCTTTCAAAATGAACGCCAGGCAAACAGCTATTCACACACATATGTGAAATGTTTCATCTACCAAAAGATTTATAATTCTGTGCTGCGATTTTTTTGATTCATATTCCTCTGCCAGACAGTACAGCCAGAATGGTGAACCACCTTATTTATTACAGTTAAGTAATACAGCAGTGTTATTTACCTTCTCCCTAAACCTGCTGATAATGAAGAAGCATTACACTGATAAGTTATCCATGATGCTCATTCTGTTGTTATCGTGGTTGCGCAGTCTCTAACCATCGCCTGTATCATTGTCCCCACACAGTCTCTGACCGTCTCCTGTATCATTGTCCGCACAGTCTCTGACCGTCTCCTGTATCATTGTCCCCACACAGTCTCTGACCGTCTCCTGTATCATTGTCCGCACAGTCTCTGACCGTCTCCGGTATCATCGTCCGCACAGTCTCTGACCGTCTCCTGTATCATTGTCCGCACAGTCTCTGACCGTCTCCTGTATCATTGTCCCCACACAGTCTGACCGTCTCCTGTATCATTGTCCCCACACAGTCTCTGACCGTCTCCTGTATCATTGTCCCCACACAGTCTCTGACCGTCTCCTGTATCATTGTCCCCACACAGTCTCTGACCGTCTCCTGTATCATTGTCCGCACAGTCTCTGACCGTCTCCTGTATCATTGTCCGCACAGTCTCTGACCGTCTCCTGTATCATTGTCCCCACACAGTCTCTGACCGTCTCCTGTATCATTGTCCCCACACAGTCTCTGACCGTCTCCTGTATCATTGTCCCCACACAGTCTCTGACCGTCTCCTGTATCACTGTCCGCACAGTCTCTGACCGTCTCCGGTATCATTTTCTGCACAGTCTCTGACCGTCTCCTGTATCATTGTCCGCACAGTCTCTGACCGTCTCCTGTATCATTTTCTGCACAGTCTCTGACCGTCTCCTGTATCATTGTCCGCACAGTCCCTGACCGTCTCCTGTATCATTGTCCGCACAGTCTCTGACCGTCTCCTGTATCATTTTCTGCACGGTCTCTGACCGTCTCTTGTATCACTGTCTGCACAGTCTCTGACCGTCTCCTGTATCATTTTCTGCATAGTCTCTGTGCGTCTCCTGTATCATTGTCTGCATAGTCTCTGACCGTCTCCTGCATCTTTGTGGCGTGAGTGGGGCCTCATGTCTAAGTTTTGCCTAAGGCCTCACAAAGTCTAGAGCCACCTCTGGCTGGAGGTTCTATTTATGCTGGCTGCTGGGAGATCGATTGTTGCTAGGGTGGGGGGTCTATTGTTCCTGGGGAGAGTCTATTGTTGCTGGCAGCTAGGGATCTATTTTACTACTTTTTTTGTTATTATCACATTCCATAAAAATTACTTCAGGCCACAAACATGATATACAAGGGGCTGTACTGGGAGGTGGGTAGGTGGTGGAACTAAGGGGTAGTAGGGTTGGAGTATCTGCTTTGAAAAAAAAAACAAAAAAAAACACATTATTAAAGTGTAACTCCATTGTTGTGAAAAAATATAAATATAGCAAATAAAAAAAAAATATAGAAGATACAATTGATACACAAGTCATATTGTAATTTAATGTCATTTAAAATGGTCTTTCCTCTTTAATCTGCTGCCACTATAATTTTTGTTGTAAAATTCAAAGCAAAATGGCACTAAAATACAACTAAAATTTTAAGTATCCTTTCCCTTAAGAATTATATTTTTGATGAGATAATCCCTAAGGGTTAATTACTTCTAAAGGGATGCAGACACTGCAACTTTCCTCATGAGGACAGTGCAAATGCATAAGCTGATTATACTGAACACAGATGCTCTTATTCAGGAACCAGTCTTGCAAGGACATAAACGACTTGGAGGATGGGGTAAACAGTTAAATCTCGGTATTTGCGGATGATACAAAGCTAAGGAGGGCAATAACTTCTCAGTAGGATGTGGAAACCTTGCAAAAAGATGTGAACAAATTAATGGGGTGGGCAACTACATGGCAAATGAGGTTCACTGTAGAAAAATGTAAAATAATGCATTTGGGTGGCAAAAATATGAATGCAATCTACTCACTAGGGGGAGAACCTCTGGGGGAATCTAGGATGGAAAAGGACCTGGGGGTCCTAGTAGATGATAGGCTGCAATGCCAAGCTGCCAATGCCAAGCTGCTGCTAACAAAGCAAACAGAATATTGGCATGCATTAAAAAGGGGATTCATTCCAGAGATAAAACGATAATTCTCCCGCTCTACAAGACTCTGGTCTGGCCGCACCTGGAGTATGCTGTCCAGTTCTGGGCACCAGTCCTCAGGAAGGATGTACTGGAAATGGAACGAGTACAAATAAGGGCAACTAAGCTAATAAAGGGTCTGTAGGATATTAGTTAAGAGCAAAGTTTGCGCGTACTGAACTTATTCTCTCTGGAGAAGAAATGCTTGAGAGGGGATATGATTTCAATATATAAATACCGTACTGGTGACCTAACAATGGGGATAAAACTTTTTTGCAGAAGGGAGTTTAACAAGACTCGTGGTCACTCATTACAATTAGAAGAAAAGAGGTTTAAACTTAAACAACGTTGAGGGTTTTTTAGTGTAAGAGCGGCAAGGATGTGGAATTCCCTTCCACAGACAGTGGTCTCAGCGGGGAGCATCAATAGTTTCAAGAAACTATTAGATAAGCACCTGAACGACCGCAACATACAGGGATATACAATGTAATACATATACATATAATCACACACATAGGTTGGACTTTTTTCGACCTCATTACTATGTAACAATGTAAGATGCTCTTATTCAGGAACCAGTCTTGCAAGGACATAGTGGAACATACAGCTTATTCTATAGAATGGAAACAGGTAGCTATAACGTTTGTTAAAATCCTTGTAATGTACATAGATCACCCAAAAGAGGATTGCTTTTTTTCTCAATGAAAGTGGAGTTACTCTTCAGGGAGAAAATGGAACAAAAGACAATACACCTCTTTCATTAGTACCTAAACATACCCAACAGCAGACTCTCAAACCTTTACTTCACAACCAAATGCTGAGCCATTCTGAAAAGCAAACTCTGACGCGTGGTACTGTCGCTAAGCTCTACATAGTTAGTCAGGTTGAAAAAAGACACAAGTCCATCTAGTTCAACCATAAAAATAAATAAATAAAAAATAATATCAAACAATCCCATATACCCAATCCTATAACCACAGTTAGTCCAGAGGAAGGTGAAAAACCCCAGCAAAGCATGATCCAATTTTCTACAGCAGGGGAAAAAAATACTTCCTGATGCCCAAGCGGCAATCAGATTTTCCCTGGATCAACTTTACCTATAAATGTTAGTACCCAGTTATTTTAAAAATTCAAGGCCAGGAGTTATGCAGCCTCATAGGACAGTCAGAGGAGAATGAAAACTCCTCCTACAGGCTTTAATCAGTGCTCGGCCGGACATTGACAGAAGTCACACGACTGCTATATACCGCTGATAAGAAAAAAGTATTTAGCAGCTTGTACAGTGGGGCAAAAAAGTATTTAGTCAGCCACCAATTGTGCAAGTTCTCCCACTTTAAAAAAAGATGAGAGGCCTGTAATTGTCATCATAGGTATACCTCAACTATGAGAGACAAAATGTGGAAACAAATCCAGACAATCACATTGTCTGATTTTTGAAAGAATTTATTTGCAAATTATGGTGGAAAATAAGTATTTGGTCAATACCAAAAGTTAATCTCAATACTTTGTTATATATCCTTTGTTGGCAATGACAGAGGTCAAATGTTTTCTGTAAGTCTTCACAAGGTTGTCACACACTGTTGCTTGTATGTTGGTCCATTCCTCCATGCAGATCTCCTCTAGAGCAGTGATGTTTTGGGGCTGTCGCTGGGCAACACGGACTTTCAACTCCCTCCAAAAGGTTTTCTATGGGGTTGAGATCTGGAAACTGGCTAGGCCACTCCAGGACCTTGAAATGCTTCTTACAAAGCTACTCCTTCGTTGCCCGGGCAGTGTGTTTGGGATCATTTTCATGCTGAAAGACCCAGCCATCTTCAATGCTCTTGCTGATGGGAGGAGGTTTGCACTCAAAATCTCACGATACATGGCCCCATTCATTCTTTCATGTACACGGATCAGTCGTCCTGTTCCCTGTGCAGAGAAACAGCCCCAAAGCATGATGTTGCCACCCCCATGCTTCACAGTAGGTATGGTGTTCTTTGGTTGCAACTCAGCATTCTCTCTCCTCCAAACAGGACGAGTTGTGTTTCTACCAAACTGTTCTACTTTGGTTTCATCTAACCATATGACATTCTCCCAATCCTCTTCTGGATCATCCAAATGCTCTCTAGCAAACCTCAGACGGGCCCGGACATGCACTGACTTAAGCAGGGGGACACGTCTGGCACTGCAGGATCTGAGTCCCTGGCAGCGTAGTGTGTTACTGATGGTAGCCTTTGTTACGTTGGTCCCAGCTCTCTACAGGTCATTCACTAGGTCCCCCCGTGTGGTTCTGGGATTTTTGCTCACCATTCTTGTGATCATTTTGACCCCACGGGGTGAGATCTTGGGTGGAGCCCCAGATCAAGGGAGATTATCAGTGGTCTTGTATGTCTTCCATTTTCTAATTATTGCTCCCACAGTTGATTTCTTCACACCAAGCTGCTTGCCTATTGCAGATTCAGTCTTCCCAGCCTGATGCAGGTCTATAATTTTGTTTCTGGTGTCCTTCGACAGCTCTATGGTCTTCACCATAGTGGAGTTTGGAGAGTGACTGTTTGAGGTTGTGGACAGGTGTCTTTTATACTGATAAGTTCAAACAGGTGCCATTAATACAGGTAATGAGTGGAGGACAGAGGAGCCTCCTAAAGAAGAAGATACAGGTCTGTGAGTGCCAGAAATCTTGCTTGTTTGTAGGTGACCAAATACTTATTTTCCACCATAATTTGCAAATAAATTCTTTAAAAAAAAAAATCAGACAAATGTGATTGTCTGGATTTGTATCCACATTTTGTCTCTTATAGTTGAGGTATACATATGATGACAATTACAGGCCTCTCTCATCTTTTTAAGTGGGAGAACTTGCACAATTGGTGGCTGACTAAATACTATAATTTTTTGCCCCACTGTATCTACTAAAATAATTGCATTTTCATGTTCTATGTACTGTGGGAGACCAGATATAGTGAATGCAGGGTCCTGGGTTTAGGAACACTTTAACATTACAAGCATTTGCACATTGTGACTTATTGTCAAAGACACCATATGAAACCAGACACATCTCTTAAGCATTTGTGTGCCCCCTGAAGGGTCCGCGCGGAGCACGCTGTGATCCCCCAGTGTCTATGAGACTCGGGTGATCACAGATCTGAGTAAGGGCCCTTGCCACGTGATCAGCTGTCAGCCAATGACAGCTGATCACGTGATGTAAACAGGGGATCGGTAATCGTTTTTTTTTTCTTCTCACGCTGACAGTGTGAGGAGAAAAAAAGCCGATCACCGGCTTCTGTTTGAAGGGACATCGGTCCCAAAGAGGAAGAGCCTCAAATGTGCCCACCAGTACCACCTGCCAGTGCCACAAATCAGTGCCCACCAATCAGTGCCCACAGTACGTAAGTGCCAGCAATCAGTGCACACCGGCTTATGTCAAAGGGACATCGGTCCCGAAGAGGAAGGAGGCACATATGCCTCATCTGTGCCAACAAGTGCCATCTGTCATTGCCACCTGCCAGTGCCCACAAGTGCCACCTATCAATGCCCACCAGTGATGCCAATCAGTGCCACCTAGCAGTGTTGCCTATCAGTGTCACCTACCAGTGCTAATTAGTGCCCATCACTGCCACCCATCAGTGCCACCTATCAGTGCCACCTATCAGTGCCATCTATCAGTGCCCCTCAGTGCCACCTATCAATTCCCTTCAGTGCCGCCCATCAGTGCCAACTCTCACTGCCCATCATTGGCACCTCTCACTGCCCACCAGTGCCACCTCATCAGTGCCCACCAGTGCCACCTCATCAGTGCCCACCAGTGCTGCCTTATCAGTGCCCATCAGTGTACATCAATGAAGGAGAAAAACTACCTGTTAACAAAATATAAAACAGTTTTGTATTTGTTTTTTTTTTTTAATTTGGGCTTATTTTTTTTTTTACAAATAATAAAAAACACAGGAGGTGATCAAATAACACAAAAAAAGCTCTATTTGTGGGGAAAAAATGATAAAAATGTAATTTGGGTACAGTGTTGTATGACCGCACAATTGTCATTCAAAGAGTGAGAGCGCTAAACACTGAAAATAGGTGCCCAGTAAGCAAGTGGTTAAATAAAATCTTCATACATACTAATGAATACTCCAAAATCAAGCACATTGTTACACCTGGTATGCTGTATATTTATAAAACATTGAAAATGCCTTTTGAATTTACATTAACAGCGCTAAAGATTTCAACATTTTAGAGATTGGGTTTACATATACTCGAACACTCTAGTAAATATCCAGCACTGACTGATTAGACATGGAACATAAAAAGATTTAGTAAGGAAGAAGAACCCCCTTGCCTGTCATCACATTCACTGATAAAGTGTAAAAAATCTTCCAATAAAGTATTACATACCAGCTTCCTTATTGATTGTTTTGTAATTACAGGGCAGCAAACGCTTCCTATATTTCATATTTATGAAGTATAGCACAAATTTGGGAACAGTTATCTATCTCTCGTTCTGACAGCATAAAATAAACCAAAGTAAACAAAAAAAATTTAAGTATATCACAGATATTCGAACACACAAATCAGAGTCTCTTCCAAGTGCACCAGGTTTTTTAACTATCGATTTGTAAGGCCCCTTTCACACTGGGGCGGTAGGGGGCGTCGGCGGTAAAACAGCGCTATTTTTAGCGCTGTTTTACCACAGTATCCGGCCGCTAGCGGTGCGGTTTTAACCCCCCATTGGCGGCCGAAAAAGGGTTAAAACCACTCGTACAGCGCGGCTATAGCTGCTGTATAGCCGCGCTGTCCCATTGATTTCAATGGGCAGGAGCGGTGAAGGAGCGGTGAATACACCGCTCCTTCACCGCTCCAAAGATGTGGCTCGCAGGACTTTTTTTACCATCCTGCCAGCGCACCGCTTTAGTGTGAAAGCCCTCGGGCTTTCACACTGAACAAACAGCGGAGGCTGTTTAGGGGCGGTTTGCAGGCGGTATTTTTAGCGCAATAACGCCTGCAAACCGCCCCAGTGTAAAAGGGGCCTAACTAAAAATTAAATGGGAGAGAGAAAAAAGAATAAAATGATAAAAAGTAAAGCTGCTTATGTTACTATAGCCATATAATGCAATTACACATGAGATTATGGCAGCCTGAAACCATTAGATAGGGAACCGATCCCACTAGGCAATGTCCCCCAAGGGATTCTGCAGCAGCAGTTTGTAGGCTGAAAGAATCAGGCCGTACACCACAACGTACAGAAGATCCAGTAAGTTTAATGAGCATGAGCATAAGTTTAATGAGCATAAAGGACACTCCAGCACACACTCCACCTCTGGCTTGAGGCAATGATTCCAACACATTTTACCCATAACAGCTCTTAGTCATAGAGAGAGAGGCAGTCGGGGGGTTGGAGGACAATTTACATGTCATACAGTTAACTGACTAAATTAAAGTATAACTAAATGCAAAACTTTTTTTTTTAGTTTTGGATAGAGTGGAGAGGGGTTAGAACCCCTGTCAGTTTTTTATTGCTGTCTGTGCCCTATTTAGGAGATTCAACCTTTCTTTTTGTCCTGTTTACCATTATCATTGAAAGTGAAAGAAAACCCCACATTTTTACATGAATAAAAACTAGTCAACCATTGTAAGCACCCCCTCAGTGGTATGGGTTTATCTCAACCCTATAACTGATACATTTGCAGTAGAGTGTGTTCTGTTGAAAAAGAACAGACTCACTGACTGGATCACCAGGTGAAAATAAAGGAGAGAAAAAAAAAAGAAAAATGCAGCCATCACGTCTAAGAATTGGTAAGCTGCAATATAATAAAATGTTTGCATTTGGGTTAAATACCACTTTGAAGTTCACGTTTTGGTAACGTTTTACATGTTCCACCTGTTTTTAGGGTGGAACATGTAACATGCTCCCATCCCTAAAACATCTCCTTAATCCGCTGCATCTAGTGACAACAAACAGGGGATCTTTTCCCTCCGCTCGCCGTCACCATTTAAAAAAAAAAAACAAATCTGGCCATGCGGAGCTCCACCCGGTCATGTCATTCATTCATTCATTCATTCACAGAGTCCTGTGAATGGGAAACTACAAGTACCCACAGCCTTTGTGGCTGTCAGATTGTAGTTCTCAATGCACTAACAGCGTGCTGGTGTGCGCTCTGGTAGTCCACTGATTCTTACTGTCAGTGTGTATCTGCCTGCCCGTATGAGGTATGAAGAGACAGATACACTGGCAAGCCTGCAGGAGTCCTGCATGGCACCTGTGATCTGCTGATTGCAGGTGCAATGCTTTCCACTCCTACTAAAAAAATAGAATAAATACGCATCTTTTTACATGCAAAAAGATGGGCATTTATTATTTGTTTTAAGAAAAGGTAAACGCATCCTTTAACCACTTGAGGTCTGGGCCATAGCCGAATGACGGCTACAGTGCGGACCTCAATTTCCGGGAGGCCATCATGGGACGTCCTCCCCTGTGCACGCGCACCGCGCGCACCCTGCAGGGCGCGCGGTGTGTGCGCTGTGATCACTGAGTCACGGAGACTCGGATGATCACAGATCCGAGTAAGGGGCCGGTCCCGGCCCCTTACCATGTGATCAGCTGTCAGCCAATGACAGCTGATCACATGATGTAAACAAAACCTCGGTGATCGGTTTCGTATTCTCCTCACGCTGACAGCGTGAGGAGGAAAAAAAAGCCGATCTCCGGCTTATGTCAAAGGGACATCGGTCCCGAAGAGGAAGGAGGCACATATGCCTCATCTGTGCCAACAAGTGCCATCTGTCATTGCCACCTGCCAGTGCCCACAAGTGCCACCTATCAATGCCCACCAGTGGTGCCAATCAGTGCCACCTAGCAGTGCTGCCATCAGTGCCCAATCAGTGCCCATCACTGCCACCCATCAGTGCCCATCACCGCCACCCATCAGTGCCCATCACTGCCACCTATCGGTGCCCATCAGTGCCGCCTCATCAGCGTACATCAACACAGGAGAAAAATTACCTGTTTGTAAAATTTTATAACAAAATATAAAAAAAATTTTTTTTTTTTTTAAATTCTGTCTTTTTCATTTTTTTTAACAAAAACTAAAAACCGCAGAGGTGATCAAATACCATCAAAAGAAAGCTCTATTTGTGGGAAAAAAATGATAAAAATTTCATTTGGGTACAGTGTTGTATGACCGCGCAATTGTCATTCAAAGTGCAACAGCGCTAAAAGCTGAAAATTGGTCTGGACAGGAGGGCGGTTTAAGTGCCCAGTAAGCAAGTGGTTAAAGTAAATCTGTCATGAGAGAAACATAGGGGTTTCTATTGCTCACACCCTTCTGATATGCTAGTTAACGGACATTCAATGCCCAGGATCACAGTGCAGTGTGCAATGCATGTAGTATTTCTAAACTTGTAGCTCCTAGAGTTTGGTCCTGATGCCTAATTGATGTGTGTATAGCCAGTAAATAATATAATTATTATTAAATAAATTTAATAAGAGCCTGTCACAATAATTAATTAACAAGGTCTCCGCTAAATAACTGTATTGTATAGTAAAGTCAGTAAAGCAGTACATTGTCACCAGACCAGCAATTTCTCCTGACCAGTGCTGCCAGTCAGTATCCTTAATCACTGCTGCACAAGTCGGTGTCCCTAATCACCGCCACCCACTCACAGTGTCCCTGATTACCGCCGCACCAGTCATATTGTCCCTTATCACCGCCACTCTAGTCCCAGTGTCCTTAATTACTGCCGGACCAGTCACAGTGTTGCCATAATGACTTGTTTACATGTGCAATGCTCTTTGAAGAGCCACCTGTGTGTGGATCACTCTTCAGAGAGCATTTGACAGGTAGTGAGAAGGCACCGTGTCACCTCCTCCCTACCTGCATGAATCCCTTGGACTCCACAAAAGCACCCCCATTCACTTGAATGGGTTGTGATCAACGCCTGTTTATTGACCAGGTTTCTGCCTGGACTGATCCTTTGCCCGTTTGCAGATTATGTCTCTGCCTGCTGTCTGAACTGACCCATCTACACATCTGAATGACTATGTTCCTATAAGACACCAGTCTCAGCCATCCCCTGTGAATAGCTGCACTCCTGGAACCCCAGGAACTCTTTTGTTCTTCCTTTCTTCAGCCTCCTGTACTTCCTGGCCAGTGAACTTTCCTGGGGGGGGGGGGGGCAGCCAAGTACCAGTAGGCTAGACTTGCTTGGTTTATAGAAACGGGGACTGCTATACTGTAGGTGATGCTACACTAATCTATATTCCCTGACCGCTTATACAGAGGCCACCATTACAGTACACTTGTTTTGACAAAATTGGTTGCTTTGTGTGATACACAAGATACAATGTCCAGTACATAATGTGTTCACACAATGAAAAAGTCTGACACATGTGGTATCACCATACTGTGGAGCAGTAGTAGAAAGTGCTTTGGGTTGTAATTCTAACTATGTCCATGCTGTGTGTGAGAACAATCTTATTAAATCGACAACTCTGTGTAAAAAAATTATTTCATTTTCTTTCCGCATTTTCCAAAAATTTGTGATAAAAAATTACATTTTAAAAAGACTCACTATACCTTACAGAAAATACATTAGAGTGCTTGCTTTCCAAAATGTGGCCATTTTGTGGGTGTTTCTCCTGTCCCCAGGGACTAAAGAAATATGATAGGTATTTAGGGAATTACTGGAGATGTACAATGTATGCTCCTTGAAAGCCCAAAGGTGCTCTTTGCATTTTGGGCCCCTCTATCCATATAGGCTATGAAAAGGTCTCACACATGTGGTATGCCCATACTCAGAAATCTTCTGCATTCAGAAGAGGAGCTTTGATGGTCTCTAAACTCTGCTGCTCCTAAACACTGGTAAATGCCTATGTGTGCATGGACACATAGGCTTTTACTGAGTTGAGTTCAGGGGCTTTGGCAAAAAAAATTTCAAAAGCTCCTTTTAGGAGCAGTGGTGTGCATTAAGTCTAAGGCCTCATGCACACTGCTACTGCTGTTAAACTCACATTTTTGTGAGTTTAAGCACTTTTTTTTCTGCCCTTGAACTCCCCTAATGTTATCATATGTGTTAATGCACACATGGACATTTTTAGCAGTGCAGTTGCCCTAAAATCATGTTCAGGAGATGCAATTTTGATCACAAAAACTGCTGAACATTGTTAAACGTGTGTAAGTGATGTTAAACATGCCTAAACACTAGGTGTGTGTTGGAAGGCAACAGTTTTTTTTGTTTTTTTTAATATCAGATGTTTCTGGACTGTTGAAACCGGATTACACTTAAGCCATTTAGATATGGATGGGGGTAGCCTGGAATTCCAGCAAAGCAAGATTACCCAGCAGGGTGTGTGCAACTGAAGTGTGCTGATCAGAATATTCACCTGGAAAAAGGATTCACGCACATCCCCTGGCGGTAGGGTATGGGAATAGGAGAGTTTTGCTTCAGACCACCTGGTGATGGGAAGATTAACCACATGTTGACTGAGCCATAGCCGAAAGATGGTTACAGTGCGGTTGGCTTGTTCTGGGAGGGCGTCCATGGACGTCCTCCCGAACTCGCAATTCCTGCACGTCCCCCTGGGGCACGCTCGCGGAAGTGTCCATGCTCGCCGGGTTCACAGGACCCAGCGCAACACGGATCGCGGTAAAGGGCCAATGATAGCGCCCCTTTACCACGTGAATGTAAACAAACTGGGGTCATGCAGAGGTCCAGTTCTCTTCTCTCCTCACACCGATACAGCATGTGAGGAGAGAAGAGAGATCAAGTGCAACAGTGAGTCCAAATATATTTTGCAGTGTACAACAGTGCCCAGCAGTGCCACACAAGTGCTAATCTGAGCCCTACAGTGCCACTACACTACCTATCAGTCCCCTTACAGTACCCATCTGTCCACCAGTGCCACAATACCCATCAGTGCCACTACAGTACCCATCTGTGCCACTAATGTCCATCAGTGCCACTCTAAGGCTCATCGGTGCCACCAGTGCCACTTCAGTGCCCATCGTGCAGCCAGTGCCACTACAGTACCCGTCAGTGCCCATCAGTGCCACGTCAGTGCCCAGTGCCACTACAGTGCTCATCAGTGCCACATCAGTGCCATCAGTACCACATCAGTGCCACTACAAGGCTCATCAGTGCCACATCGGTGCCACTGGTGCCACTTCAGTGCCCATCAGTGCTACCAGTGCCACTACAGTGCCCGTCAGTGCTCCATCAGTGCCACACCAGTGCTCATCTGTGCCACCAGTGGCCATTGGTGCCACATCAGTGCCACTACAGTGCTCATCAATTCCACATTAGTGCCATCAGTACCACATCAGCGCCACTATAGTGCTCATCTGCACCACTTCAGCGCTCATCAGTGCCACTAGAGTGCCCAATAGTGCACATAACTGAGTGCTCATCAGTGCCACCATATCAGTGGATCCTCATCAGCGCCGCCTTACCAGTGCACATCAGTGCCAGATAATCAGTGCAGCCTCAGTGTGGTGCATTAGTGTACATCAGTGCACCCTCATCAGTTCCCAGCAGTGCGCCCTCATCAGTTCCCAGCAGCGCACCCTCATCAGTTCCCAGCAGCGCACCCTCATCAGTTCCCAGCAGCGCACCCTCATCAGTTCCCAGCAGCGCACCCTCATCAGTTCCCAGCAGCGCACCCTCATTAAAACCCAGCAGTGCACCCTCATCAGACCAGCCTCATCAGCACACAGCAGTTTGTCACCACAGCCCACAGTCACCAGTATGGCGGAAAAAAAAAATTTCCACTGAGGAGGCATACCAACAGCTTAGCTTGACCGACGAGAGCAACGGGGAACTCTCCGAGTCTGATTCTGGTTCAGAATATGAACCCATTGTAAGCAGTGGGTCTGCTACAGATTCGGAGGAAGAGCAAAGTGTGTCCATGAAACGAAGGTGTTCTGACATGGAGCAGCAGGCTACCACAAGTAGCGCTGTGGCATCAACCAGCAGCTCAGTGCCATCCACCAGAAATGCAGTGACATCAACTAGCAGCTCAGTGCCACCCACCAGTAGCACAGTCCCATCCACAAGAAATGAAGTACCACTGCAGCAAAGGCCAAGAACTAGCAGGGTGTCATCTCGGCCCCAAAGGATTAGGACCCATGCCAGCCTTCCCTATGCCCTTGAAAACCCTCTGTGAATTCCCCCTAATTCAACAGCAGCAAATATCCCCCCCTTCACCGCCCAGCCAGGTGTTCAGGTGAACACAGAGAATTTTGCCCCTATTGATTTTTTTTATTTAATTTTTACCCAAGACCTATTATCCTCCATCGTGGCCCAGTGCAACCTCCATGCACAACAATTCATAACAAGCAACCCTGGTTCAAGTTACGTCCGCCCCTATGAGTGGAGATCATTGACAGTGGAGGAATTTAAATTATTTTTAGGCCTAACGTTTAACATGGGACTCCTATTGGACCACCAACCCCATCCACCACATGCCACTCTTTTCATCCATTATGCCAAGATCAAGATACCTTATGATAACGCGTTTCCTCCATTACAATGACAACACCCAGTGCCCTCCCTGAAATGACCCGTCACATGACAAATTATTTAAAATTCGGCCACTTATACATTTTTTTTCTCTGAGAAATTCCTCCAGTTATTTATCTCCAACCAATATATCTCAGTGGATGAGTCATTGGTCCACTTCACAGGCAGGCTTGGCTTCAAGCAGTTTATCCCCAGCAAAAGGGCCCGATATGGGGTTAAGTTCTACAAGCTATGTGACCGAGCCACAGGGTACATATACGCCTTCCTGGTGTACGAAGGGAAGGACACCCAACTGCATCCCCTTGAATGTCCAGAGTACATCAGGGCCAGTGGAAAGGTTGTTTGGGAGCTTGTATATCCACTCCTTGGAAAGGGTTACCACCTTTATGTGGATAAATTCTATACGATCTTTCCCCTCTTCCGCAACCTTCACCAGAAGGACACTCCTGCATGTGGTACAGTGCAAGCCAATAGAAAGGTTTTCCCGCAAAGGCTCATTACTGAAAGACTACAACAAGGGGAGATGGCATCTTTGCAGAATGAAGAGATATTGGCTATCAGGTGGAGGGACAGATGAAACGTCCACATGCTCACAATGATCCATAATGACACCTACGTGGAAATCCCCAGAAGAAACGGCCCTATCCAAAAACCAGCATGTGTTCATGACTATAATTTGTTCATGGGGGGAGTCGACTTCAATGATCAGATGGTCGAACTCTACCTTCCCACAAGAAAAAGCCGCTATTGGTATAAAAAGGTCTCCATATCTCTTTTCAGTTTGGCCATTTACAATACTTATGTTATTTACCGTAAATCTACAGGGACCCCCATAGCTTATCTTCAGTACCAAGAACAAATTGTCTCCACCTTTTTGTACCCTGAAGGCCAAACAGAAAGCATCCACTCGGATTCAGTGAGCAGACTCCATGAAAGCCACTTTCCTGAGAGACTCCCCCACCATGAAACAGGCTGAAAACGTCAGAAGAAATGCCGGGTGTGCACCAGAGGAGGAACTAGAAGAGACACTGTGTATTATTGTCCCCAATGTCCTTCCCAACCAGGCCTTTTTATTGGTGGATGTTTCCGCCGTTACCATACTTCTCTACATTATTAGGAAAGTATGATAAAAGTAATTGTCATTTACCGCCACACCCCTTATGCCACTGCACATACCACTGCCTTCACCGGAACTGACCCTGCCCTGTTTTACGACCACACCTCTGCCTAATGCTAAACTGTACCTACCTCTGCCTGCTCTGGAACTGAACCTGGCCTGTTATATGACCAGGCTTCTGCCTAATGCTAAACTGTACCTACCTTTGCCTGCTCTGGAACTGACCCTGGCCTATTATACGACTACAATTATGCCTAACGCTAAAAACTGTACCTAGTTCTGCCTGCTCTGGAACTGACCCTGGACTGTTTGACCATGTTTTTTGCCTGCCTCTTGGACTGATCTTTTACTCTGCTACTGGAGTAGTGGGATTCATAACACAGGGGTCCCACATATGTGAGGGGCTCCAGAATTGTTTTTCTGGATGAAAAAAACTAATTTTTTCGTTTTCTCATTCCCGGATTAGGGTCTGGAGACTCGGAGGCTTCAAAGAGATTTGGGTGGGAGAAGCCTCTACCCCTGTCCCCATTCTTTCCTGGCCTGCTACTTGGACCATGTTCCTGCTTACTACCAGGACCAATATTTTGGCACTGCTGGCAATGTCTCTACTTGCACTGACCCTGTACTGTATTTGGACAGTATCCCTGCCTGTACTGACTATGGACAATTTTCCTGCCTGCTGCCTGGAAAATTCCATTCACTGTGGCTGACCACATCCCTGCCTGCTGCCTGGATCAGGACTATCCTCCTGTGGACAATTGCACTACTAAAACCACAGGTAATGTTTTCTTTACCCTTTACTCAGCAGAATGTATTTTAGGGTGTAATTCTTGGTATGTACATGCTATGTGTTAGAAATATGAAGGGCTTTCAAAAATGTGATAGATTGTAAGGAAATTAGATGCGTAATTTATGTCCCTAGAACACCTGATGGTGCTCCTTGGATGTTGGGCCTCTATGTGGCCAAGCTGTGTAAAAAGCTCACACATGTGGTATCGCCATACTCAGGAGGAATAGCAGAATATATTTTGGGGTGTCATTTTTGCTATGTACATGCTATGTGTTGGAAATATCTCATAAATGGAAAACTTTGTGTAAATAAAATGCATTTAATTTTTTCTCCACATTTTCCAAAAACTTCTGGAAAAAAATGAACCGTTCAAAAGACTCATTATGCCTCATAGCTTAAACATTGGGGTGTTTGCTTTAAAAAATGGGGTCACTTTGTGGGTGTTTCCATTGTCCTGGTGCTCCAAGGCCTTCAAAATTCCCACAAGAAAAATAGGTGGTTGAGAGATTAGATGTGCAAATTATGCTCCTAGAACACCTGAATGTGCTACTTCAATGTTGAATATATTTTGGTGTGTCATTTGTGGAATGTACATGCCATGTGAGAGAAATAACAACATGTTATAATGACAATCTGGTGTGAAAAAAAAAAATCTTCATTTTGCAAAGAATTGTGGGGAAAAATTACAACTTCAAAAAACTAACCATGCCTCTTACTAAATACCTTGGAATGTCTACTTTCCAAAAAAGGGGTCATTTGGGGGTTATTTGTACTTTCCTGGCTTGTATTTGATCAGAGGTGATCAAATACCAACAAAAAAAGCTCTATTTGTGTGAAAAAAAGGACGAAAATTTCATATGGGTACAGTGTTCCATGACTGAGTAATTGTCATTCAAAATGTGAGAGCACTAAAAGCTGAAAATTGGTTTGGTTAGGAAGGGGGTTTAAGTGCCCAGTGATCAAGTAGTTTAAGTGCCTAAATGACTCGCCTGCAAATCAAGATATCAAAAGGCCAGTTGTTACTGGAATGTTGACCTCAATGCAGGTGTTCATAGAGTAATGCTGTCCCCTGTGGACAATGAAATAAATACCCAAACTCCAAACAGTGCTAAACTCTGCTAAACTCCCCTAAACTGGTTTGAAAAAAAATGCAGCTTAGGTGAAGTTATAACACTGATTTTTCATTTTAGGATGAACAGCATTTACAAGAAACCAGTATGCATGAGACCTAAAAGAGGTATGTGCAGGCACATTGTGGTCACTAGTGATATCTACAGTGGAGACGGAAAGTATTCAGACCCCCTTAAATTTTTTACATTTTGTCATTGCAGCCATTTGCTAAAATCATTTAAGTTCATTTTTTTTCCCTCATTAATGTACACACAGCACCCCATATTGACAGAAAAACACAGAATTGTTGACATTTTTGCAGATTTATAAAAAAAGAAAAACTGAAATATCACATGGTCCTAAGTATTCAGACCCTTTGCTGTGACACTCATATTTAAATCAGGTGCTGCCCATTTCTTCTGATCATCCTTGAGATGGTTCTACACCTTCATTTGAGTCCAGCTGTGTTTGATTATACTGATTGGACTTGATTAGGAAAGCCATACACCTGTCTATATAAGACCTTACAGCTCACAATGCATGTCAGAGCAAATGAGAATGAGAATCATGAGGTCAAAGGAACTGCCCGAAGAGCTCAGAAACAGAATTGTGGCAAGGCACAGATCTGGCCAAGATTAAAAAAAAATTCTGCTGCATTTAAGGTTCCTAAGAGCACAGTGGCCTCCATAATCCTTAAATGGAAGACGTTTGGGACGAGCAGAACCCTTCCTAGAGCTGGCCGTTCAGCCAAACTGAGCTCTCAGGGGAGAAGAGCCTTGGTGAGAGAGGTAATGAGGAACCCAAAGATCACTGTGGCTGAGCTCCAGAGATGCAGTCGGGAGATGGGAGAAAGTTGTAGAAAGTCAACCATCACTGCAGCCCTTCACCAGTCGGGGCTTTATGGCAGAGTGGCCCGACTGAAGCCTCTCCTCAGTGCAAAACAATGAAAGCCTGGAGTTTGTTAAAAAAAAACACCTGAAGGACTCCAAGATGGTGAGAAATAAGATTCTCTGGTCTGATGAGACCAAGATAGAACTTTTTGGCCTTAATTCTAAGTGGTATGTGTGGAGAAAACCAGGCACTGCTCATCACCTGTCCAATACAGTCCCAACAGTGAAGCATGGTGGTGGCAGCATCATGCTGTGGGGGTGTTTTTCAGCTGCAGGGACAGGACGACTGGTTGCAATCAAGGGAAAAATGAATGCGGCCAAGTATAGGGATATCCTGGACGAAAACCTTCTCCAGAGTTCTCAGGACCTTAGACTGGGCCGAGGGTTTACCTTCCAACAAGACAATGACCCTAAGCACACAGCTAAAATAACGAAGGAGTGGCTTCACAACAACTCCGTGACTGTTCTTGAATGGTCCAGCCAGAGCCCTGACTTAAACCCAATTGAGCATATCTTGAGAGACCTAAAAATGGCTGTCCACCAACATTTACCATCCAACCTGACAGAACTGGAGAGGATCTGCAAGGAGAAATGGCAGAGGATCCCCAAATCCAGGTGTGAAAAACTTGTTGCATCTTTCCCAAAAAGACTCATGGCTGTATTAGATCAAAAGGGTGCTTCTACCAAATACTGAGCAAAGGGTCTGAATACTTAGGACCATGTAGTATTTCAGTTTTTCTTTTTAATAAGAATACTTTCCGTCCCCACGGTACATGGTAACTCACTGTCAGGGACCATAAACCAGGCAGAGACAGATAATACAGTTAAAAATCAAGCCAGGATCAGGGAACCAGAAGTCAGTGGTGTCAGGAACCAAAAATCAGGAACAGGAATCAGAAGAGAAGTCAGCCAGGCCAAGTCATACACAAACACACTGGAGATTTTGACTACCCAAGGGCACGAAGGGAATGAGCAAAGCTGTTTAAATAACCAAAAGGGTCTGGCTGTAGGCTGGACTAATGAGACAGGTAATGGTAACCAGGTGAGTCATAGTGAAAACAATGAATGGCTGGTATTTAACTGACAGCTGAGCAGCCTTTGTGCACTGAAAGAAAGATCTGCTAGTAAATAGCAGGAGCCCAGGCCTGACACCCACCCAGAAGTCAAACTTCTCCGGTACCATAACATGAACAGTTCTATAAAATAGCATATTTATTGAACAATGCTAAAAAAATAATAATAATGAAATTAATTACATTCAGCATATATCCTCGGTCTTTCAATAACCAGCTGTAACTACATAGTTCCCAAATGAACACCATCAAAAAGTGTGTGTGTATATATTGTTATACTGATAACAATATATGTTTTTGGTAATCACCGCCAGTAAGTTAGTGGAGCAAGGAAAGCTTTCACAGGTATAAAAGTTTGACTCTTCTGGAGAGTGTCATGGGTGTAACATTGCTTGTGTTGTCCCAGATGTGCCACAAGCATCACCTGAAGCCTCCATATAAAATGGTGAGTGCAGGGGTATTATGAAGAGACAGACAGGACCATCCAAATCTTTTCAGAGTTACATAGTTTTGCTGAATGGCAGAATTACAGTTAGCATCCCTCTTAACAGTATATGTTCCAAATTTATAAGTATTCTTCCACCCACACACAGTGACGTTGATTTACCCCATCTGTTTTTATACAAAAATGAATACTGCTTATACACAAAAAGGAATACTACCCAACAGGCCATTAGTTAGTGCTTCACTTGATAAGTGCCTCTGTGGTGACTAAAATTAGTACTACAGCTTTTTTCTTTAAGTCTTTTATGGTTAAAAATGTTCATTTTAAGAACACTCCTTATTCAAGTGTTTGGTGTCAGACTGAGCAAAGATAACTCTTTTCTAGTACCTCATACTCAAGCATATACAATCATTTTCTCTTGAGCTGATTTAAGAGAGCCAAAGGCAACTTAATCGTGATTCTAGGGGATAAACACTCATGAAATTAGTTAAATCCACAGGGAAAAAGACTCTAAGAAGATATTTTTCTTGAGCGAGAAAACTCAGCATATGAAAGTAATCTGCAGTAGAAAAAAAATGTGAAATGGATGATGATAAACAAGCAACAATGCATAAAATAGACCGATTCTCTGCAGTGTTAAGGTCAGAGCTGTCCCAAGGGAGAGGGATGTGATTTAAAGTTTCAAAATGTCAGCCCTAGCAATCTGTGTAGCCCAACAGCGGATACAGATTTTAGAAAAATGAAGAACATGGAGCCGACTGCTTTATTTTAACTCTGCTTTAGATGCTATGCTGCTATTGATTTATCTGAGTTTACAGTGAAACTACTATATCTTATTTGCTCCAGCTAAGACAGAGGACAAATTTGCTTCTGAAGAAATTGCCAAGTTATTTGAATACATGAATAAAGCCACAGATTAACTGAAATATGACTTTAAAGTGAGGTTAAAAGAATTAGATGAGATAAAAAAAAAATTAGAAAAAGTAAAAGTTTTTTTCTAAAGTCAAATTGTCTATACACTTTGGGACTTAAAACTGAACCCAGGAACTCAGCTACTTTGTGCAGGCATACTATAAGTTAAGCCCAGTGAGGTGCATGCCACCTCCTAGACAAATCTCTTATTTACATCTGAAAGTTTTACGGAGATCCAGGAAAATAGTTATCCTACACTTGGGGGCTCAGAGAGGAGAGATGCTTCTCACACAGAGCATCGTTTGCCACCCCCTGCCATTTGCTGCCCATTCACAGAATCCTTTGTATTTTGTGAATGAGTTGTGGTTGGGCAGGAGGAGGGGAGGGGGCAGGCACAGCAGCTTATGGAGCAGACCAGAAGGTCCAGCATCAGAGCTCTGGAAATGTAATGATAGCTGGTGCTCCATAACCCTAGCAGATTTAAATTAAAGAGATAAGTCCACAATGTGACTGTTGTAATATGTTCACTGATTTATGTGGGACATTATATTATATGTATGTACACATACAGTCAATATTAACCAGGCCAGAATTCAGTTGACAATGGTTAACATAGCAAGGGGACAGCTGAAGACTCTTTGATGTGTTGATCTTATGCAAGTCTACCTAGGTGTGTGAGGTGAGGTATGGTCTGGAAACCTAATTGAACATTTCAAAGGGTACATTGTTTAAAGGACCATAGAAGAAGTATTTATTGATGGTAATTAGACTTGAGGGGGTAACAATAAGATAAAAGAGTATTTTAGGTTGGCCTAGCGGAGGCTCCCTCCTGGGGAGCTAATATATCAGGGGGACTTGTTGATATTAATATGCAAGAATACAGATTAGGAATGTAGGTATTCCAAGGGCTCAAAAGGGTGTTCAGGTGGTATCTGTAAATCTAATCTAATTACACATATCTAAGGGGACTTGTTGATGTTGAAAAGCAAATCAAAGTCCTAAATTGAAACGGCCAATCAAATTGCTCAGCCATTCAGTGTCTAGTGAATATAACACGGCATTCAGTATATAGTTTTTAAGTTAGGCTTGTCTGTGTGTGAACACACAGACCTAAGAACATGGGACTTTGAATTATATACTCTGTCGGATTTTTTGTCATCTGTGGACTTTGGACTTTGTTCTGTGTTGGAAGTCAATAAAGTGCATCTCTCTGGAAGAATTGGGTTGCTGAGGAAGAGTACTTACATCATCATTATAATACCTAAATATTAATTATCTATCCTATTACATTTAAATCACTACAGTGACATGCACCTTGTTGGACTTAACTCATAGTTGCTGAACTCCTGGTGTTTAGCTTATAGTAGATTTAAACCCTGGATGACCTTTAATTTAAATGTAAATCAAACATTTGCCATGGTTTAGTTTTAAATAAAATTCAACTTTAACCTTTTTTTTAAGAATAAGATTGCTGATGATCTGCAGCCTTTTCAGCCACTTCCTGTCTACATGCATGCACTCCAGCATCAGCTTTTGAATGACTTACGATGGTGACAGAATGGCGGCCATCCACTGGGGGTACATGCATGTAATATGGCGACATCCCAGGAGCACAACTGGCAGACAGCTGTCACCCCATAACACAACATGCCTGAACAAGGACCTTGATAAGAGATTGGCCAGGCATTATTTTAATAAAAAATTTTAAAAGAGTAAAAGTTTTGAAACTACATTAACATGTGAATATTTTTTTTATTTTTTGTGACTGGTTATGGACTTTCTTTAATACTGAAACCCAGTAAAACAGCTAAATGCATCGTTGAAATAGGTTTGTTTTATGTAACAAAGGTAATTGTGCCAAGTCAGTCTTGTCATCCAGGCACTACCTGCCAGAAAGAACATTTCTCTACTGTAGTTCAGAAACAGATAGGTCATCAAACAGGTCTCAGCTTATGGCTGTATAATAATAAAGCAGCACATTATTGTGATCATCACTCTGCTCTCTCTTCCTGTAAGCATGTTCAAATTCTTGACTTCTAAAATTTGCAAAACAAGAGCCAGGAGTGGATAATGAGGTCATTATTTTTGGAAAGTTTTGGTGAATTAAAAGGTTCACTTTAAAACAACATCAACAATATATTATGGTTTCTGTTTAAAGGGCCAGTTCACCCCAGAACGCGGTGCGGGAAACCAGCGTTCTGTGCGTGTTTCCTGCACTGCGTTTAAAATGCACTGCAGTTTACGATCTGCAGTGGGTGTCAATATTAATGTTTGGTCACACCAGATCGCATACTACAAAAGTACCATGTGATCCGATTGCAGTGAATTTCCAAAAGTAGTGCATGCACTACTGTTGGTGCGGTGCTGGGCGATTTCAGACCATTCAAAATGAATACACTGAAATTGAACCACATAGAACTGCATGTGACTTGCACAGGAACGCACAGAACGTTCCTGTTTGATTCCCAGTGTGAACCGGAGCTAAGCCTCACTGTATGGAGTTTGTAGAAAAATAAATATCTCTTAGGGGGATTAATGTGAATTTGAAGCAGATGGAGAGGGCAAATGCAAGCAAGAATTTTAGCCTAAAATCCTTATCATGGTGCCGAATGTGTATGTTGGTAAGCAAGAGGGATTGAGTACAGCATATTCTCCATAGCAGTCAATAGTAAATTATTATTATTTAAGGTACTTATATAGCGCCGTCAATTTACGCAGCGCTTTACATATACATTGTACATTCACATCAGTCCCTACCCTCAGGGAGCTTACAATCTAAGGTCCCTAACTGACATTCATATACTAGGGCCAATTTAGACAGAAGCCAATTAACCTACCAGCATGTCTTTGGAGTGTATGAGGAAACCTTAGTACTCGGAGGAAACCCACACAGGCTCAGGGAGAAGATGCAAACTCCAGACAGGTAGTGTCGTGGTTGGGATTCAAACCAGCAACCCTTTTTACTGCTACGCGAAAGTGCTACCCACTACACCACTGTGTACATCATTACTGATGACATCAATGACTTGCCAGCAGCAATTTGTGGTGGTTTCAAATCAGATTGAGGGCAGCAACTGTAACATTCACCACATTATACAGTACATATGACAGATGTTACTGAGACCATAATGTGCCATTGAAGAATAGGAAATACAGAATAAGCATTCAAATGCTTGGGAGAATGCAGCCAGCAAATGTACCTTACTACTAAAAAGATCTGGTTGGGTCCCTGAAGAGAACGACTAACAAACCAATCATTCCCCATTCTATAAATGTGACCTTAGTGTATTTAGTGCATTACCTAAAACGATAAATATGTTTGCAATTTTAAGTATGGAAGTAACCTTTAGCTCTAGCAGTGTACACATCAATTTTTATTAGATGTTTAATGTCAAACTTTCTTATACGCGTGGTATTTTTTTTTTAAGAAAAGAGCAAATTATTTAAAGTACAATTAAAAAGTAATTAAATGTGCAAGTTCGTTATTGCACATGGTCAGTCAATAGCTAAAAAAAATTGTAAATACTGAATATATAAAAAAAGAAAACAAGATGGAAAAACATGATGACCTGAAGTTTCAGTTTGTAAGCTTGTGCTGAATTTCCCAAGCTGTCAAGTATTTGAAAACACTATTGAAGATCCTGAGATATAGGAAGAAATACAGGCTGGAGCAGCTGCAGGAAAGCACTGCTAATTTAAATGAGGTGATGTCAAAATCTGTAGCCTGAAATACTAGATCTAAAATGGTGATGAAGCCAGTGCAACCTACTTACCAAAACAGGAATTTTGTACTTACCCCAATCAGTTACTTTAAGTTCATTAAGGGACACGGGATTCAATTATTCAGAGACAATTGGGTTATACTAACACCTACAGGAGGAATTGGACACAGAAAAAAGAAAAAGCCTTTGGCCAGTGTGGGTATAACTCCTCCCACTCCCATTTTGCAGAAAAGCAGTATTAGGATGGCACAGATGACTTGTGCACAGAAGTCCTGACTTAATAAAGACATTAACTAAGAATGACTATGCAAATGGAATAAAAACTAGTACTACATGAGATCAAACAATGAAATGCACCAGTAGTAAAAAAAGAAAAGAAACTTTTGGACCTAATTCATTATGATTTTGCGGTCTAATGGAAAAATTTACTCCAGGAAAGAAGAGGTAGTTACTCACTTTTATATGTGATTACCCCAGGTATATTACACTATATCTGCTACAAAACAAAAGTGAAGTACCATAGAAACGTGAACAGTATTTGTCTTAAGTAAGCAACACATTTGGAAAAATGCTGAGTGTATTATATACAGACAATGGAACTGAATATACAGGTGATAACACACAGCGATTCTCAGAAAGCATGGCGTACTACTGTACTACACAACCCAGAACAAAACTGGGTTGCAGAAAGAATGAACTGTGCTCTATGTGAGAGTGGAAGAACCATGCTGTTTGATGCAGACATGCCAACCACATACTGGGGGGAGGCAATTATGACCGCATGCTATCTCCAAAATAGACCACCAGGAAAACAACTGAGAAAACACCATATGAACTGTGTAATGGAAGGGCCCCCGAATTTGAACCATCTAAACATTTTTGGACATTCCAAAAGAAAAATGTACAAAATGGGATACTTGCACAAAGGAAGGTGTACTTGTGGGGTACAGTGAATCTCAAAAGGGATATAGCATTCTACACCAAGACACAAACAAGGTAACCATCAGTAGAAGTGTAATTGCCGATAAAACTTCAGCGTGTTCAAAGTTTCATGAACACAAACACTTTAAACTGAGGGAAAGTCCACATCAGTGTCACATAAGCAACAAAGTGGCACAGAAATAGAAATTACTGCATGGCAATAAAGGCATAATGGGCCAAATGTTTTTCCTATGTTGCTCGCGTAGCATTAAAACCAGGACCAGATTCATGGAATAAGATGCAAAGAATTCCAACTCATGAGAAACAAAAAGTGGACCAGAAGCTGTGACAAAACCACTTACAAGAAACAGATTTATAGAACAGAGATTCAAAATGGGACTTATATAAAGCGTAGTTGTTGAGTGGGGGTGTTGGAATACATTGTTCATATATTTTTGTACAACAACTACAGATGTATTCTTCAGCCAGTAGATGGCTGAAGAATACCAAATGAAAGGGCTACAAACTGGCAGTTTTTCTTGTCCAAAGCCAAATGGAAATAATGTTGATACGCAGGAAAATGGAGACATGCAAATATGCATCCTTGATGTCCACAGATGCTAGAAAGTTTCCCTGATGGACGAAGACTGACTAACCTGGTGGATTGCATACAACATTTTTGGACTTGAATGGCAACATTTAAAACTTTCAGATGCAAGGTGGGATGGATTCTCCCATTTGGTTTTGGTACAGTGAAGTGCGAGTACAGACCTTGATACCTTTCTGGTGGTGTGGGAAGAATAGCAATGTTTTTACACAGCGGCTATACATATTACAATTTGCCTATGTTTCTTAACAGTGGACATGCAGCGAATGAGCGGCTCTGGACATCTATAAAATGTCATTACTGCCATTTCCGTCTGTGCTCAATCCTGCCTATGATGCTCATTGGTACTGAAACATGTCGGGCAGAGCTTAGCCGGTGACATTCTCTGCCTGTGTTCTCTGTTCATATCCTTTTTTTTATTGCTGTCGAAGTACACCTGTCGGTCTGTGAAATCAAGCTTTTTTGTATGTCGGTAGAACACTGTCGGCTCCTTTTTACTGTTAGGAAGGAGGAGATTATTTATGGCATGCTCTTAACCCTTGATGTTTGATGGCCCGAGATCTGAAAGTTGTTCCAGGCAGAAGCAGATAGTCTCTAGGGCAGTGGTTCTCAACCCCAGTCCTCGGGACCCACCAACAGGCCAGATTTTAAGTATTACCTTGGGGAGTTGCAGACTAGAATACTGCAATTACTGAGCAGCAAATTATATCACCTGTGATGTATTTCAGCTATCTTGCAAACCTGACCTGTTGGTGGGTCCTGAGGACTGGAGTTGAGAACCACTGCTCTAGGGCATGTTGATCTCTGTTGTCACAGCAGATCAACACCGTTTGGTAAGAGGCTGAGTGATTAAAGGTGGAGAATTAATTTGGAGTAAACATTCACTTACCGTTTGTTCTTTGCATCCGTTGGATGAACTTAGAAACATGAATTTGCATGTGCTCATGATTGCACTATGAACTCACATTTTTTTTTTACTATTTATTGATCTATTATATGAGCTCACATTTATGTTATTTATTGATCATTGTGCAATATGCATGGGCGAGTATTTTTTTACATATTCTATGTGATTTATAGATGGTTTATATATAAGAACTTGCACTTTGTTATATACGAGGATGATTAGTCATTAATTATGATTAGGAAGCACGCTTATATATTCAGATAGGAAGAATGACTGAGTTTCAAAAGATCTGCTAGAGCAGCAAAGAGTGAAAATCTAGCTTGTAGTCTCTAGATACCATGTCTCCTAAGAGGCATCCAAGATGTTCCCTGACCAGGTGTCTGGGAGAAACATAGCAAACTCTTCTTGGCCTCAGAGGCAGGAAGTATCTCCCCAGATCGAAGCCTAGGCTTCTTCTGCTGGGGCAAACAAGTATAGTTACCATCAGTATTGTTCTTTATGAAGATGAACCAAACAGACCTTCACCATAAAAAGGGATGTACTGCAAGCGCTGTGCTGTTCACAGAGCAACATTTCATCCATGAGCTATTCACAGACAGGACACTCATTTGGGACATAGTTACATAGTTAGTCAATTTAGTTCAACCATATAGAAAAAAATTAATAAATAGACAATATTAACATTATAACTAACCTGTCTACACAATGGCGTGGAGCTGTAGGCATACGATCTAAATGTTCTAGATTTATATAGTTAGTAAGGACAGTAGCTGAATCCTTCAATATAAGCTTTTTCAATTACCTTAAGGTTTGACAAATGGACATAATGGCTATGGCAGGTTGCATGGTTGGGTCTGACAATGAAAACAATGATTTGGAAAATGCTTCCAGGTGTTTCCCAATGTTATATTTAAACAAGGGCACCTCCTCAACAGGCATGGTCAGTGTTTTAATATTTAGGCAGCATATAACCAGATCCACAGTGGTTACCTAAGCATGTTGAGAATGGGAAGGGCTGGCCAAAGGCTTTTTTGTCAGCCAGTATCAATTCCTTCTGTAGACGGCAGTATAAAAAACAAATAAAAGTCTTCATAGAAATGAAAACTGGGCACCATGAAGTGCATACATGCACATTTCAAGTGCCCCAGAAGTCCTCAAAGACAGGGCATTCCAATATGTATACACAAGCTTCCGAAAGGAAATGTGCGAGCTGACTTGCTATGGGGCTTTCCAGGATGCTTAGGAAGATATTGAAAGGGTAATGTGTTGACAATTTACTGTACATTGTAAACATACACAAAAAAACAAATAAAATGCTATGTATTCTGGGACATACAGTATCTTACAAAAGTGAGTACACCCCTCACATTTTTGTAAATATTTTATTATATCTTTTCATGTGACAACACTGAAGAAATGACACTTTGCTACAATGTAAAGTAGTGAGTGTACAGCTTGTATAACAGTGTAAATTTGCTGTCCCCGCAAAATAACTCAACACACAGCCATTAATGTCTAAACCGTTGGCAACAAAAGTGAGTACACCCCTAAGTAAAAATTTCCAAATTGGGCTCAATTAGCCATTTTCCCTCCCCGGTGTCATGTTACTCATTAGTGTTACAAGGTATCAGGTGCGAATGGGGAGCAGGTGTGTTAAATTTGGTGTAATCGGTCCCACTCTCTCATACTGGTCACTAGACGTTCAACATGGCTCCTCATGGCAAACAACTCTCTGAGGATATGAAAAAAAGAATTGTTGCTCTACATAACCGGTTCCCAACCGGCGCACACCGATGTATGTTGGCAGAATGGCACGACTGGGCAAATGGGCGTACCTGCACGTCCATTTGAATTCCCCGCCGTGCCATTGCTTGTGCGCCGGCCGGGAGCTCCGTGAGTCGGGTCGTTGTTCCCAGGGACTCGATCGCTGCAGGGATACCTGCGATCGTCTCACGGAGAGGACGAAAGGGGAGATGCTGATGTAAACAGCATCTCCCCGTTCTGCCTAGTGACAAGTGTCACTAATCACAGCTCCCTGTCATCGGGAGCTGTGATCAGAGTAATGACACTGCTAGCCCATCCCCCTACAGTTAGTAATCACTCCCCTAGGACACACTTAACCCCTCCCCGCCCCCTAGCGGTTAACCCCTTCACTGCCAGTGTCATTTACACAGTAATCAGTGCATTTTCAATCGCACTGATCGATGTATAAATGACAATGGTCCCAAAAATGTGTCAAAAATGTCCGACATGTCCGCCATAACGTCGCAGTCACAATAAAAATCGCTGATCGCCGCCATTACTAGTAAAAAAAAAAAATTATTAATAAAAATGCCATAAAACTATCCCCTATTTAGTAAACGCTATAACTTTTGCGCAAACCAATCAATAAACGATTATTGCGATTTTTTTAACCAAAAATATGTAGAAGAATACAATCGGCCTAAACTGAGGAAAAAAATGTTTTTTTTATATATTTTTGGGGGATATTTATTATAGCAAAATGTAAAAAATAATGTGTTTTTTTCAAAATTGTCGCTCTTATTTTGTTTATAGCGCAAAAAATAAAAATTGCAGAGGCGATCGAATACCACCAAAAGAAAGCTCTATTTGTGGGAAAAAAAGGACGTCAATTTTGTTTGGGAGCCACGTCGCACGACCGTGCAATTGTCAGTTAAAGCGATGCAGTGCCGAATCACAAAAATCGCTCTGGTCAGGAAGGGGGTAAAATCTTCTGGGGCTGAAGCGGCTAAAGATGGCCTAGGCTATAAGAAGATTGCCAAGACCCTGAAACTGAGCTACAGTACAGTGGCCAAGACCATCGGTTTAACAGGACAGGTTCCACTAAGAACAGGCCTCGCCATGGTCGACCAAAGGAGTTGAGTGCACGTGCTCAGCGTCATATCCAGAAGTTGTCTTTGGGAAATATATGCATGAGTGCTGCCAGCATTGCTGCAGAGGTTGAAGGGGTGGGGGGGTCAGCCTGTCAGTGCTCAGACCATACGCCTCACACTGCATCAAATTGGTCTGCATAGCTGTCGTCCCAGAAGGAAGCCTCTTCTAAGGATGATGCACAAGAAAGCCCGCATACAGTTTGCTGAAGACTAAGGATGAGCTCCGGTGTGTTCGCACACCCCACCTGCAGAGCCCACCAGGAAGTCGGCACTGCGCTGCACTAATCACAGGCAGTGAGACATTTCCTGATCTCTGCAGCCGCGCATTGGGACAATGTCTCACTGCCTGTGATTAGCACAGCTCAGCGCCGACTTCCTGGCGAGCTCTGCACGTGGGGTGTGCCAACACGCCGGAGCTCATCCTTACTGAAGACAAGCAGACTAAGGACATGTGTTACTGGAACCATGTCCTGTGGTCTGATGAGACCAAGATAAACTTATTTGGTTCAGATGGTGTCAAGTGTGTGTGGAGGCATCCAGGTGAGGAATACAAAGACAAGTGTGTCCTGCCTACAGTCAAGCATGGTGGTGGGAGTGTCATGGTCTGGGGCTGCATGAGTGCTGCTGGCACTGGGGAGCTACAGTTCATTGAGGGAACCATAAATGCCAACATGTACTGTGACATACTGAAGCAGAGCACGATCCCCTTCCTTCAGAGACTGGTCTGCAGGGCAGTATTCCAACATGATAACGACCCCAAACACACCTCCAAGATGACCACTGCCTTGCTTAAGAAGCTGAGGGTAAAGGTGATGGACTGGCCAAGCATGTCTTCAGACCTAAACTCTATTGAGCATCCTCAAATGGAAGGGGGAGGAGCGCAAAGTCTTTAACATCCACCAGTTCCGGGATGTCGTCATGGAAAAGTGGAAGAAGACTCCAGTGGCAACCTGTGAAGCTCTGGTGAACTCCATGTCCAGGAGGGTTAAGGCAGTGCTGGAAAATAATGGTGGCCACACAAAATATTGACACTTTGGGCCCAATTTGGACATTTTCACTTAGGGGTGTACTCACTTTTGTTGCCAGCGGTTTAGACATTAATGGCTGGGTGCAGAGTTATTTTGAGGGGACAGCAAATTTACGCTGTTATATAAGGGCTGGGGAAGACCCGGCTGTCATGGTGCACGTTGGCACCAATGACAAAGTCAGAGGCAGATGGAGTGTCCTAAAGAACGATTTTAGGGACTTAGGAGCTAAATTGAGGAAAAGGACCTCCAAGGTAGTGTTCTCAGGAATACTACCGGTACATCGAGCCACACCAGAGAGGCAGAGGGAGATTAGGGAAGTAAACAAGTGGCTGAAGAGCTGGTGTAGTAAGGAGGGGTTTGGGTTCCTGGAGGACTGGGCCGACTTCTCAGTCGGTAACCGGTACTATAGAAGGGACGGACTGCACCTAAATGAGGAGGGTGCAGATCTGCTGGGAATGAAGATGGTCAAAAAGTTAGAGGGGTTTTTAAACTAGGCGATGGGGGGGAGGGTCCAGAGACAGTGATAGCCAGCGCGGAAGATATTCCAGAGGGTAGTATTGGGGGCATTAGTGGTAGGTTAACCAAATCACAAAAACACAAGGTGAGTATAGTAGCAAGTCCTAGTTGCAATCTTGAAACACCCAATACGAGGACAATATGCGACCGGTCTAAACTATGTGGCATGTTCACCAATGCCAGGAGCCTGGCGGACAAGATGGGTGAACTAGAGATACTGTTGTACAAGGAGGATTTGGATTTTGTGGGAATTTCAGAGACCTGGTTCAACAGCTCTCATGATTGGCTGGCAAACATTCAAGGGTATACCCTATACCGCAAGGACAGAGAGGGTAAAAAAGGGGGAGGGGTATGCCTATATATCAAGAATAATGTACAAGTGAATGTGAGAGATGACATCACTGAGGGGGCTAGGGAGGAGGTGGAATCTTTATGGGTAGAGCTCCAAAGGGATGAAGCTAAGGGGAAAATAATACTGGGAGTATGCTATAGGCCCCCTAACCTGAGGGAGGAAGTGGAGACGGATCTCCTATCACAAATTGGATTAGCAGCAAGGATGGGAAGTGTTATCATAATGGGGGATTTTAATTATCCAGACATAGACTGGGCGGAGGGAACCGCGCATTCATTTAAGGCTCGCCAGTTCCTTAGTGTCTTGCAGGACAATTTTATGGGTCAGATGGTAGACGCACCAACTAGAAATAAAACATTACTAGATCTACTGATTACCAACAATACAGACCTGATAACAGATGTGGAAATACGGGGCAATTTAGGTAACAGCGATCACAGGTCAATTAGTTTCAGTATAAATCACACAAATAGGAGACATGAAGGGAACACAGACACTGAATTTCAAAAGAGCCAACTTTCCTAAACTACAAACCTTGCTAAAAGGCATAAATTGGGATAAAATATTAGGAACAAAGAATACGGAGCAGAGATGGGTTTGCTTTAAGAGCATATTAAATAAGGGCATTAGCCAATGTATCCCATTGGGTAATAAATTTAAAAGAGCGAACAAACATCCTGGATGGCTTAACTCCAATGTAAAAATGCATATAAAAGCAAAGGAGAAGGCCTTCAAAAAATACAAGGTTGAGGGATCATCCACAGCATTCAGAATTTATAAAGAATGCAATAAGAAATGTAAGGGTGCAATTAGGATGGCTAAGATAGAACATGAAAGACACATAGCGGAGGAGAGCAAAAAAAATCCCAAGAAATTCTTTAAGTATGTAAACAGTAAAAATGGAGGACAGACCATATTGGCCCCATAAAGAATGAGGAAGGACATCTGGTTACAAAGGATGGGGAGATGGCAAAGGTATTGAATTTATTCTTCTCCTCAGTCTTCACGAGTGAATCGGGGGGCTTCAGTAACCAAAACTGCAGTGTTTATCCTCATGACACAACACAGGAAGCACCTACATGGTTAACAGAGGACGGAATTAAAATTAGACTTGAGAAACTTAACATTAATAAATCACCAGGACCAGATGGCTTGCATTCGAGGGTACTTAGGGAACTCAGTCAGGTGATTGCCGGACCGTTGTTCCTAATTTTTACAGACAGTCTATTGACTGGAATGGTACCAGCTGATTGGAGAAAAGCCAATGTAGCACCAATATTTAAAAAGGGCCCAAAAAACATCCCTGGGAATTACAGACCAGTTAGCCTAACATCAATAGTATGTAAACTCTTGGAGGGGATGATAAGGGACTATATACAAGATTTTAGTAATAAGAATATCATTAGCAGTAATCAGCATGGATTCATGAAGAATCGTTCTTGCCAAACCAATCTATTAACCTTCTATGAGGAGGTGAGTTGCCATCTAGATAAAGGAAGGCCCGTAGACGTGGTGTATCTGGATTTTGCAAAAGCATTTGACACAGTTCCCCATAAACGTTTACTGTACAAAATAAGGTGCGTTGGCATGGACCATAGGGTGAGTACATGGATTGAAAACTGGCTACAAGGGCGTGTTCAGAGGGTGGTGATAAATGGGGAGTACTCAGAATGGTCAGGGGTGGGTAGTGGGGTTCCCCAGGGTTCTGTGCTGGGACCAATCCTATTTAATTTGTTCATAAACGACCTGGAGGATGGGATAAACAGTTCAATCTCTGTATTTGCAGACGATACTAAGCTAAGCAGGGCAATAACTTCTCCGCAGGATGTGGAAATCTTGCAAAAAGACCTGAACAAATTAATGGGGTGGGCGACTACATGGCAAATGAGGTTCAATGTAGAAAAATGTAAAATAATGCATTTGGGTGGCAAAAATATGAATGCAATCTATACACTGGGGGGAGAACCTCTGGGGGAATCCAGGATGGAAAAGGACCTGGGGGTCCTAGTGGATGATAGGCTCAGCAATGGCATGCAATGCCAAGCTGCTGCTAATAAAGCAAACAGAATATTGGCATGCATTAAAAGGGGGATCAACTGCAGAGATAAAACGATAATCCTCCCGCTCTACAAGACTCTGGTCCGCCCGCACCTGGAGTATGCTGTCCAGTTCTGGGCACCAGTCCTCAGGAGGGACGTACTGGAAATGGAGCGAGTACAAAGAAGGGCAACAAAGCTAATAAAGGGTCTGGAGGATCTTAGTTATGAGGAAAGGTTGCAAGCACTGAACTTATTCTCTCTGGAGAAGAGATGCTTGAGAGGGGATATGATTTCAATTTACAAATACTGTACTGGTGACCCCACAATAGGGATAAAACTTTTTCGCAGAAGAGAGTTTAATAAGACTCGTGGCCACTCATTACAATTAGAAGAAAAGAGGTTTAACCTTAAACTACGTAGAGGGTTCTTTACTGTAAGAGCGGCAAGGATGTGGAATTCCCTTCCACAGGCGGTGGTCTCAGCGGGGAGCATTGATAGCTTCAAGAAACTATTAGATAATCACCTGAATGACCGCAATATACAGGGATATGTAATGTAATACTGACACATAATCACACACATAGGTTGGACTTGATGGACTTGTGTCTTTTTTCAACCTCACCTACTATGTAACTATGTAATATGTAAATAAGCTGTACACTCACTACTTTACATTGTAGCAAAGTGTTACATGAAAAGATATAATAAAATAAAAGGGGACATAAAACAGAGGAGAACCCCACCATCCCTCTTCATCACAAGATAAAATTGTTGTAATGATTCTTAAAACTACAAGTCATTTCCCTTGGCATTTTACTTTCTGGATCTAGAATAGACGTTGCAATGCCTAGTATTTAAACACCATTTTGTGACAATGCTATGTGAGATGAAATGCTTTCACCCTGCATTCCATTGTTTAAAAAGGTTATTAATAGCAGTGAATTGTTCAATTACTCTAGCAAATGTGCTCTAAATTTGTGTCGCTTTAGAAATAACGAGACAAGAATGTTTGCATTAAAATTGTGCTTCCTATTCTAAATGTAACCTTTTAACCCGAGGGTAAAAGAAATCAGCAATGTGTTTGCCACCTAATTACCGTCTCATTATAGTTCTGTTCAAATTAGTTGTTTTGTCCTACCATTGACAGCTATTGGCTCACAGCAGTTGAAATGCCCAAAGGAAATGTATATTTAGGTTACCCTTTTTTTTCAGCACTATCTCTTATGGAATTTTTCTCACTTAGCTTATCTTATTAGGGCTTGTATACACTCATACCTAACGAGAGCATTTGACAGCAGAAATGAGTTAAACGGAACTGCTAGATTCAAGACGTTGACTGATCTGTGAATAGCAAATAACTCATTTTCAGCTGACTCTGCCTTTCAGAAACAACTTTAAACATATATAAAATTAAAATTAAAATAGGATATCCACTGTGTTTTCTTTCCCTGAAGGAATGCAGCTAGCAATATAGGCTTTTCAGCATGTATCCCCAGAGCAAGAGGAATTGCAGGTTCCCTGTAATCATTAAACCACCACATATTGTATGTAAGCCTAAAAAATGGTCTCCCTCTTAAAACACTAGCTTTTTGCTGATGGGAGCAAGACTTCCCATATCCAAGATGCGCAGTATAATGAGTAGGAATTGGGAGGAGTTTATGAGTAATTTACATTCATTTTGCTTCAGGCTGTCAAAACGTTGCTACCCTCTGGACCCCACAAGCATTTACCACAAAACAAACACTACAATGAATTAAAACTTACATCTACCTTTCATTAAGCTTGAGGATGGGGGTTTATTTTCCTGCCACAGAAGGAACCTCATTAGAGAAAAAAAAAAGACATTGCAAATCTGTCTGGGATGAGTTAGCAAATAGCTTTTTGAATCTTGCTTGAAGTTTGCAACTTTGCCATGAACTCCACAGAAGTCTATGAGAGGCAATCTTTGTTATTCAATTTGTCCATTGTGATGTCAGTGGTTGGTGATGTCACAAGGGGACAGTGCCACCCGGTGACATCACCGGGTAGCACTGCCCCTTAGTTATTTAAGTACTGTCCAACAGCGGACCTGGCAGACAGCAGGAGTCTTCGTCGGGAACGTTTTTTTTCCTGGTCGGCGGTGGTGTCAGACATCGTGATTGATGATGGATCGACACCAGGGGGTGCAATATTTTTCTTTTTTAAATAAAGGACTTTTCAAAATCTGCCTACTGTCTGTTGAGGGCATGTGGCCTGATATGATTCCACATGCCCTCGCCCGACCCTCCCTCTTTCCTCACCTGCCGAGCTGCATGCTCGGATAAGGGTCTGGTATGTATTCTGCCATTTTTTTAATTTTTATTTTGCGTGGAGTTCTTCTCAAAATCCATACCAGACCTGAAGGACCTGGTATAGATTGGGATGGGGGGGGGGGGGGGTAGACTTCACACCGTTTTTTTACCTAATTTCATATATTTTTTACACGTAGCTGTCAGCAGGGAACTCCTCTGACAGCTGATGACTCATCAGTTGTTAAGGACGCGGTGGCCACCTGCCATACATTCTACACGTCTACATTCCATAGATGTGCCAGGAACTCATGGAAGTGACAAACCCAAACCTCATTCCCAATAGAGAATTGATCTAGGAAATTCTAGGAAGGACGCATACTAAGATTTTCCATTCAATAGTACTGTGACAGACAGATTATTTAAAAAACTGATAGAAAGTGTAGTTCTTGCTTTTAGGGATGGCAGCCCATACACCTGGAGGCATTACAATAGGGTATGTACTATTATCACTGTACTATCAATTAAGTGGTGTGGCTGGAGCCATGCTAGTTATGTAAGAAATTCAATACACTGTTTGGATGCACCAAGCATGTCTCCTGAGTACTAACTATAGAAATCAACCACAGAAAATCCCACAACAGAACATTACATCACACCAAAATCTAGAGATCTTTGAAGCAAGAACTTTCAATTCAAAGTAAAGTTTACCGTATTAATCAGAAATGGATTTTGCTGATGTATAGACACTCAGTATCAACTTTGTAAAGTGTAAGCCTCCAATAAGGAATAAAAAGGTCTTAAACAAAATTCTAATTTCATCTTAAATGGCCCTCTTCAGGAGGGAGGCATGTCTGCTGTAAAAAGGAGAGCAAGAAGCTCAGTGCATATTACAAAAGATACAGTTCTTATGCAACTCCAATTTTGAATTCAAGTGTAAGTGAACCAAAAAGACAGCTTGTGACAAACCTGAAGCTATCAGACAGATAGTGGGTTGCTGATTATTGAGGAAATGATCTGTGACAGATCTGTATTTGGAACAAACTCCTCTGAGGTACAAGCCCATTAGTTATTCGAAGTACTGATTTCACTCTAAAGCAAAGCAGCTGATCTTGCAAAAACATAAGTAAAGGCAATGTGGTGGAAACAGCAAATCAACCACTGGGCTCCTGAAAGGACACCAGAAAGGAAAAAAAAACTTTTACTGCAAACAACAATGCAGAATGCAGAGGAGTTAGAAAACAACATATCTTTTACAAATATGGTGGAGTAGTGTATCCACTGCAGTATCTTGATTCATGTATCTTAAATGCACAATAATAAATGTACTAATTACACTATAAGTTCTTCTGTTCATTCTTTTCATTTGTTGAATATTCTTTGGTAAAAACGGACATTCTGTGGTAAACATTCGGTGCTGTCACAACAGGGTGTGTACACTAGGGGTGGGAATGAAATTATTTCTGTAATAATTCAATATACAATTTGGAGGCTCCAACGTGTCTCCTGTGTTGCATCTCAAATTTATATGCTGGATAATGAGTTTATAACAGTGAGAGTAAAGCAGCAGTAAAACTGTTCTATGTATAAACATTTTTCTTTCCAAGGAGCAGACAGGGACAGATTGCTGCAAAGTCCCTGGGCATTTTGTAGGCAAAAAATAGCTTTAACCAAGCAAATAAAAGATTACTCTTCATGAAGACATAATGTTACTATTGTCAGAGCCGATGCAAGGAATTTTGTCTACACAGGCGAAGGTGGATTTTGGTCCCCCCCCCCCCCCCACCTGTATTCCTTCCAACTTTTGAACTTCAGAATGAGGGACTTGAGGAATGAAGTGACCTGCGGTGCACGTAGCCTAAAAGCATGGTTAAGCAAAAACAGGGATTCCTTGTGCCTATACAATATGCAATAATATGTATCATAAAAATAAGCCACAAGCAAAAGTCTTACAAATGCATATAAACCCCAGCACAATCATCACAAAAAAAAAAAGAATGAAAAGTTTCCATTGCATATGGTTTTGCTGACAATATACATTCCTGTATCCAATCAGTTTCAGCCCTTATATAATAGACAAGAGCAGGCCAACAATTTTTTAGGGAGCCCCAACCCCCAATGGGGGCCCTGCAGCTCTTTCATCTGAAGGAAACAGATTTGGGGGGAAAAGAAGAAACCGAGAGGAAGACGAGCAGGAAGGAGAACAAAAGAGGAAGAAGCTCCATTCGGTATGGGCATTTTTAACATAAGTGGTTCTGTTCTTTCTGAGGATGAACTAAGAGTTCTTGATAAAGCCCTCAAGTTCCCTTCCGGTATGTAATTTTTTTTCCATTCGTTTATTGAGAAACAAAAAAAGGTGGTAACAAGTGAGTTACAATGGATGCAGATGCAACTACCATTGTTTGGTAGAATTACATTAAACAATAAACAGACTTTTAGTAACCAATTAAAGTGATGACAAAAGTATACTGAGTACAGTGGTGATCTGTCCTCAAGCGTTAACACATTCTACATGAACAAGCATTATTTCACTGATCATGTTGTATATACCTCTAAGCTATGTCAATTATAGGCATAAGATCAATTCTCTTACTCAAAGGGTGCAACTGTGAACATAGTCTTGATGGTAAAAATCAATCAGTAGTATCTGATTTCAACAGGTAGCGTTCACAGTGAAAAAGGGGAAAGATGTCAAAAAGAGAAAAGAGAAGGTGACGGAGAGGGTAAGAAAAGGAACATACTGACTGTGTGGATATTGGTTGAAGTTCATACTAACAAGTATCAACGTATAGAGTCATAAGATTCATAAGTTTGTGAGTACTTGAAAATAAGCCAGGGCTGCCATATCTTCTGTAATCTCTCTACCTTATTGTTAGCCTGAGCTAGGGTCTCTTCCATTTCATGAATGTCCGAGATCCTGCCCAACCAGTCAGTGATGGAATTAACCAGCAGGGATCTCCAGTGAATAGAGATTAATGACTTGGCCGCATTGAGCAGGTGTCTGGAGAGAGTGTTTATATTTTTTGAATGTGAAATTGGTCACATGTAGCAAACAGCATGCCATATTTAAATTGAGTTTAGTTTTGGTTATTTGTTTGATTAATGACTCTATCCCAATAAGACGCAATTAACTTGCAGTGCCACCATATGTGAGACATAGTGCCTCCCTCTTTGTGGCACCTCCAACATGTTTCTGAGATTTGCGGGTCCCAACCGTGTAACTTGGCTGGTGTATTGTACCAGAGTGTCAGAAGTTTATAAGCCGTCTTCTGCATTTTTGTACTGATGGAACACTTAGGAGCAAAGATACAGGCATACCTCCATTGTTTGACTGAAATTTCCATTCGTAGTTCTTCTGACCATTTCCCCCTGAGTCTCTCTGTGCCAGTGGGGTTGGAACCTTGTAACCAAGAATACGTGATAGAGGTGGCCCTAGTGAAAGGGGTGCCCTCAAGGCATACAGATTCCAAGTCTGTGAGGGTTCTGACAAGGTCCCTTCTACCCACCTTCTTTTTTAAGAAGCTGCTTCATTGCAAATAGGCCCAAAGGGGCATGTGTGATAAGCCCATCCCTTCTTTGAGTGAGGCCCATGATTTCAGTTTACCCTCATTAAAGCAACCTACAGCCAGAAGGGTGTGTACTTGCTGAGTTGGTTTAAACGCTGAGTTGCCTATGCCCGGTATAAAGTCAGGGTTGTCTTTTATTGGTGTCAAGGGACTGTAGGATGAAGTAACGTCTGAGTTAGTGGCTACTTTATGAAAGACTGCCAGGGTAGTCCCCGTCAGTGGGTGTTGTCATAGACTTATAGGGTAACTTCTCCATGGTATCCATGGGGAGTATTTTAGTGGGATTGGGCTCAGATCTGCTTCTAGGGAGACCCAGTCTTTTGTCGCCCCATGGCAGTGCCAGTCTATTATTCTTGTTAGGTGAGATGCCCGATGATAATTTCCAAAGTCAGGTAAACCCATTCCTCCCTGTTCTTTGGGTTTGGTCAGTAGTATAAATTTTATTCTTGGTTTCTGGTGGTTCCATGGAAACAGCAGGGGCCGATCTCAGTATGATGAAAAATTTGGTGGGGATCTTGATTGGTAATGTATGGAGGAGATAGAGTAGCCTGGGTAAAATCGTCATCTTAATTATGGCAGCCCGGCCAAACCAAGAGAAGTAGCTGCATTGCCATCAGGTTAGGTCCTTCTCAATATTTTTGAGAAGAGGTGGGAAATTCCGTTCATAAGTGGAAGACAACAAGGGCGTGAGTCACACTCCTAGGTATTTCAGTGTCTTGGAGTCCCACTTAAAAAGAGAGTTTGCCTTGGTCTGTGTAAGTGTCCGTTCTGGGAGAGATATGTTCATGGCTTCAGATTTAGAATAATTTATTCGCAGGTTGGAAATGTAGCCATAGTGTGTAAATTCTGTCATTAAGTTAGGTATTGAGACCACCGGCTTCGTGAGGGAAAAAAAGTAAATCATCCGCATAGGCGCCCACTTTGAACTCCCTGTCCTCAACCTGAAAGCCGGTAACGTCCGCATTTGCTTTGATCGATCTGCTTAATGGCTCTAGAGAGAGTATGAAAAGGAGGGGGTAGAGAGGGCAGCCCTGCCTAGTGCCATTCGAGATAAGTACCTTATTGGCTAGTGTTCCATGAATTTTTAGCTTCGCTGAGGGCTTTTGGTAGAGTGCTACTATCCTAGCCATCATATGGGGTCCGAAACCTATCCTCTCGCAGACAGCTATCATAAAGTCCCAGGCGATCCTATCGAAGGCGTCTCCGCGTCCGTGGACAGGAGAAGGCTCCCGATATTCCTGGCATGAGCCATGTGGGTTAGTAACAACGCCTTGATCACATTGTCTTTGGCCTCTAGGTATAGCCCACCTGTTCAGAGCCAATCAAGCTCATCAGAAGGCGGCTCAGTCTTGTCGCTAAGATTTTTGCAAAAATGTTTACGTCTAGATTCAATAACGAGATGGGACGATAACCGGCACAGTCTGTGGTGCCCTTTCCCAGTTTCGGTATCACTGTAATAAAGGCAGAAAGGAAGTCTGGTGTGACGGATAATGAGTTCAAGGCCGCCCGGAGTGGGTCAGTCAAAATGTTAGTAAGAGTTTTATAATAGATGGATGTATATCAATCAGGGGCCTGGGCTTTTGCCCGGTTTCAAATTTTTAATTGTATGCGTAATTTCCGAAGCTTCACTCGGGCTCCCCAAAAGTGGTATGTTCTCGTCTGTTAACGAGGGCATGCCACTTCTTTTTACGTAGTCCCTTATGATTTGCTGTCTATCTTCCAGTGTGTTTCCCTGTCTATGTTGTGGTGGGAGGTTGTACAGTTTCATATAAAATTTATGGAAGTGCTGGGCAATAGCCTCCGTTGTTACGTCTGCTTTCCAGTCTTCTCTTCGAATCCCTGTTATGAGAGTGCTAGCAGTCTGTTCCCTCAGAGCCCTAGCGAGAAATTTACCCGACTTGTTTCCTGATTCGTAATATAGTTTTTTCTTAAAGAACAGAAATCTTTTTGATCTATAATGAATAAATCTGCTGAAGGGCTATCCTGGTGTCTAAAAGCGTTTACGCCGTTTGAGTGGTTAGAGATTGTTTAGGAAGCGATTCTAAGTGTTTAATACGGTCTGTTAAGGTAGCAATATTTTTGTCTCTCTCTCTCTCTTGCTCTGAGTCCCCATTCTGATAAGCTCCCCTCTCAAGGTACATTTGTGTGCCTCCCAAATTGCAAGTGGATCTGCATCAGGGGAGTTATTGTATTGAAAAAATACTTTAAGGGCCGTAGTAAGTTTGGGAAGGAGAGCTGGGTCAGTAAGCAAGGAGGCATTAAGTCTCCATGTTTCAGGCTTCTGCAAAGTAGCAGGTAAAGTCACGGCCATCTGGGTGCATAAAGCGCCAGGTATCAATTAGATGTAGGGATTGTAACATGGTCTTAAGTTTCTTGAGGATTTTGTCAGTGATGCAAGTTCTCCCATTGGACATGTCATTTAGAGCATTTAGGGGTACGTTAAAATCCACGCCCAAGACCAAACATCCTGACATAAAACCCTGGAGTTCCCGCACCATTCGTTGGCAGAAGGTGACATGGGATTTGTTGGGAAAATACACGTTAGCCAACGTGATAGGGAGATTTTTGTATAACCCTTTCAGGAAGATAAATCTGCCTTTTGGGTCTATTAGTGTTTCTCCCAGGTTAAAAGGGGCTTCTTTGCTTATTAGGATTGTGACCCGCTTGGACTTGGAGTCATTGTTCGTGGCGTGATAGGCTTCTCTAAAAAAGGAGTCTGTCAGTTTGGGTATTTGGTGTGTTTTAAAGCGCGTTTCTTGGAGGAACACAAAGTGTGGCCTACCTTTTTTACATTCCCTCAGTAGAGTAGTGCGTTTTTCGGTATATTTAGCCCTCTGACATTGCGAGACATCACAAAAGGACCAGGTCCCATTCCTTATACACCATCTGGTGGACTCAGGAGGGAATGCTCAGGAGCAGCTCTTCAAAACAAAACTATGAATACCAAGTCAATATCAAGTAAAGACACCTCTAGTATAGGCAGTAGAAATGTGATACCAAATAACAGAAAGAAAAGAGGAAAAAGAGAGAAAGATTTAGCAGGCGGATGTAGAGAGTTAAAGATATCCCCTCACAGATTTTTTATAAAATATATATATATATATATATATATATATATATATATATATATATATAAATAAAATATTATATTATACTATCGCTAAGGGTAAAAACTTGGTGTACCAGGTACCAGACAACTGGCTACGAGGACACTTGGTTTGGATAAGGGGAGGAAACTAACGGCTGAACGGTTAGTCACCAGTTCTAACAGTTATTGAAAGTTAGATAAAAATCAAACCAGAATGAGCAATTGGGTTGCAACACACACAACCTTTTATCTATGAGCCTAGAATTATGAACAAAAATTTTAAATCTACCCGACTTGGTAGCATTAACAGGAGTTCTGGTGAACAAAAGCTCTAGTGAACAAAAACTTTGGGTCAACAGGACCAATAAGACCAAGCCCTCCCTCCCAGTCTCCCAGCCCCCCCCCATACACATCCACAAAACCCCCGTAAAGTAAAGTCCAGCAACAGAATCAGGGTAATTATAGGGGGAAGTGTCATTATTAGAAGCAGGGGGTGGAGGGTGAGGGGGCAGGAGCAATCAGAGGTGCCGGGCTCTGTCACTAACCGCAAATACTTAATGGGTGAGGCAGCTTACAGCATTTCTGAATTAGTGACTTTTAGCAGGGTGGCATCGGGTGTGAGGAGGGGGAGAGATCAGTACACCTCAGTTAAGGATGAGGAGGGACTAGACAGTTAGGGGTTGAAGAAAAAATTAAGAGCGTCCCTGTCCAGGCTTATTCTGCTTCTTGTTCTCTTCGTTCATCCATTTGGCGCTTGGGTGTTCCCATTTTGGATCCCCCATACCAACTAGGCTTTTGCTTCTTGGATTGTCTCTTGTCTGAAGAGGATAGTGGGGATCACGGTGGGCTTCTTGCCAGTGGAGTCAGGGTGAAGTCTAAAACCAGTCCGGTAGTTCTATGTGGCCCAAATCAAGTGCCTCGCAAAAGTCCTGCAGATCAATAGGTGTGCACAAGCTGTGTTGCTGGCCATTCCATGAAACATTCAGAGCGAATGGAAACCTCCATGTGTATCTCAGTTCTTTTTCTCTAAACTTTTCCAGCAGGGGGCGAAGTGCCCTACAGTTCTTCAAAATTATCTGTGAAAGGTCCTGGAACAGCATAATGTTTGCGCCATTGAAAATAATCTGCTCGTTCCGTCTAGCTTTGCACATAATCTCTTTAAGAGTAAAGTTCTGCAGGCAGCATATCACACCTCTCGGTGGGGTATTATTGGGTCCCTGTGGCCTAAGTGCTCTGTGTGCCTTCACAAACTCTATCCCGGTGTCCTCCTGTCTCTCCAGCAGGCTATTAAAGACTCGTTGAAAGGCAGGGATGATCTGGTCTTGTTCTACTGTTTTAGGGATCCCCCTCACTCACTTGTCAAGGTCCTCAATGTGTCTGTTCATTTCAATAAAGTGATGTGTTGTGAGGTGGCCACTCTCTCTAGCCTATGGATAGCTTTATTCCTGTGTTTGCCTGCAGTTTCTGCGGCCGCCATCTTCTCGGTCATGGCCAGAAAGTTCGTTTTCAAGTCTGTTATGGCCGCAGAGAACGTGGATTTGATGTCTGCAGCAAACACAGACATATCTGCATGAGTGAGGGGATGCTTGGATCAGGATGCCCCCCTACCATATTCTTCAGTGGCAGATTGTGAGTCCTCACTAAGATCCTCCTCATGCAGCGGCGGTGCCATCTTAGCGCTCCTCGCACTGCTGCAGGCCTCGGGCTTCGCTTTGAAGATGTCCACAATGTTTCTGGCCGAATTGGTCACGGACCCTCGTCTCGGGTGGGAGTGCGGTGTGCTGCTGAGCCTTTTGTTCGGCATCTGAGGCCGGAAGGTTGGGAGATAGGGCTAAGAAGGCTGTGTGTGTGCCAGAGCTCCTTCAATGTGCGACCATTCCCGTCGCGCGCCAAGCCACACCCCCCCGTATGTAATCTTAGTAAATTTCACACATGTCAACCTTCAAAAGTTTGTTAGGAGTCTGAACATTAAGAAGTATTTTCTATCTAAGCCTGCAGAAAGGGCCTCGTTAGTCCCTGTGGGGACGCATTCTAATTTGAAGAATAAATTCATTTTCAATCCCCCCAATGTAGACACGAAGCATATAGATGTATTCAGGAATATGGTAATAAGTGATTTAGAAAACATGAAGTTAAAGAAAGAAATCCTTCTTACATTAAAAATGGTATTTCCTCATTGGAATCTAAAAAAGAATAAGGCCCTGTACACACGAGCTGACTTTTTGAGAGGACTGGTCCGGGGGACAATCCGACCATGTGTGGGCTTCATCGGACCTTCAGCGGACTGTTTCTGTCGAAAATCTGATGGACTTTAGATTTGGAACATGTTTCAAATCTTTACGTCGGAACTCCACCGGACCCAGTTCCTAACGAAAAATCCGCTCTTCTGTATGCTAGTCCGACGGACGAAAACCGACACTAAGGCAACTATTGGCTACTGGCTATGAACTTCCTTATTTTAGTCTGGTCGTAGGTCATCACATAGGTCATCACGTTCGAAAGACCTTTGTTGTCGAAAAAGTCCGCCCGTGTGTACAGGGCATAAGTGATCCTCCCCGAAGACAAGGGGGGTGGCTTAGTAGTAATGAGTAAATCCTTTTATAGGGAAGAAATGCAACGACTGTTAGGGGACCATAACACCTATGCAATAAGAACGATCTGATTTTTCAGTATAAAGAGGAGTTATCTTCATTGGTCCATAAGGGTTTGAAACGTAAGCTTATTACTAAGAAGGAGGCTAACTATTTGGATCCAAGTGCATGTAGGACACCTATAATTTATTGCCTACCCAAAATTCACAAGGATGCCTAGTTCCCCCTTGGGAGACCCATTGCCCCGCCTTGGTCAATATATAGACTTCGTTATAAAACCTCTAGTATGTGATACTCTAGCCTTTCTTAGAGACACTAAGCACATCATACAAATTATGGAAACTCTCCTCTGTACCAGTAGTAGTATATTAGTTACAGCTGATATAAACGCCTTATATACAATTATTGGTCATCGGGAGGCTAAAGCTTCTGTTAAATGGGCTTTGAATAATTTGAATCTCAATGGTTTTCCTAAGACGTTTTTGCTCCAGTGTTTGGAATTTTGCCTCACAAAAAACTACTTCTTGTATGATAGGCAATTTTTCCTCCAAATTATGGGCGTAGCCATGGGGGCTAAGTTTGCCCCTAGTGTAGCAAATGTATTCATGGCTCTGTGGGAGGAGTTGTCCATTTTCCATGAGTGTCCTGGGCAACTAGTTTGCTACAAATGCTACATTGATTACTTGATTTATGGTTTGGGATGGTGATTTACACAGCCTTGAGGCATTTTTGCTTAGGCTGAATAGCACCACCGTAAATATTTCTTGGAGCATTGATACCAAACCTTTGGTATTCCTGGATTTGGAAATTTTAAAGGAGGGAGATCATAATCACACACATAGGTTGGACTTGATGGACTTGTGTCTTTTTTCAACCTCACCTACTATGTAACTATATTTTAAAACACGCAATTATTTTAAGCCCACAGATAGGAATGGGTACATCCCACTAGATAGCTGTCACTAGAGCAGTTGGTTGTGTAACATCCTTAGGGGCCAATTTATTTGCCTAAGGTGCAATTATGCCTTGGATTCGGATTACCAGGATCAATCACAAGTCCTGGCGAAAAAGGTTTCTCCAAAAGGGTTACCAAATGGCGCAGGTCAACACAGATAGGGATTGTAACGAAACGTCCGCTTGAGTGTTTTCGTCATAGACCACTTCCTCCCAGCCTGAATATAGATATCAGATATTCCAACCGTTCACAAGCACAAAACAAGATGATACTTGTTTAGTTGCTGAACATGGACTGTTTTATTAGAACCAAAATACAAGTCTTATATACAGTTAAAGAGGAGGTTCCTACCTCCTGCTCATATTACTTTAACAATACACCTGTAACCAGAACCATAAATTAACATAAGCTAATTAACTAATCCCTTAAAGCAGCCGATGTGACTCCGTGCCCTCCTGGGCATTGTTATGATTAATCAGTATTTCACTACAGGTCAACAAGTGACTCGTTGTCACTGACCTTCACACAGTAGATTATACATTATCATAAGTATAAACACAGGACACCTTCTCACAATAGCAGGAGCTCCAGCGGGAGTTGTCCTGTCTCCTACATTGTACAGAGGCCAATGTGATCAGCTCTCTCAACTAACATGTTGAGTTCGGAATCAAACATACCAAGAATAGTCTTTACATATATCCTGGGAGATATTGTGTATAAATATTACTGTCCCATTTTAAGTAATCCAAGATATATTTTCTCAATCACCCTGTGCCAGGATGGCACAGGGTGACTTATAACTAAGAGGTGCATATGAGCTGAAACAAGGGTTTCCCAACCTTTCCAAGGGATTCTGGGTTCCACGGGCCCTCCCGTCATAGGGATAAAATAGGGGAGTCTAGACAGACAAGCATTGGTTACAGATTCCAATGGAGGAAAGAATAAAAATAAAATTAAACAGGAGTATAAAATTGTTCTCGATTACAATGTGCAATATAGGCAGTTTGAGCAGATTGTTTTGAAACATTGGGAAGTGCTCAAGAAAGATAGATAGAGTGTTGTGTGTAGTTCACCCTAATCGTCCCCAATGTATGTATAGAGGAGCACCGACCTTGAGAGATGTCATTGCCCCTGGAGTGATTGACCCACCTATGATTAGGGAAAATAGGATTTTTTCATTCTTGTTGGGTTTCTATGCCTGTGGTAGGTGTCCAGCATGCAAACAATGTAAATGTAACATCAAAAAACAAAGAGTTTATTTCTACCTCTACCAATTGGAATTATCAGATTAAAAATGTGATAACATGCAGCACACAAGCGGTGGGGTATCTGCTGAAGTTCAATTGTGGACTCCAGTATATTGGTAGAACATCTAGGTCCCTTAGTGTGTGCATTGGGGAACATGTGAATAACATAAAAAAAGAACTATGATCGCATAGTGTTTTGAAACACTTCAGAGTTTGTCATGATAGGGATCCTAGGGGTCTAAAATTTTGGGACATTGAGAAGGTTGACAGACACTGGCGGGGGGGGGGTAATTACATCCGTCGCCTTAGCCAGAGGAAATCATTCTGGATCTTTGCGGCAAAGGTATTATCGCCTGAAGGATTAAATATTGATTTAGATTTGAACTGTTTCATTTCTGATAGGGATTTTTTTTTTTGTTATTATATACACCTTTAATTCATTATTGTCTCTATGACATTTTTATACGGTTTACTGTTGATGTTTTAATGTAAATGGTGTATGATTATTCAGGAAGACAGCGGGTGTTTGGTTCCATTTAATGATTTATTTTTATATATATATTTATCCATAGATTTTTCCTTAGTGCTTTTTTAAATTGGCCATTAAGGGTCAGTATTCTGTATGCTTGACAGAGTCTCTCTTTTCACATTAGGGAAGTGGCGTTTGCCGCAGGTCCTGAGCACATCATGGTTTCCATGACGACGGTTATGTATATAAGAGGACAGATGATGTACAATGGCCCTGTGAACGTAACGCGTACGAGAGAGGAGTCACGTTCTGACGTCACCCGCTGCTGTCCTGGGTTTCTTACACCACAGAGTCTGCTCTGGAAATGCACTTTTTGATTAAGCCCTTTGTGAGTAGTCATTTTTTTTTTTAAATAAAGCTTTTACAACTAGTTACCTGTGAGCACTTAGATTTGTTTTTGTCTCACCATCTATACCCCTGGGGATATTGGTTGGAGTTCCTGGCCCCTGCCCGGATGATTTACCCATATGGTACATGTGCTGTTGACCATCTGTTAGCTCAGTGGTCCACATCCTGATGTGAGCGAAGTGAGTGCTCTGGAGGTGGGGGGTTTATCACTACTGCATCTAAATTTGTGCCTTGTCACGTGGAATCTTTCTAGTGCTTGCTGGGACTGCTAGTCCTCCTCCTACCTTCTTCTGGATTATTTTTGGACTTTTATATGTACTGTTTCTCTATGTTATATGAAGGTTTTATGCGCTGCACTCTTTCTAATAATATACAGAGAGCTTACACTTTATCTGAGTCTATCTTAAAGAAGACCTTCTTTAAAATAGTCCAGGACTGCATAGCAACCAGCAACTGTTAAGACAATGAACACTTTGGTGAGAAGTATATAATGTACAGCATTGTGTATATAGTGCAGGAGTGTGTAAGGCGAGGGGTCGGGAATGTGCAATGAACAGGGTGCTACAGTTAGTCTTGGGTTTAGGATGCATAACGCCGACTGCAGGGGTCCAGGGTGTGTAATGCAATGTGTTCAAGAATCAGGAGTATGTAACACTCAGAAAGCTGTAGTCAGCGTTGGGTTTAGGAATAGATGAGGCACAGAATGCAGGGGACAGGAGTGTAATGCACAGAGTGCAGGGGACAGTAGTGTAGCGAGAAGGAGAGTACAAATTCAACCCCCCCCCCCCCCAAATTCACCCTTTCAGCAAAAATCCCCACTCCCTACCCTCCAAAAAAATAAAAAATCTAGCACTAATTTGTAAGCGCCCCACCTCCTCCACCTCCCTAAATCCCCAGTCCCAGCACAATCCCCCTTCTTCCGCATTCTAGCACTTATCCCCACACCCCCCAATTCCCCTCCTAGCACCAATCCTCCTACCCCCAATACCCCTCTCAGAATAAATCCTCTCCCACGCCCAAAACTCTCCCTCCCAGCACAACCCCCCATTCTAATACAAATCCTCTCTCACCTAATTCCCCTCTCCAAATCCCCCCAGCACAAATCATCTTTTCCCCCAATCCCCCTTCCCAACACAACAAATCCCCCCACATTTATTCTTCCAGTAAATAAATCCCCCAAACCCAATCCCTCTCCTAGCACAGATCTTCCTCCCAGTGTAAAAATTTTCCCCATTTATAGCACAAATTCCCTCCCCCAAATCCCCCTTCCTAGAGCAAAATCTTCTCCCACACCCTAAATACCCCCCAACACAAATTCTCATCCCAGCACAAAAGCACCACCCCCCAAATCCCCCCCAATTTCCCACGTCAGCACCAGTCCGCTGCTTAGTTTTCTCATAAATCCTGCCACCTAACTCCTCCTTCCCAGTATAAATCCTCTCCTCCTCTAATACAAATCAATCAAAAATACTTTCTAACTGTCCTGCTTTTTGTGGGACCTTCCTGAGATAAAAACAAAAGCCCACAAATCCAGACTAAGGTCCAGTTCACACCACTACGCACTGCGGGAAACCTGCGGTCTATGTGCGTTCCCTGCACCATATTCAAAACGCACTGCAGTTGCAATCTGCACTGGATTGTATGGTACAGTAATACATAGATACAGACTTATATAGTCAGGTTGGAAAAAGACACAAGTCCATCAAGTTCAACCAAAAAAAAAAAAAATACAATCCTATATACACAAACCTACTCACAGTTGATCCAGAGGAAGGCAAAAAACCCCAGCAAAGTATGCTCCAATTTGCTACAGCAGGGGAAAAAAAAATCCTTCCTGATCCCCTGAGAGGCAATCGGATTTTCCCTGGATCAACTTTACCTGTTATATTACCTAAATGTTAGTACCCAGTTATATTGTGTACATTTAGGAAAGAATCCAGGCCTTTTTTAACCACTTCCCGCCCGGCCTATAGCAAAATGACGGCCGGGCGGTGGTTGTGTTATCCCGACTGAGCTTCATATGACGTCCAGCAGGATAACAGCCGCAGTGCGGCCATGAGGGCATGCATTGCGATTGTCCGTGGTGCAGTGTGTCAGTTTGACACACCTCTACACCGATGTGTCCAATCATGGCTGATCACGATGTAAACAGGAAGAGCCATTGAATGACTTTTCCTCACTCGCGTCTGACAGACACGAGTAGAGGGGAGCCGATTGGCTGCTCTCCTGACAGGACCAGGACCACCATCATGCCACCTAGGACCACCAGGATGGTCATCCACACTGGACCACCAGGTATGCCCCCCCTAGACCACCAGGGAAATGCAAATCTGTGCCAAGGCAGCTGCCAATCAATGCCCAGGCAGCTGCCAATCAGTGCCCACTCAAAATGCCTACCACTGCCACCAGTGATGCCTATCAGTGCCGCCTATCAGTGCCGCCTATCAGTGCCGCCTATCAGTGCCGCCTATCAGTGCCGCCTATCAGTGCCGCCTATCAGTGCCACCCATAATTACCCGTCTTTGCCGCCTTCAGTGCCCATCAGTGTCGCCTATCAGCACCTATCAGTGCCCATCAGTGACACCCATGAGTGCCCATCAGTGCCGCCTATCAATGCCCATCAGTGCTGCATATCAGTGCCACCCATCAGTGTCACCTACCAGTGCCCATTTCTCATATCAGTACCCATCGTGGGGTCCTGTCAGTGCCCGTTCATTGGTGCCACCTCATCTGTGCCGCCTTATCAGTGCCCGTCAGTGCCGCCTTATCAGTGCCCATCAGTGAAGGAAAACTTACTTATTTACAAAATTTTATAACAGAAACAAAAGCAAATTTTTTTTTTTTAAATTTGCGGTCTTTTTTTATTTGTTTAGCAAAAAATAAAAACCGTAGAGGTGATCAAATGCCACCAAAAGAAAGCTCTATTTGTGGGAACAAAATGGTAAAAATTCTGTTTGGGTACAGTATAGCATGACCACGCAATTGTCATTTAAACAGCGACAGCGCAGAAAGCTGAAAATTGTCTTGGGAAGGAAGGGGGGTAAATGCCTGGTATTGAAGTGGTTAAAGCAATCGACTGAGCTTGCCAGAATCACCCCTGGAGGGAGCCTATTCCACATTTTCACAGATCTTCCGTATTTGGAGATTAAATCTTTTTTCCTCTAAACGTAAAGGGTGCCCCTTAGATTTCTGTGATGACTTTAAAGTGGCTGTAAACCCACTTTAAAAAAAAAAAAAAAAAACTGAAAAAAAACTAACACCTGCAAGACAAAGGCATAATGAGCTAGTATGCATATCATACTAGCTCATTATGTAATACTAACTTACCTGAGATCGAAGCCCTCGCTCCGGCGCCCGTACATCACTCCCGGGGGTTAATTCCATGTATTGCCGCTCCGGCGCTGTGATTGGCCGGAGCCACGATGACATCACTCCCGTGCTTGCGTACGGTAATGGCACACTTATTGAGGCAACAGCACATACGTGCCATTGCTTCAGTTTGTGTCAGTGGACATGTGCTGATGATGTCATGCCGATGATGCAAATACAGGGGATGTCTCCTAAACCGTGCAGGTTTAGGAGATATCCTGGGTAGCTACAGGTAAGCCTTATTACAAAATGGTCTGTTAGGGTTTACAACCACTTTAAAGTGAATGATTCAACACCAAGTTCACAATAATACCATGTGATCTGTTTCCTGAGTCTCTTATAACTCTTTGCGCATTCTGGTATGATTTCAGCCTATTCAAACGAATGGGTTGAAATTGCACTGCACCTGGAAAGCATGTAAATCACAAGTGTGTTCCTGTGCAATTCATGGTGTAAACTGGCCCTAAATCCTGGAACCCAATGCCGAAAAAACTTCCACCACCTGGATCCACTGATTTGCCTGGCAGGGGCGCACTAATGTAAGCACCTAGACAATTGCCCCGCATCTCTAGCGGGATGCCCGGGGTCCCAGATGCCTTGTTTGTCCCCTTTGTAGAAGCCAGCATCTCTTTGATTTAGGTGGAGGCGGGGGTCTAAGAGGATACTGTTTGTCCTAGGGGGCCCTTTGGGAGGGAAGAGGATTTGTGCTGGGGGGGTCTAATTTAATGGCCGCCCCCCCCTTCTAGCACAAGTTCCCTCTCCTCTCAAAACACCCCCTAGGACATACAGTATCCTTTTAGCCTCCCCCCCACACCCCCAAAATCACTGCAAGTATTTCCACCTGGTCTCCCTCACCCTCCTGCTGTGTTCCCTTTCCCACCCCCCCCACCCCCTCGCAAGTGTCATCTATACTGTGTGCAATAATTACAGACCTCAGATCAGCACAGAGCATGCTTAGCGATGTCTCTCCTCCTCCCCGGCTCCTCCTGTCTGTGTATAGGAATGCATCACAGCCGAGGAGGTGGAGACTGCGGCTTCAGACCGCTCTGTAAAAGGTGGCTGGTGGGAGGGGAGAGATGCTGGGTGCCGTGCAAAGCAGAGATTGCAGCATGTGGGGCCCAAACACCCTGCACAAGATGCGGGGCGGGTGACTATGGTGCCAACACTAGTGCGGTCCACCTGGGCCAGTGACTGGAGCCAAGTGGTCTGCTTCAGGATTCACCAGGACTCCAGAACTAATCCAGAAGGTATGGGAATTTACCACCCCCGCCACCCTGGCGCCCTCAGGCAGCTGCGTGAGCTGCCTTATGGTGGCGCTGGCTCTGACAATAGTGCATAGTGTACTGAAGATATATTTCTATATTTTGCCATCATAACAGGAAATAACGTTGACCATAAATGAGCAAATTTCTCACCAAGAGTTCTAGTCATTGTTATCCCGACTGCTGAGATTCCAAAATAAGTTGTCTGCAACTTACTTTCCCCAAACTGTAGCCATACACCTAGAATTAAACCGCTGGTAGAATAAGATGACAGGTTTACCTAAATCTCCTTGTCATGGCTTCTATAGAGCGCACAAACTGTCTTTCAAACCCCCCGCCCCCTCTTCACCTGCCTTGTCTGACCATAGAGCATGATATTAAGACTAGCTATTGGACTAAGGTAGGAGGGAAAGAGAAACGACTCAAGATAGTTGTCCTATGGGAGCGTCATATTTTTTTCATGTTCAGTGGAATGATCATTTCCTTCTGTGTGGAGAAAAGGAAAGGATCGCTAAATAACAGCTAGAGATAATTCGATTCAGGTTTCACGGCAAATCAGACTATGCGATTTTTTGATATTTTGACTTGAATTGCACAGTTCATCACATCGTTTTAACGCTGTGGAATTAATTACACCTAGAACTTGCAAATGAATATTCATGGACAGAAACAGCAAATCTGATTGGCCTGTTCTACTTCGATTCACAATGTTCAATAATCAATTTGCTCATCTCTGCTTTCACTCCCGCATGTTAATTAGTGGTTGGTTGGTCAATTAACCCCTTCATGTAGCAAAGTTTCCATGCCATTGTTACACATATTGAACTGGATATTGACAGTCAAGTGTTCAGGTTCTTCAGTGCTCTGCATTTGAATAGTAAACTGGCAATGCAGATACTTAATAACAGCAAGAGTTGAAAAATGTAAATTCAGTGTTGTAGCTCTTTACTTACAATCGTCAAAGCTGAAGTCCCAGCTGTTTAGTCTTTTACGGATCAGTTAATCAGGATAAAATCAGTGTGAACATCTGAAATGGAAAAAAGTAAAACATTAAATATGCAAACATTTGTAAAACTACAATCCCTATAGTTTTATCCCATTTGATTTTTGTTGTTGCTTTGCAGTCTAAACTAATAGGGAATGAAGCATTTAATGGCGAGGCAGCATGTCCTACATTTAAGTACTATAAATAATTTAGAAGTAAATTGGTTTCATCAGTGTTTTACACCAATGTACTTATTGACCTGTTAACAAGCAAGCATATTTATTTACAGCACAGAAGCTGGAGCAGTGCAACGCTGTCAGAAAGTGAATGTACTGCAAACAGAAAAACCTTTTATATGTAATCTTGAGGATTTGCATTTAATGACAGCTTTATGCAACATTAAAAGGAAATTAAAAGGTACCTTTACCTTTAAATAAATAACACATATGGTAGAGAAAAAATATGAATAAAGTGAAAATGTTACATTTTAAAACAGATCTATATAAAACATAAAGCTTCTGTTATGTTACTTAGTAACATGTTACAAAGTAACGGTTACAAATGCCACATATAGCTTGTACATAGGATAAGTGGTGAATTGCCAATTACATAAGTATACTTTATTTGTTGCTTTGTAGTATAGCAATTGTTCTTTATTGTTGTGCTTTTTTCAGTGCAAGCACACGGATTTGCTCAGACTCAGTCTCATTCTCTAGTTTGTTGGTCCAGTACTTGATTTTACTCTAGCAGCTGTTCAGTAGTGATGTCAAAGCTGAACTACAGGAATTCAGCCTCCTTCTAAAATGTGCTGGCATACTATAGGTTACGTCCAATGAGGTGCTTCCCACCTCACGGACTTCTCTTTTTATTTTCATTTTCATGGAGCGCTGTGAGTACAAGCTATCACTATACTCTCGACGCTCTGACATGAGAGATGCTGCATTCTCACACAGCGGCTTTTCCCGCCCCTCCCTTCAGCTGTCCATTCACTGTAGGCTTTGTATTTTGTGAATGGGTTCACATAATATAAAGCACTCTGTGATTGCGCAGAAGAAGGGGAGGTGCAGCCTAAGCAGCTGCATACGACTCTGCAGACTAGAGGTTTCAGCATCAGAGCACCAGAAGTATAGCGATAGCTATGCTTCTGACCCTCAATATAAATGTAAATTGTAAATAAAGAGATAATTTCACGAGGTGGCATGCACTGAGTTGGACTTGACCCATAGTAAGTCAGCAAATTCAGCTTTAAATGCAGTATCTATCTAGATGATTAGCCAGAGGGAAAAAAAATTCAGATCTAAAGGGTCTATTTGTCAATGTTGTCACCCAAGCTTCACCCATTTTCACATAAGATAGAAACATAGAAAAACATAGAAACATAGAAAAATGGGTGAATCATGGGTGACAGTTGTGAAAACATTGAAAGTGAAAACATTATTTCTTAAAATTATTCTCAGTTTTTATTTTTATAAAGCCTCAAACCTTGACATTTCTGCTTATATAAGAGAAGGAAACATATGCTGGTCTGCTAAGAAGTCAGAGCAGACTTTTGTTTCAACAAGCATGTGATGATTAAATCACAATCTCCTGCCAATTCAACATGATACAAAAAGTCTAAATAAACACATCAAGGAGAAGCAGCACAATAACAAACTCATCTCTTTGTCACTATGCTTTCCCTTGCTATCAGCATGCTTCTTGTCAGCACATAAACCGATTGGCTTCTTTCTTTTTTCCTCTCACACTCCAGTTACTGTAAGAGGATACCAGACAATAGTATACCTAGCATTTTTATTTTATTTTTTTAACAACCCCTCCCTATTTATCAACATTACTTTTAGTAATATCCATACAATTGTATCCTCATGCACACTGGAGGTGGGAGCAGAATTGGCTGTTGGAGGGCAAACAACAGCAACTGTAAGTCCCGCTGCAACTTTTGAAAATAGTTGGTAGGGATGCTGTAAAGGGACCAAGAGGAAAAATGCAGCAACTGCTGAATACTTGAATGCATGGCCAATAAAGTGGATGTTGCATCAACGTGTATGACTTGTAGTGTGGGAGTAAAATAAGCCCCATCACTGGTGTCGCTGACAGCAATAATAACCTCCAGCATTAGTGTAAATGGCTGTAATAATACCTCTCAAATGCTGTGGTGTTCAGTGACAGTAATATTAAACAACCAGCTTTGGTAATCAGTAGCAGGTTATAATAATAAACTATCCAGCATAAGTGGTCAGTGACAGGCTGTAATAACCCTCCCAGCATAAGTGTTCAATGGCAGGCTGTCATAATAAGCACCACACAAAATTGGTGTTCAGAGGTAGGCTAAAATAATAAGCCCCAACTCCAGCACTGGTGGCTATTGGCAGGCTGTAATAATGAATCCCCACAGATATTGGTGTTCAGTGGTTTACTTACCTGAGCACACTCTATCGTAGTGCTGTCTATCTCCCCTTCGGCTGGGACTATACTTTTACTGTCAGCAGGCGATCACTCTACCCAACAATTTCGGCTTCTTTTGGTGTCAGGTGCTGGAATGCAGACATGATTCTCAGCAACCTTAGGTTATTCCTTCCACAATGTAATGGGGTTGTCTTTACAGCACAGCTTCTCTTATCTCAATGTAAGTGTATAGAGAAGCTGGATGACTGTGCCATCTGGCATACTAGTAGCCAGTTGAAAATTAGGTCATTTTCATATTAAATATGTGTAGCACCCTTGTCCTAAACAGGGCTACAGGTAAATTTAGCTGTAGGTGGTAGCTATCCTGGCTAATTTGTAGTCTTTATTGATCAAATGGGTTTTCTCCTAATCCTGTTTCAGTTGTGGCTTCTCTCTTTTGTCAGTAGATGGCACTGTTGCTTTTGGCATTATTGTGATGAGCTACAGTGAATTCAGGTTATGAATAAACATACCTTTCTCAGCCTGGCCACTATGAATGCTGGGAAAAGGTATTTATTTGGAGAGAGTCAGGTGATCTAGGTCTTCTCTGCCCAGACTGCAGTCTGGGTGGGTGCGTGAGAAACAGCTCCTGGCTGCTAGGCCTAAAGCCTGAGGCCTATCAAGGAGCTCCACTGGCTGCTAAATGAGGAGGGTTTAGATCTGCTGGGAGTGAAGATGGCCCAAAAGTTAGAGGGGTTTTTAAACTAGGCAATGAGGGGGGGGGTCCAGAGGTAGAGATAGTCAGCGCGGAACATATTCCAGAGGGTAGTATTGGGGGCATTAGTGGTAGAATGATTAAAGCACATAAACCCGAGGAAAGTAGGAAAGTATAGTAACAAGTCCTTTTTGCAACCTCGGAAAACCCAATAAGAAGACAGGATGCAATGGGTCTAAACTACATGGCATGTTCATCAATGCCAAGAGCCTGGTGGACAAGATGGGAGAACTGTATATCAAGAATAATGTACAAGTGAATGTGAGACATGACATCACTAAGGGAGCAAGGGAGGAGGTGGAATCCTTATGGGTAGAGCCCCAAAGGGAGGAAACTAAGGGGAAAGCAATACTGGGAGTATGCTATAGGCCCCCTAACCTGGGGGAGGAGGGGGAGACAAACCTCCTATCACAATTTGGATTAGCGGCAAGGATGGGAAGTGTCATCATAATGGGTGATTTTAATCATCCAGACATAGACTAAGCGGAAGGAACCACACATTCTTCTAAGGCTCGCCAGTTCCTAAATGTCTTGCAGGCAAATTTCATGGGTCAGATGGTAGACGCGCAAATTAGAAACAAAGCATTACTAGACCTACTGATTACCAACAATACAGACCTAATCACGGATGTGGAAATACGAGGCAATTTAGGAAACAGCAATCACAGGTCAATTAACTTCAGTATAAATCACACAATGAGGAGACATAAGAGGAATACAAAGACACTGAATTTCAAAAGAGCCAAGTTCCCTGAACTACGACCCTTGCTAGAAGATAATTGGGATAAAATCTTAAGAACAAAGAACACGGAGGAGAGATGTGTTTGCTTTAAGAGTGTCAGTAACTTGGTAGGAGGCCGAGATGCTGGGAGGGCTCCCCTTGCGGCCGAGCGCAGAACACCACTGAAGGTGGAACAGCAGGTGTGGTGCCCACAGAAGCACGGGTGCCAGGTTGCTGGGGACAGGCGTGCTTGAAAGGGTCCAGGAGACAGAGTCCAGTGGAATAACTGAATAGCGGAGCCGGGAGCCAGGCCAGGGGTCATTCACAGAAAGACAGTCCAGGATCAGAATGACCTAAGATCAGCTGTGTCTTAGTACAGGGAGCAAGATAAGCAGAGTCCAAAAGCCAGGCCGGGGTCAGATGCTGGGAGCAGGCAGGAGGAAGTCAGGGGCAAGCCAAAGGATCAGTAAGAGCAGATCAAAACAAGCCGGGTCGGTACAGAGGAGATCAGATCAGCAGATAATACAGGGCACAGGAACACAGGGGGAGCTGAAGACAAACCAGCAATTGCAGACACCAGCAGACTTCCTTATATAGGCCCATGTGACCTGCTGGTAGAGATACTGGGTCCTAAAGTGCTTCTCCTGTCAGAGATGCTGGGTCCTAAAGTCCTTCTCCTGCCATAAGTGCTGGTAGAGATCCTGGGTCCTAGAGCCCTTCTCCTGCTGTTGATCCCTGACAAAGATCATATTAAATAAGGCCATTAGCCAGTGCATCCCATTGGGAAATAAATGTAAAAGTGCGAACAAAAGTGGTGGTGGCTTAACGCCAATGTAAAAATGCATATAAAAGCAAAGGAGAAGGCCTTCAAAAAATGCAAGGCTGAGGGATCATCATTAGCATTCAAATTTTTCAAAGAATGCAACAAGAAATGTTATGGTACAATTAGGGTGGCTAAAATAGAACACGAAAGACACATGGCGGAGGAAAGCAAAAAAATCCCAAGAAATTCTTTAAGTATATAAACAGTAAAAGAGGGAGGACAGACCATATTGGCCCCATAAAGAATGAGGAAGGGAACCTGGATACAAAGGATGGTGAGATGGCGAAGTATTGAATTTATTATTCTTCTCAGTCTTCACGAGGGAATCAGGGGGCTTCAGTAACTAAAACTGCAGTGTTTTTCCTAATGACACATCACAGGAAGCAACCTCATGGCTAACAGAGGGCAGAATTAGGAATAGACTTGAATAAAATAATCATTAATAAGTCACCGGGACCAGGTGGCTTGCACCCTAAGGGTACTTAGGGAACTCAGTCAAGTAATTGCCAGACCATTGTTCCTAATTTTTACTGACAGTCTACTGACTAGAATGGTACCAGCTGATTGGAGAAAAGCCAATGTAGCACCAATATTTAAAAAAGGGCCAAAATATATCCCTGGGAATTACAGACCAGTTAGCCTAACATCAATAGTATGCAAGTTCTTGGAGGGGATAAGGGACTATATACGAGATTTTAGTCATGAAAACGGTATCATTAGCAGTAATCAACATGGATTCATGAAGAATCATACTTGCCAAACCAATCTATTAACCTTCTATGAGGAGGTGAGCTGCCATCTAGAGAAAGGAAGGCCCATAGATGTGGTGTATCTGGATTTTGCAAAAGCATTTGACACAGTTCCCCATAAACGTTTACTGTACAAAGTAAAGTCCGCTGGCATGGACAATAGGGTGAGTACATGGATTGAAAACTGGCTACAAGGGCAAGTTCAGAGGGTTGTGATAAATGGGGAATACTCAGAATGGTCAGGGGTGGGATGTGGAGTCCCTCAGGGTTCTGTGCTGGGACCAATCTTGTTTAATTTATTCATAAATGACCTGGAAGATGGGTTAAACAGTTCAATCTCTATTTGCGGACGACACTAAGCCAAGCAGGGCAATAACTTCTCCGCAGGATGTAGAAACCTTGCAAGAAGATCTGAACAAATTAATGTGGTGGGCAACTACATGGCAAACGAGGTTTAATATAGAAAAATGTAAACTAACGCATTTGGGTGGCAAAAATATGAATGCAATCTACTCACTAGGGGGTTAAACCTCTGGGGGAATCTAGGATGGAAAAGGACCTGGGGGTCCTAGTAGATGATAGGCTCAGCAATGGCATGCAATGCCAAGCTGCTGCTAACAAAGCAAACTGGATATTAGCATGCATTAAAAAGGGGATTACCTCCAGGGATAAAGCTATAATTCTCCCGCTCTACATGACTCTGGTCCAGCCTCACCTGGAGTATGCTGTACTGTTCTGGGCACCAGTCCTCAGGAAGGATGTACTGGAAATGGAGCAAGTACAAAGAAGGGCAACAAAGCTAATAAAGGGTCTGGAGGATATTAGTTATGAAGAAAGGTTGCGAGCACTGAACTTATGCTCTCTGGAGAAGTGACGCTTGAGAGGGGATATGATTTCAATTTACAAATACCATACTGGTGACCCCACAATAGGGATAAAACTTTTTCGTGGAAGGGAGTTTAATAAGACACGTGGCCACTCATTAATATTAGAAGAAAGGAGGTTTAACCTTAAACTACGTAGAGGGTTCTTTAATGTAAGAGCGGCAAGGATGTGGAATTCCCTTCCACAGGCGGTGGTTTCAGCGGGGGGGCATCGATAGTTTAAAAAAACTATTAGATAAGCACCTGAACGACCCCAACATACAGGGTTATACAATGTAATACTGACATAAAATCACACACATAGGTTGGACTTGATGGACTTGTGTCTTTTTTCAACCTCACCTACTATGTAACTAAGCTAGGTCTGTTTGAGGCTGGGTGTTCAAGATTTTACAGGGGAGAGCCTGCTCAATACCTGGAAACAATACTAAAAGGGATGGAGTTCAAGAAGTATCAGAGGGAACTCTTCATGGACTGAGGACCCATGAGGTGGCTTGGAGAGCTTTAAGAGAGAACTTAACCAAGAGAATTATGTATGATGCTGTGTGTGTAAAGTTCAGTTACTATAGGAGACAGCCTATTTTACAAAGTACAGATGAGCTGGTTCAGCTTAATAGCGCTTTTCCTGTACTGCTGTCTGCCTTATCGCACCTTTTTCTAAGGAGTCTGCCTGTCTGCCGATTGTTACTATTTTTGTTTAAGGGTGTCCTGTGCCCCATCCCCTCTCTCTCCCACATTCCTGTTTGTGAGAAATAAACCTCTCTTTGTTCAAGCATAAAAATGACTGGCGCACATCTTTCTACCTTGTACATTACACACTATGCCTAGTAACCTGCACCCTGAGGAGGACTGTCGGCCCTCTGTCTCTGGGGGTCACCACCAGGCCCCTGGAAAATTGGGGGGGGGGGGGGCATTACATATGGCCAACAGGATGAGAAATAATGAAAGAATGGTAAAACATTTCAGGTATGCTGTATTATTCTAATGAAATAAGTACTCACTGCAAATGCATGATAGTTTCCCTTTAAGACTCCTATAACTAGATACTTTTTGTGGCCATTTAACTATAAGCCAACACTGTACAGAAAGAGCCAAATTTCTGCAGTGCATCATTGTGGATTGAACTGTAGGTGTTTTTGGGTGCGTACATTCATAAGTGTTTACAGCATTGACTCATAGCACAAGGAAGATTTCTTAACTCTTGTTATTTTTAAACACACTTTTCTTTTTCTTCTACTTCTTTCAAGAAAGTTTGACAAAGGAGTGTAAAGTCTATCACCACGGGAGCCAAATCCATTTATGAAAAGAATTGATGTGACTGGAAAGTCAGTAGCTTCTATGCACAGGGCCAATATGTCATACCTTCACTGACAAGCCATCCTCAAGGGATGTGCCTGAAGTGATGTGAGAAGTATTGTATTTTGGCTGCATACACACTCCATTACAAATCATTCTGCCTAATGAAAATTGCATAGCAAAATATTAAAACGCACCAATGAACTCATTAAGGATAAAAAAGCACTGGATATCTTCTACAGTAAAGGCCAGCAAGAAGGTCAATATCAATTTTTTTAAAGGTCCCCATGTCATCAGTAAGTTAAAGAAATGGCTCTTGCTGCAATGATCACCTTTTCTCTAGTGCTGTGCCCCCTAGTAATTCGGTGTCACCTTGTCTTCAGTCTTCCAGGTTAAAAAATGCCCATCGCTATTTAACCCCAAAGACGGAGGACATGCTGAAAGGACAAGGCAATGTGGATCTCCTCCCTCAATGCACCATGCACCGAAGGCTTATGGAAATTGCAAGTATTTGGCAAAAAAAATATACAGGGGGTAGAGTAATAGGCTATAAAAGGGAAACGTTCATAAGTTTTAGTCAATTTCATTTTATTTTTTTCTCTTTAATGCTGAAACATTGTTTTTTTTATTTGACAAACGCAATGGGCTTCAAATCCGAACACCAGGTACCTATGTCATGCTTTCTGTCAGGTATATTTGGAAACAGTTTGCTTCGCCACAGGGTGGCACTGTGGATACAGTTACAGTAAGATAATAAATTGAGAGTCTGCGCTTAGGATATTAGAAGGGCTGCTGTCTCCCCTTAATTAATTCCTAATTAGGAGTTAATTGGATGTATTAGAAAAGGAAAAATGGGGAAGTTGGCGCTGCCCTATTAATCAATAGAAATTTACCAAACCTTATAAAATTATAAAATTGTGTGTAAAACAAAAAAGGTACTTTTATAGGTAACTAAACTCTTCATTGGTGCCAAAATTTATAAATATATAAAAAATGTTTCTTTAAAGTGAACGTGCTGATCCTCTGTGTTTCTTAAATACTTATCACGGTGTGTGAGTTTGGTTTAAATTTGCTTCACCTCTGTTACAACATATCAACTTTGTTAAAAATTGTCATTCAGTAGCCTCCTATAGTATTAGTGTCACAAAATTAGGGACTAACAGTAACCATGTGAGGGTCTCCTTATATCCCTTTTAAATACGGTACCAAAAGTGCACTGTGCATAAAGTGAAACAAAGGTGCATTGAACTATAAATACTAAAATACATATAAACTAAATTCATATAAACAAATCCATAAAGACATAAGTCCAGACCATTAGTATTCTTATAAAAAGTACATCTGTGGGAAATGAAAGTCCCTGAAATAAACCCAAACAGGGTAAAAAAGTCTTAATATTAGAAGAAAGGATGTTTAGGAACGTCAGGATCGGTTAGCATGCATTCACAGCTGTCCAAGGGGTGGTAATAGGTGACTCCTGTGCGTATAGAAACTGGTGACTCCAAGTGCTCCCCCCCGTGCTCCCCCACTCACCAGAATCCGTCACCCTCAAAGGGGTATTAGGCAAGAGAGTGGGTGCCTCAGGATGACTGCCTCTGTTGGATGTCCCTCTACCGCTCTGCTCATTTATGGGTTCCTTCTTATGTGCTGGTAGTGAGGATCCCCTTCTCCGAGTCTGGATGTTTCCACTATTTTCCACCTCCGTGCTGTTAAATCCTCCTGTGGAATGAGGACATCCCCTATGGTGATGGGTACTATTCTGGGACACAGATGATGGTGTGGTTGCTCCTCTGTAATCCCCCGGATCTTCTCCGCTGTAGTCGGTGCAGATGGTGGGATGGGATTAGCGGAGGATCAGAAGCTCTTTCTGATCCTCCGCTAATCCCATCCCACCATCTGCACCGACTACAGCGGAGAAGAGCCGGGGGATTACAGAGGAGCAACCACACCATCATCTGTGTCCCAGAATAGTACCCATCACCATAGGGGATGTCCTCATTCCACAGGAGGATTTAACAGCACGGAGGTGGAAAATAGTGGAAACATCCAGACTCGGAGAAGGGGATCCTCACTACCAGCACATAAGAAGGAACCCATAAATGAGCAGAGCGGTAGAGGGACATCCAACAGAGGCAGTCATCCTGAGGCACCCACTCTCTTGCCTAATACCCCTTTGAGGGTGACGGATTCTGGTGAGTGGGGGAGCACGGGGGGGAGCACTTGGAGTCACCAGTTTCTATACGCACAGGAGTCACCTATTACCACCCCTTGGACAGCTGTGAATGCATGTTAACCGATCCTGACGTTCCTAAACATCCTTTCTTCTAATATTAAGACTTTTTTACCCTGTTTGGGTTTATTTCAGGGACTTTCATTTCCCATAGATGTACTTTTTATAAGAATACTAATGGTCTGGACTTATGTCTTTATGGATTTGATTATATGAATTTAGTTTATATGTATTTTAGTATTTATAGTTCAATGCACCTTTGTTTCACTTTATGCACAGTGCACTTTTGGTACCGTATTTAAAAGGGATATAAGGAGACCCCCACATGGTTACTGTTAGCCCCTAATTTTGTGACACTAATACTATAGGAGGCTACTGAATGACAATTTTTAACAAAGTTGATATGTTGTAACAGAGGTGAAGCAAATTTAAACCAAACCCACACACCGTGATAAGTATTTAAGAAACACAGAGGATCAGCACGTTCACTTTAAAGAAACATTTTTTATATATTTATAAATTTTGGCACCAATGAAGGGGTTTAGTTACCTATAAAAGTACCTTTTTTGTTTTACACACAATTTTATAATTTTATAAGGTTTGGTAAATTTCTATTGATTAATAGGGCAGCGCCAACTTCCCCATTTTTCCTTTTCTAATACAGTTACAGTAAGAATGTGCCACGTCCTCACTATATTGGAATCCTAATTTGGAAAAATAATTGATTTTATAGGCACTACAATACACCAAGTTAAAATTATACATCTTTATTACAAAAAAGTTTTTTGTTTTTTTTAAAAAGTAGAAAAACACAATCCTTGAAAGGAATCACAATAAGAATATTGCCTAATACTCATAAAAATACCACCTTGCTGGGTGGTTCACGGAGCAGTGGACATGCCATGTGGATGCCCTTAAACGGTGACCCTATGCAGTTTCTCTGCCACTGCAGCCATTAAGGGACTGAAGGCTATACACCCATTCAGGTTCCGGATACCCTGTAGAACCTGCATTATTAAGCTATCTTGCCTATGTCTTGTGTCGCTCTGCCTTGATGTCTACTAGTTACCTCTGAGCCTTAGCTAAACTATACCTGTGTCTTTATGGATTTATCTATTGATTGGTGACAATTTCCACATGGTCCGCTGGCTCCCGGTTAATCTTTGAACGTTTTTTACTACATGACGCCACTTATTTTTGAATACATTAACTTTTGCCTAAGCTCCTGAAGAAGCGTGGGTGCATGTAATAAGTAGAGCGAGCTACTTCATGCCTCACCAACCTACACTGAGCCTAATGGGACAAGGTTAACTGCCACATCTGAAATGCTTTTATGACCAATCCCATACGGGATACATTTTGGTGTAATTGGTGGTATGATTTATGTGTATTAGGCAATATTCTCATTGTGATTCCTTTTAAGGATTGTGTTTTTCTACTTAAAAAAAATACTTTTTTTTAATCAAGATGTATTTTAAATCTGTGTGTTGTAGTGACTATAAAGTCCATGATATTTTTCCAAATTAGTATTTCTGTCAAGTATGTTAATCCATTAGTAAATACATTCTAATCTTTTTGAACACTTTGTGGTGGCTGTGTTTATTTATGGGGCTTCTGTGCTAAAAATATAGACCTGAATAAGTAATAAGAGGAAGAGACTTTGCCAAGGAAAAGCTTGCATACAGCTCTACCTCCTGGCTGCAAGTGGTAAATATAAAATATTTTGTGCTAAACATAATATAGAAAATGTATTAAAAACATAGGATGACCATTGATGACCACATACCCTATTACATTTCTTGAGATCTACCAGTGTAAAGGACTAGGTGAGCAATTCATTCAATTTATATCACTCAGGCAGGTGCCTGCATTATATAGCTTTTGATAAATATAGCAACTTGTGTTTCTGGGCTTTTGTTTGCATCAGACAGGTCTTGTATTCTAATACAAGTCTATTGAAGTACAAAACCCTTGAAGCAGGAAAAAAAACAGGTCAGAAGGAGGTCAATTGCATGTGTCAATGAATTATGAATGATCTCTGAAGCATCTCAAACTGATGTTAAACTTATGCCATTGATGCAACCCAAAGCCCATTGAAACAGGCCCTAAATGAGATGGCAATTCAAACTTTAAATTCTGTGACCACCGATAGTAAAAATGCATTGGCTCTTCTATACTGTGATTTATGGTGATTAAAGCAACATACCCAGAACAAGTATATTCATCAGGTATGAAGATGCATGTATATTTCTGCTCAAGGACGTCACTAAGCATAGAATCAAGGATAGCTGTGACTGATATGGAGCCTGCACCTTCAGATCAACATTGGTAGCACCTACACTTCTCCCCTTCCGTACTAAGTAACCTAGTTACTGTGAACAAACAGCCTTGCGGTCTTACACAGCTTCTTATTCAGTCAGGCTGTACTTTCTTCTAAGTAGAAAGTTTCTAAATGTATTAGCTTCCATACCCAACCGAACTCCAGAAGAGATTTGTCTGAAGATCCCAGATTCCCAAAAAAAAAAATTTGGCTATTTGCACCCACAACTAAATATATTGAGGAAATCAAACTTGTGGAATGAGATAGTTATATCTTCCCAAAATTTAAATTAATTATTTCAACCAGAACCAAGTTGGAATGGACTCTGTGTCCTGGCTCTGAGTTTTCCTTAGCCCAGTCAAGTTACATTTTTGAAAAATGTCAGAATGTGTCACCATTCTCAGGGAGATGGATCTCCCTTCATTCACCAGACATGCCACCATATCACACAGCAGATAATCAAGCTAAGCTACTTGATGAATTTAACAATGCTGAAATTCCTACAGTAAATGTAATTCTCTACATTTTACAACCCTGTTTTGTGCATCTTTGGGAAATACTGTAGGTCACAACCAGCGTCATATGTAAGAGTGGGGGGCGTGGCTTGGACATGAGACGGTGAGGACGCTTCTCGAGTGAGCTCCGGCGCCGACACTCTTTATATCGGCCTCTAACAGTATTATTGAACACTCGCAAAAGGATGGCAAGTATGGGGAAGAGAACGGGCAAAGCTCAGCCCAAAAAGGGGACACCCAAAAACACAATTAAACGATTCCTCGCTACGGAATCGGAGGATCCCGCGGAAGCAGATGACCTAGGCCGCACGCCACATGGAATGGAGGTAAGCTCCGCCTCCCGCTACAGGCCGGAATCCAAGCGCCGCTCTCCAGTATCCTCAGGAGGCTCTGATGAAGAGGGGAGCCCGATCAGACACACGGGAGTAGCGGAACTAATGAGCGGTCTCCCCACAAAGTCTGACCTGGCTTCTATGCTGCACGGACTGGAGAGGGTGATTAAAAAAGAGCTATCAGGGGTGAGAGCGGACCTGGCTCAAGTTTTGGAGCGTGTAGAGGAGACTGAACAGCGCCTCGATAGACACGCAGCAGCCATTAGGGATTTACAAACATCCACCCGCAATCTTAACCTGGCACAAAGAATGGCTTTATATAAGATCGAGGACCAAGAGAATAGGAACAGGAGAAACAATATCCGCATTAGGGGGTTGCCGGAGGCAACAAGAGATGATGACTTAACAGCCTCAGTTAGAGGTATCTTTAACAGCCTCCTGGGAAACCCCGCAGATCATCCCTTGAAGCTAGACAGGGTCCACAGAGCACTCCGGCCTCGTAATCTGGCTTCTGATACCCCTAGAGATATCATCTGCAGAGTGCACTACTATGAGGAAAAGGAACTCATAATGCGCAAAGCAAGGGAAGCATCTACACTGGAGTTTGATGGTGTTACCCTGTCTTTTTTCCCGGATCTCGCCAGAGAAACACTGGAAAGACGTAGAGCACTCAAACCCCTCACAGAAAAATTGAGGATAGCTTCAATTAACTACCGTTGGGGATTTCCGGCCGCGCTTATAGCTCACAGGGATGGTAAAACTGCTATCCTCCGATTCCCTGAAGATTTGGATGCGTTTTGCATGGATCTCAATATAGACCCTCCAGAACTCCCCGGATGGCAAGATGTCATTCCCGCATTACCTGCATCTTCGGAAGTGAAATGGCAGAAGGTTTCCAGAAACAGACGACGTACTTCATCAGGTGCCTCGCCTCCACTGGGCTGAACATGCTTCTATGAGATTCAACACTCAGCCTATAGACCGGTATAGCTGACAAACTTGCTTGAGTTCCAATATCCGGATACCCAATAATTGTGTTCCTATTTTTTTTTTTCCTTTTTTGGAAGTTTCCCTTTTCCCTTTTTTTTTTTATTATCTATTTTGGGCTTATCCGAGGATTGCCATGTTTGATATTCACCTGTCATAGGCTGGTTAAACATGATAGAGATATCAGGTAATTTGCTCAATCCCACCTAGATTGGGAATAAGTTTCAATTTACAACAAAGTTTTGGTTCACACTGTTAAATTTAATTGCTATTTCACGTGTCGGCGCCGGACCACGCAACTGACGTTTGTCAGTTTCTGACATGCGTGGTATGGGCCCTACGTCGGCTTCGCCTCCCATTGCGGGGGGGCGGGGAGCCCGGTACTCCACGGCGTCTCCTCATCTAAGGGGTGGATGCTCTGGGTTGCGGGGCTCCTCGTCTACCCGTTTGCTGCACCGCAAGGCTTTGCGTGCACAAAAGAAATGTGTACATAGATGTTCCTCTTATACTTTTCACCTTGGTTTCCTTTTCTTTTTTCTCTCCCCCTCCTGCTGTTACCCCTCTCTTCTTTACCAGTCTGGCAGAATAACTATAGAAATGAAGGGTCCTACAAGAATCCAGTGGCCACGATTAAATTAATCTCCCTTAATGTACGCGGGCTACATGCTCCTGGTAAAAGGCACTCATTATATAGAGAACTCGATCGCTTACATGGAGACATTATATTTCTCCAGGAAACCCATCTTACGCACACAACCTCGGTGAAGCTATACGCCCGCCACTATCCAATATGGCATTATAGCCTCTCTGATGTCACAAAAGCAAAAGGTGTGGCCATTGGGTTCCGGACGGGATCCTCTTTTTCTCTTGAAGATACTCTCGCAGATCCACTAGGTAGAGATCTGTTCTTGAGGGGCAGTCTGGGTAACTTGCCATGTACATTAGCCACAGTTTATGCCCCGAATCAGGGACAGACCAGCTTCTTGGCTTCCACTCTAACGAAACTAAGAGACTTTTCACGCGGATGCATTGTACTAGCAGGAGATTTTAATGCTCCCTTGGAACCATCTCTTGATACCTCCCAAGGTAGATCTTGTATCTCTCATAAACGCCTTACATTCCTACGAAAACAACTACACGAATCACAACTTCTAGATGTGTGGAGGATAATGCATCCGCGAGAAAAAGATTACACACACTATTCGCACCTACACAACTCTCACTCACGAATAGACTATTTTCTTATAAACCATCACCATTTAGAATCAGTCACTAATTTGCGTATTGAAATCACAACGATCTCTGACCATGCACCAATTAGTATGCAACTACAGATTAGATCCCTACCAAACAAAACTACAAATTGGAGATTGAACGATTCACTCATCTCTGAAGAAGTGGATAGAGTAGAGGTGGAGAGAGGCATTTCTGAATATTTCGGTGAGAACACATCCCCAGAGATCTCCCCGGGAGTTCTTTGGGAGGCCCATAAGGCCTACATTAGGGGAAAATTAATTGAATTAGGCTCTAGGAAAAAAAAAAGAAAGGACACATGCGCAATCTCAACTTATCAAAGACATAAGTTCCCTCGAGAAACACCATAAACTTTCCAATTCCCCACAAATTTTACACTCCCTCACCCAGAAAAGAGAGGAACTAAAAGCGCTATTCCACACAGAAAATACGGCCAGAATGCGTATATTATCACAGCATTTCTACGAATGGGGTAACAGACCTAGTCGCTTACTAGCCCGCTCGATTCAACAAAAAAAATCAGCCTCCTATATATCTAAAATAAAAACGTCAGCAGATGTATTGCTACACAAAACGAGCGATATTGCGAAAGAATTTCGCTCCTTCTATCAAAAACTTTACAATGTTGGTAAAGGCATAACTGAAGGTACATCTAGAGACACACTTATCAAACAATATCTCATGGAGGCCAGGTTGCCTAGTCTTCCTACTCAGGCACTCGAGGCTTTGGAGGAGGGGTTTTCCTCTGCGGAACTTGGGAAAGCATTGAAATCTATGGCTAATGTTAAAGCCCCGGGCCCAGACGGCTTCACGATGGCATACTACCGCGCATTTTCAGGGACTTTGCTCCCACATCTGACGACATATGCTAACTCGATTTCCTCGGGGGGAGCACTCCGTCCGGAGACTCTCCACGCCCACATCACAGTTCTCCCCAAACCGGGGAAAGACCCGAGCCTCTGCGGCAGCTACAGGCCGATTTCCCTGTTGAACTTAGATGCCAAAATATATGCAAAGGCAATTGCGCTTCGTCTGTTGCCTCTGCTCCCTCAGTGGGTGTCGGGGGATCGGACGGGGTTCATCCCCGGGAGGGAAGCTAGGGATAACTCCCTTAGAACACTTTCCCTGATTTCATATGTGCGACGGTGCTCCCAGCCCACCCTTCTCTTGTCAACTGATGCTGAAAAAGCGTTTGATAGGGTGGACTGGGAGTTCCTGATGTCTACATTATCGCACCTAGGATTAGGACCACACATGCTGGCCAGAATCTCGGCATTGTACCAATCCCCCTCTGCGCAACTACGTATCAATGGTACATTGAGTGAAGCCTTTCTCCTACACAATGGCACCCACCAGGGCTGTCCCCTCTCACCGATACTTTTCGCACTTTCCCTAGAACCGTTTTCAGCTACGATTCGTAACAACCCTAATATTCATGGTATCAACATAGGATCAACGGAGCATAAATATGCAGCATATGCAGACGATATTTTATTTTACGTTCAACAGCCCCTTATTACACTCCCAAATCTTTTGGAAGCTTTTCACAAATTTGGAACTCTTGCTAACTTTAAAATTAACACATCCAAATCAGAAATCTTAAACGTATCCATCCCCCATAATACGACTACAACACTGAAACAATCATTCCCTTTTAGCTGGCAACCCCACTCACTAAAATATTTAGGAATACAATTGACAGCCAATCCCTCCTCGCTATTTCGTAGAAATTATTTACCCCTATTGAATTCTATTAAATCAGATTTACAGAAGTGGAACCAATTAGCCCATACATGGTTAGGTCGAATTAGCATAGTGAAGATGAATGTGTTGCCCAGATTGCTCTTCATGTTTCAGATGATACCGTATAAGATTCCACCTGTGTTTTTTAGACTAATACAATCTATGGTCTGTAAGTATGTTTGGAATCGCAGACGTCCCAGACTCGCTTATAAATTTCTCATTAAACATAAACGTGAGGGAGGTTTGGCAATCCCGGACTTCAAGAGTTACTATCTCGCAATTCTATTAAACCGGATATCAGACTGGAAATACCAGACTGGAAATACCATAGAAAATTTGGGTACAATTAGAAATGGAATTATGTGGTACGATGCCATTTTCTTTAATCTGGATACCAAACAAATTTCGTAAGCTTGCATATACAACCTCCCCACTAACGAAATCAACCCTAGCAGCCTGGGACTTGATGTGTAAACTACAAAAATGGAGTTACAACTCTCCATTAATGCCACTCTCTGGTCATGATTATTTCCCCCCCGGAAATATGGACTCAAGGTTTAGCAACTGGATATCGGAATCTCCGCTTTTATTACACCAAGTAACCACAGATACAGGAATACTCCCCATTGAAAATCTGATTCCAACAACTATCTCATTCATGGACTACTGGAAGTACCATCAACTTTCATTATTTGTCAAATCCCTCCCGATGCCTTTGCGATCTGAAACAGAGCTGAATCCAATTGAGTGTTTATTAGCAGGGGAACAATCACCAGAAAAAGCTATCTCACTCTTTTATAAAGCTATAATGTCCCTATCCCCGTTGACACAACTGCCATTTCTCCACAAATGGGAACAAGATCTCCACAGCCCAATAACGGACATTCAACGCACCACTATCCTACAACTTTCATATACTTACTCAATATCTTCAAGAGCAGCGGAAGCAAATTATAAACTCTTGACAAGATGGCATTACTCTCCGGTAGTGTTACACGGAATGTTCCCAGCCAAATCAGATCTCTGTTGGAGAGGTTGTGGGGAAAAAGGGACTCATGCCCATATCTGGTGGGGATGCCCCCTAATCAAACCATATTGGTCCAACATTTTATTCTGGATAAAAAAAATACAAGGGTTCGAAGTTGTCAATGACCCGTGGGTAATACTATTTCATTGCACAAATGAACCAACAGGAGCATATAAAAAATCCATTACACCCCATCTTTTAAACGCGGCCAAAATGCTTATACCAAAATATTGGAAACAACAAATTATCCCCACAATGCATCAATGGCTAAATGAGGTTGATCATATCTATCACATGGAAAGCAGTACGCTCACATTACGCAATAAATCTGATCTAGCTACTAAGATATGGTCCTGCTGGTTCGCGTTTAAGTTCTCAGCAGAGTATGCAGAAATAATGTCTCAATAGAGTATGTAGTTGAATTTACCTGCATTGTCTGAAGGAATTCTGCTAAGACTGGAAACCCCCCCCCCTTTCCTTCTTTTTTCTTTTTTCTCTACTCTCTTTTCTCTTCATTTCCAGTTTTTCTTCTTTTTTGTTAACTAACTTTTGAGTACAGTTGGTGGTAAGAGAAATATTTTAAATGGGAATAGGTACCATGGATACCTAGCTCTAAATATTAGGAAGGATGATATCTCTAATTTGAAGACTACGCAGTAGTTAGAAGTAATGTTCGGCCCTCTGTTGCGGGTTCTATTATAGATTTGACAACACTTTCTTGTTAGTGGTTTATTTGTCTATGGGGGTCCATGTGCCTTACCACTGTATATGTATACCAATACTGTACAATGTTTAAATATTCTTCAATAAAAACTTATTGAACAAAAAAAATATGTAAGAGTGCTCACAGGAAAACCTAAGCAGACACTCTAAAAATAATGTGTATAAATACAGAGACACACACACACAGACATCTAAGTCACAACATCTTGTCAAAGCTACAGAAATGGCATATTCATAGAACATGCTATCCTTTTTGAAAATGAGTCACTCCAACATCCAACATTTTCCTAAATATGAAACTATATATGCACTTTATTAGGTACATAAAGGAAAGAGAAAGGCTCCTCTAAGTGCAGTGGTTAACCAGTTGCCGACCGCCGCACGCCGATATACGTCGGCACAATGGCAGCGGTGGGCAAATGGGCGTACCTGTATGTCCCCTTTAAGAGCCAGGAATAGCAGGCACACGTACGCTGCGTACAGTGTGACCGTGCCCACGGGACCGGCGGACTCTATATCCGCTGGTCTCCCGGTAATAGTGTCACGGAGCTTCAGAACGGGGAAGTGCCTATGTAAACAAGGCACTTCCCCGTTCTGGCTTGTGTCATGACAGAAATTACTGCTCTCTGTCATCAAGTGCAGTGATCGATGTCATGTGACTAGTAGCCCACCCCCCCCAGTTAGAATCACTCCCTAGGACACACTTAACCCCTTCACTGCCAGTGTCATTTACACAGTAATCAATGCATTTTTATAGCACTGATCACTGTATAAATGACAATGGTCCTAAAATAGTGTCAAAAATGTCCGATGTGTCCGCCATAATGTTGCAGTCTCAATAAAAATCGCAGATCGCCACCATTACTAATAAAAATAAATTAATAATAAAAATGCCATAAAACTATCTCCTATTTTTTAGACGCTATAACTTTTGCGCAAACCAATAAATATACGCTTATTATGATTTTTTTAAACCAAAAATATGTAGAAGAATACATATCGGCCTAAACTGAGGAAAAAAATTGTTTTTTATATATTTTGGGGGGATATTAATTATAGCAAAAAGTAAAAAATAATGCGTTTTTTTCAAAATTGATGCTCTTTTTTTGTTTATAGCGCAAAAAATAAAAACCGCAGAGGTGATCAAATACCACCAAAAAAAAGCTCTATTTGTGGGGAAAAAAAAAAGAAGTGCTCTGGTCAGGAAGGGGGTAAAATTTTCCGGCACTGAAGCAGTTAAAAGATTTATTACAGGTACAATGGGATTAAAAACACTTACAAGATAGTAAGAGGTCATAGGCATATAATGATTTGTCCTCATGCGGATCGCTGTAATCCTCGTCTGTCTGCGGGAGAAATAGAGCAGTCCTTAGCTGTCAGAGTCCCTAGTGACATGGATCGGTGATGGGGTGAAGATGCGATGAGGTGGTGCCTTCAGTGCCATCTCGCCACTGCTGCTAAGGGCGGATACCCAGCCTCACCAAAGTGCCCTTATCTCTTACTATTTTATTCGGTACACCGGTTTAATTGCTTGGTAAAACAAATTGCTAATCAATCAGCCAATCACATGGCAGCAACTCAATGCATTTAGGCATCTAGACGTGGTAAATACAATTTGCTGAGTATTTCAAAAACTGCTCATCTACTGGGATTTTCATGAACAACCATCTCTAGGGTTTACAGAGAATGGTCCGAAAAAGAGGAAATATCTAATAAGCGGTAGTTGTGTGGAATGCCATGCCCATTCCGCCATATCCCAACGGTGCTCTGTGCTCTATTGGATTGAGATCTGGTGGTGTAAACAACATGAAAGCATGGATCCATCCTGCCTTGTATCAACGGTTTAGGCTGGTGGTGTAATGGTGTGGGGGATATTTTCTTGGCACACTTTGGGCCCCTTAGTACCAATTGAGCATTGTTTAAATGCCACAGCCTACCTGAGTATTGTTGCTGACCATGTCCATACCTTTATGACTACAGTGCACCCATCTTCTGATGGCTACTTCAAGCAATAAATTGCACCATATCATAAAACTCAAATCATCTTAAACTGGTTTCTTGAATATGACAATGAGTTCACTGTACTCAAATTTCCTCCAAAGTCACCAGATCTCAATCCAATAGAGCACCATTGGGATGTGGCGGAATGGGAGATTTGCATCATGGATGTGCAGCCGACAAACCTACAGCAACTGATATGGTCAATATGGACCAAAATCTGTGAGGAATGTTTCTAACATCTTGTTGACTCTATGCCATGAATAATTAAGGCACTTCTGAAGGCAAAAGGGGGTCCAACCCGTTGCTAGCAAGGTGTACCGAATAAAGACAACACACACACACAGTGCTCAGCAATGAGTACATCCAGATTTGTCAGAAAAAAAACATTACTTTCCTTTCTGAATCAACATTTTCTATGGGACACTATACTACAAAATACTCCCACAAATGCAGGCCATTGATTGCAACCAAGATTTGTTAATTTGCACACACAAAAAAGTATTTTTCCTAACAAATTTATTCAAGACAATGTTGCAAAAATGAATACACCCCAATGAAAGTCTTAGGAGCAAAGCTTACTTTTAGAGACAGCAAAATCCTAATTAAAGGCGATATCCAGCCTGAGCTTTTTAGGCTGGGCTTCTCCTGTGGGTCACAGGAGCACAATCAGTTTTGCACTCCTGTTAACCGTTTTCAGCAGAGACCGGTCTGAAGTCCACTCTCCGCTGACGTCACTACCATCAGCGGAGGCAGCGTGTCATCTCGACTTCCCAAGTCTGTATCCACCAGCTGAGATGGCCGCTCCCCGCCCCCCTTCACAGCTCAGTGCTCCAATGAGCGTGGAGAAGGCGAGAGGAGAGCTACTGACTGACAGTCAGCAGCACTCCTCTCGGGGATCTGTGAAAAACGAGCCATCTGCAATGTACGATGGTTCAGTTCTCAGTGCAAAGATGGCATGGGATAGCTGTAGCATCGGTCTGATGCTGCATCCACATAGGCAAGTATGAATCAAAAATACTGTAAAAATAAAAACCATACTTCTCTTTTAACAAGAATTCAACTACAGGTGAGTCCAAGTATTCATTAAACAGGTGTCCAGCAGACAGTGGATTATAAAAGGGTATTACCTAACAAAGAAAACCCCTTCCCATTTCATGCCATCAGCAATGGCACCACATGCAAGAGAAATGTCACAAGGCCTGAGAAAGAAAATAATTTCCTTACACAAGAAAGGTGAAGGCTACAAGAAGATCAGGAAAACATTACTTGTCAGCCAGAATACTGTAGCAAAAGTGATACATAAATTTACCAAAGATGGAACTGCAACCACCTCACAGAGGTGTCCAGGCTGTCCACGGAAGTTAAACACCTCAACCGGAGTGTCTTCTGATGAGAAGGGTTGAAGAAATCGCCATGCAAGTTCACTGCAGTTAACTAAGGAAGTAGAAAGCCAAACCGGGGTGATTGTTTCCATGACACAATATGGCGTACACTGCAGAGGAATGGCATGCATGGGTGTGGTCCAGGAAGGAAGCCTCACCTAAAGCCTATGCACAAAAAAGCCCACCTAGAATTTGCCAGGACTCTGTACTCTGGAGTGATGAGACCAAGATAAATGTTGGAACTGATGGCTTTAAAACTGTATGGCGTTGCAAAGGTGAAGAGCACAAAGAAAAAAAGCGTGGTGCCTACAGTGAAACATGGTGGTGGCAGTGCCCTTCTGTGGGGCTGCATGAGTGCTGCTGGTGTCAGGGAACTCATAGTATCATGAATGCACATATATACTGCTCTATATTTAAAGAGAAGATGCTACCATCACTCTGTGCCCTTGGTCATTTTCACTTTTTCAACACGACAATGATCCAAAACACACATCTAAGGCCATTGTTGCATTTCTGAAGAACAGAGTGAAAGTGATTCAGTGGCCAAGTATGTCTCCTGATCTGAACCCAATCGAACACCTATGGGGAATTCTGAAAAGACAAGTTGAGCATCACTCTCCATCCAGCATCCAGAGGTCGTTCTTGAAGAATGGAAAAGGATAGATGTTGCAATATGTCACCAACTTCTTCATTCCATGCCTAAAAGACTTGCTGGTTTTTGTTGTGGGCTGTATTTGTTTTTGCATAAACTAATTTGAGTAAAACTGAAGATTTTGTAATCTAACCTTACTTTCATGTAATGAGCTAAACAAATGTTCTATAAAGCTGTGTTGTCAAAATTTTGGAAATTGAGGGGGCACTGTGACCGAGTTCCGCAATGGCCGCCTAATCCAGGAGCTCTGTCAGTGTCAGGAAAGGTTCCACCTGATAGTGGCGCTGTCAGACATTTAGCGTGCAGTACTGATGTCCACCAGCGGGTGTCTCCTGGCAGTCTGGAACTGTCAGGGGAGATTTCTCCTGCTTGTGGTACTATTTGATCTTTGGGCCGCAGTACTGACGCCCACCAGCAAAGGTTCCTGGCATGTGTGGAGCCGACACCTGAGCCTGATTGCAGGAGATGTGTATAAATACCCGGCAACACACACACATAGTTGCCTTGGTATCTTACTTGCGTCCTGACCTGAACCTGAGTGCTCTGTACCTTATCCTGATCCTGTCTCTGTACCTGAACCTGTCTGTCCTGTGTCCCTGTTACCCTTACCTTTGCCTGGCAGCCTTATCCATCCATCCTCTCCTTGTTCTGTTTGTTCCCTGTCCCCATCTGCTGACCTCCCATTGATGACCCTGGGCCTGGCTACGTTTTGTGATTCCGGTATTTCCCATTATATATATATATATATATAGCGCTGACAATCAATTTTTGCCTGTCTTTTCAATGTAAAGTTAAAAGTATGGACAATGCATTCTTTGGTATTTGGCACCATCTAGTGGCCAAAATGTGAAATGGACTTCATTTATTTTTTGTTTCAAGTGTATGGAGAAAGGTTACAGGAAGTGACAGTTTGTTTACATTTTACAAAGAATTGACCTACCCACAATGCCAAGTGACCTCTCATGGACACTCAGCACTGAACCGCATGCTGGGTAGGTTATAAAAGGCTCCGCGCGGCCATCTTAGGTCTCTTCTGGGCACGCGGCCTGCCTGCGAGGACCTCTGAGGAGGTCTCCGGAGCGCGCGGCCTACCCTGTGCGGAGCAGCCAGCGACTCTCCCTTACATCACAGCGTGCTAGAGCAGCAGTGTGATCATTCCAGAGACCCTTGAAGGAGGTAACCGAGGACTCCCAGTCGTCTGTGAGACGGAACAGCGTGACGGCATGGCCGCAGCGAACAGATACTATGGAGCAGAGGCATCCATTTGTCTGGACCTAGATTGGTGAGAGGGCTGATGCCCAGCAGTTTGTACCGCACCTTTATACAAATAGACAATTAACACAGTGTTGCTGGGACCTGTAGTCCCACAGAGAAGATCTTATTCGAGAAGGACTGAGTTTAGACAGACCTCAAGCCTACCTTTCACTGTACTTCTGACACAGTGTTATTCAAAGCCAATTGCACTGGAGGCAGTTGCAGGTGTACTGCACTACAAGAATAGTTCTAACATTCATTTTCTGTTAACCCTTGTTTGTTCAACTGTCTGATTACAATTGGTACCACACAAATAGCTAGCAGAAGACCGAAGACTGAAAGGACTGCATCTCTCATTGCAAGGCCTTGCATCCTATTAATGATAAGAGGGACTGCATTATAAAGTAGGGGGAGCTCCCTAGAAATTGTTTTGTACTTTGATCGACTTTGCATTCCTGTGGTTACCAAAGTGTGCTGGAAGTGGGAAGGTGCTCAGAGTTAAGGCATTTGTGCTCTGAGCATTAGTCCCACTTGGAGACACACTTCCAGGGGTCAGTTAAGACAACCTTATGTGTACAAACTGTTGTGAAAACCTATTGAACTGTTGCATTACGTTTGTGTGACAGTGCAAACAAATGTAATTACCATTTCATGTCAGTTCCAGTAAAAATACGTTCCTGGTTAAGTACAATTGGTGTAGAGTGTTGTTCCTTTTCCAGCAGGTGGAATATTGGATACCAGGTAATAACATAGGTATACTATTGTCATATTGCACATTGTGGGGTTATCCTTTACTATTAGCTTCTAATACTGCACCAGTGTCAAGGGGACTGAGCCAAGTCATAGGGGGTGTAGGAGTAGAATACAGGCCCAATCAAATACCAGCAGCTCCTTCGGGGGTAAGTGCTTCATATATATCTGTCTGATTATTGTGATTTGTGGGTTTCTGTCTGAGATTTGGTTAGTTGTGCACTGTATTATATTGGAGGTGGTTGTGTTTATATTTTTCACGTATCTTAAATAAATTACAATATTCTCACTTATATACGTTTGGTTTCCTCTGTTGCTGTCCCCGCAGTTCTAGTCTCACCTGATATACGACATTCAGGCTTCCAAGGAATTCACACAGATCAGAGCCTCCTTACCGCACAGCCGCTCCAGGCAATCACCATCTGCCACAGGAACACCACCGCCATGCCAAGGAGAAGGAAGGAGCTGCCACCGCAGCTGAGGAAACTATCAGGCTTCTTCTCCTCAGTCTCCTGCGGGCTACAACAAAATGGCGGCGGCACCCGCACCTCGTGGCCGAACGAGCAGGCTGCGGCCTCAGCCTCACCACAATCTGAGCACCACAAGGCAGGGAAAAAAACAGCAGAATCACCCCTGCACAGTGGATCATAAACCACAGCTTCCACACCGACCACCAGAAGTCCAGCCAAGTCCAAACCATGCATGACCTCTCTCAGCAGAGAAGCATGGAACCCTGATATGGAGGTGAGCGAGCCTCAGGCATCCCAGAGCACCAGTACCCATACAGCCCCTGACCCCATTGACAGCTTCCCTACCTCGGGTCAACCCATATCTGAAACTATGTTAAAGGACATGCTTGTATCACTAAGATCTTATATAATGATATGGTTGCAGCAGTGAGGAACTGCCAGGCCGAAGTCCAAGCTCTTGGGGAAAGATCAGACCACGTGGAAGACCCATTGGGAGAATACTGCACGTCATTTAATACCCTGATAGATGCTCACAGTGACGACATTCTGTGGCTCAAAGGTAAAATTGCAGACTTTGAAGATCGGTCCAGACGGAACACCCCAAAAATTAGGGGCATCCCTGAAACTGTGCTCACATCTCAGCTCCCGCAATATACCAGATGGAACACACTAAAAATTAGGGGCATCTCTAAAACTGTGCTCACATCTCAGCTCCCACAATTTGTCCAAGAATTATTCTCCGCCCTGGCGCCTGCACTTTCTACGCTGGAACTCACTGTAGATAGGGTGCACAGGGTACCAAAAACCTCTTTTCTAGCAGAAGTTCCTAGAGATGTCCTTCTAAGACTTCATTTCTATTGCATTAAAGAATTCCTCCTAGATGAGTTTAGGAAGTCCACACAGCTCCCAGAGCAATATTCTTCATTACGATTCCTCCCTGACCTATCCAGGCACACACTGCAGTGTAGATGGAATCTAGCCACAATCACCAAGGCTCATCACCATCAAATTCCACATAAATGGCAGTATCCAGCCACCCTATCCATCGCTCACAGTGGGGCCACCATTGCAGTGTCCACCCTAGATGAAGTCTTGAATGCCCTCCGCCAACTGGGCATCATTACAGATATCTCTCCTGGACCCTCCCAGCCTGCCATTCCACTGACCATCCACTCCGACTGGCAAATTGTAACCCACAAGTGCTCTCACAGAAAAAGAAAAACACCTAAAGGAGGCTCCTGAACTCTCAATCCCATTGAACCATCAACATATTCCCCGGTCATGGATTGGCGATGACTATCTCTCCGTTTCCCCTACAACACACCCCGCAGTATATACTGCCCTTGAATCCCCTTGTTGCCCTGAATTTCAGATGCACTGCGCAACAATGCTCTGCATTTTGTCATTTTTTAAAAGGCACAATTTGCAGTTATTGATAACCATGTACTCTGTTTTATGCCACTTATTCAAGAGAACCTGCCCTACTTGGGCAAACAGCCAGCCATAGTAATACAAGCCCTCCTAGGGCTCTCCATATTGAGTGGATAAAATAATTGACAAAGAAGCCTAAGCCCCTCTTCCTTACCATTCTTGCTGTACAGGTCTTATGCTATTCGGCCGGTTCTAGTGGGTTCGTCCTACTTTAGTATATGTCCCTGTAAGTGTGTTCAGTTGTGATGGTGACTGGTGTGACACCCTTGGCTTTAATTGTTTACATTCCCCACATTAGGAGCATTCAACAGCGATGGTCATTGGAGGGAGGAAAGAGCAGAATCCGCTCTTCAGCAGCTATTGGGACCCCTGCTCTGCCTGAAAGGTGTGCTGCTGCATTGCCAGGTCCGATACAGAAATTTTCCAGGTGTAGCCCTTTTTTGGGTGGGTTATGACAAATGAGGGCTTGATAATCAAGTTGGCACTTGATTCCACCCAAGGACAAGGCCTCTGAACTAAAGCTGGCCATACACTATACAATTTTCCTGTTCAACTTTCCTTTAGATTTACCAAAACCATATAATGAGGTCAAACCTAAACCCTTTCAATTTGTATGCAATCAGACAGGCCCTTGCACTACATAGTTGAAGGTAAATCTAAAGGAAATTGAATCAGAAAATTGTATAGTGTATGGCCAGACTTAGAGTATTCCCTTCCTGGGAAATGAACCAGTTACATAGTAGGTAAGGTTGAAAAAAAAGACACACGTCCATCAAGTCCAACCTATGTGTGTGATTATATGTCAGTATTACATTGTATATCCCTGCATGCTGTGGTCATTCAGGTGCTTATCTAGTAGTTTTTTGAAATTATCGATGCCCCCCACTGAAACCACCGCCTGTGGAAGGGAATTTCACATCCTTGCCGCTCTTACAGTAAAGAACCCTCTACGCAGTTTAAGGTTAAACCTCTTTTCTTCTAATTTTAATGACTGCCCTTGTGTCTTATTAAACTCCCTTCCACAAAAAAGTTGTATCCCTATTGTGGGGTCACCAGTATGGTATTTGTAAATTGAAATCATATCCCCTCTCGATTCTTGTAGAGTGGGAGAATTATCGCTTTATCCCTGGAGTTAATCTCCTTTGTAATGCATGACAATATTCAGTTTGCTTTGTTAGCAGCAGCTTGGCATTGCATGCCATTGCTGAGCCTATCATCTACTAGGACCCCCAGGCCCTTTTCCATCCTAGATTCCCCCAGAGTTTCATCCCCTAGTGAGTAGATTGCATTCATATTTTTGCCACCCAAATGCATTATTTTACATTTTTCTATATTAAACCTCATTTGCCATGTAGTTGCCCACCACATTCATTTGTTCAGATCTTCTTGCAAGGTTTCCACGTCCTGCAGAGAAGTTATTGCCCTGCTTAGCTTAGTGCCGTTCACAAATACAGAGATTGAACTGTGTACCCTAACCTCCAGGTGGTTTATGAATAAATTAAACAAGATTGGTCCCAGCACAGAACCCTGGGGGACCCCACTTCCCACCCCTGACCATTCCGAGTATTCCTCATTTATCACCACACTCTGAACTCGCTCTGTAGCCAGTTTTCAGTCCATGTACTCACCCTATTGTCCATGCCAATGGACCTTACTTTGTACAGTAAACGTTTATGGGGAACTGTGTCAAAAGCTTTTGCAAAATCCAGATACAGCAGCCTTCCTTTATCTGGATGGCAGCTCACCTCCTAGAAGGTTAATAGGTTGGTTTGGCAAGAATGATTCTTCATGAATCCATGCTGATTACTGCTAATGATACCGTTTTCATTTTTTTTTACTAAAATCTTGTATATAATCCCTTATCATCCCCTCTGAGAACTTGCATACTATTGATGTTAGGCTAACTGGTATGTAATTCCCAGGGATGTATTTTGGCCCTTTTTTAAATATTGGTGCTACATTGGCTTTTCTCCAATCAGTTGGTACCATTCCAGTCAGTAGACTGTCAGTAAAAATTAGGAACAATGGTCTGGCAATTACTTGACTGAGTTCCCCAAGTACCCTTAAGGTACAAGCCATCTGGTCCCAGTGATTTATTAATGTTAAGTTTCCCAAGTCTATTTCTAATTCTGTCCTCTGTTAGCCATGAGGGTGCTTCCTGTGATGTGTCACGAGAACACTGCAGTTTTAGTTACTGAAGCTCCCCAATTCCCTCGTGAAGACTGAGGAGAAAAATAAATTCAATACCTTTGCCATCTCTTCATCCTTTGTAACCAGATGTCCTTCCTCATTCTTTATGGGGCCAATATGGTCTGTCTTCCCTTTTTTACTGTTTACATACTTAAAGAATTTCTTGGGATTTTTTTGCTCTCCTCCGCTATGTGTCTTTCGTGTTCTACCTTAGCCGCCCTAATTGCGCCCTTACATATCTTATTGCATTCTCTGTAAAGTGTGAATGCTGATGATGATCCCTCAATCTTATATTTTTTGAAGGCCTTCTCCTTTGCTTTTATATGCATTTTTACATTGGCGTTAAGCCATTCAGGACTTTTATTCACTCTTTTAAATTTATTTCCCAATGGGATGCACTGGCTAATGCCCTTATTTAATATGCTCTTAAAGAAAACCCATCTCTCCTCCGTGTTCTTTGTTTCTAAGATTTTATCCCAATTTATATCTTCTAGCAAAGTTTGTAGTTTAGGGAAGTTGGCTCTTTTGAAATTCAGTGTCTTTTTGTTCCCCTTGTGTTTCCTATTTGTGCGATTTATACTGAAGCCAATTGACCTGTACTATAATAACCAGTAAACTAATCAAAGTAATTGGGAGCAGGGGGACTGTTGCAACCAGCATTTAATATTAACCATAATTATATACTGATAAACATACACACAGTGCAGTGGGAAACTTAACCCAATGACCCCTAGAGTCGAATGGGGGCACAATTGGTGTATATAAATTCACGGTGACTGACCAAAACAGTGGTGTGTGGATTATCAGATATTTGTCAGATGTGATTTGTAGGCGCTGAGCCCGTACTGAGAGACAATTTTCCCATCTGTAGAACGGCTCAGTCGAGGCTTGTGTCTAAACTGATAAAGTGGAGGAACTCAGTCTGTGTAAAACATTTATTGAAGAACAAGTATCCATAAAATGTACACAAAGTAATCTGTTTCAAAAGAGCAGAACAAGCAACCAGCTGTATGGTGTGTGGTATGGTGATGGATGGATCCCTCAACCGCCTCTTGGCTAGGGAGGTGGATAGGAGCTGGGGCTGTCAGGCTGGTGGAACACAGAAAGAGGAACCAACAAACCACGCACAGGCAGGAGGAAATCCTGAAGTACCCGCTGATCCAATGCCGAGATGATACTGGGGAGCTAGTCACGCTGTTCACTTCAACATAGGACAAAACCCAGGGACAGGGAGAGGTAGGAAAAGCCCAATGATGTACCAGTGGCAAGACAGCAATGGAGCATGCAGCCATCAGAGGAGATGGAGGGCATCTGTGACACCAAGTTGCCATGGCTACGGTCTGACACTGTACGTGTTGGTGAGCGTTCCCTTGAGCAGGTCTGTCTAGCGCAGGGATCTTCAAACTACGGCCCTCCAGCTTTTATGGAACTTCACATCCCATGAGGCATTGCAAAACTCTGACATTCACAGACATGACAAGGCATGATGGGAATTGTAGTTCCTGAACAACTGGAGGGCCATAGTTTGAAGACCCCTGGTCTAGCGGTTGCTCCCTGTTGAGTATCATAGGCGGCCTCCATCTCCTCTGGTGTTTGGAGATACCTTCCGGTGAATTTTACAGCAAAGTCCAGTTGCATTGCTGTCAGAGACCTGAAGTGATGGGGAGATCCTCCAGGTGTTATCCACCTAGCCTGAAATGCAACTTCTCATACACAGAAACCATAGTGTAACACTGGAACTCAGTCAGCCTCTCTGCTTTGCACATAGCACCTAGTAGTGTGTGTCTGTCATGCGACCGGATCTCTATCAAGTGGATATCAGATGCCTAACATGGCTCTAGCCTCTGGTGGTTATTGAGCTCCAAGCTAAAACTAGCTATAGAATCCCACATCAGAAGGGAGAGCGTTAACAAGACTAACAGGAGCTGCATATAAACACTTTCACAATAAACAGGTTCACCTACTAACATAAAGCAGCAACATACAGCAAGGTTATGTATATAAAAGTGTAACTGCACTGATCCAAAAAGTGCTAGTGCAATGTAACTACTAAAACGGTGTCTATACTTTGTATACAGCTTATGCAATAAAAAAACTATAAACTGCAAAGTGCAATGTGCCAATAAATCATTATAAAGTGCAAATTATCATGTGCAAAATATCATGAGTGAAATATTGTAACCCCAGTATATAGATATTTTTCAATAATCCCCAGAGTCCGTTTCAGTTTCTCATATATATTCAATGTGCATACTATGCTCCAATCCACATCCGTGCTCTAAACAATTTTTTCACCACTTCATGTGCCAGCACCATCTTCTGAAATGGGCACTCACCAGAACCTAGAAAAAGTTTTGCCTTTGGTTCATGTTGGGATAACCACTCTACTATCTTGACGTTCCTTCACCAGGGTTGCCACTAGATACCCCTCATACCTCCATGCCAGTCTTAGTATCTCATAAAAATCAAATTAAACATCCATCATTGCACAATGTATTTAAGATATATATTAATTTTAGCCAACAAACAATATCCAGAATGTCTGAAATGTACACTCACAATTTAAAGTGCCTCTAGACTGGCACTGAGTCTTTCCAGCAGCTTGTTTTAAAGTTCAGCTCCTCCATATTCATTTACCGGAATCGGCGTGCATTCCAAGCCTCGATCTGATGTGGGTCAGTGACAGAAAGTGACGTCAACAATTGCCCAGAAGCCTCCAAGGTGACTACATTGGGTCACAGACTATCTGGTATAGTGCATGTGAGATAAGAACAAGGGAACAGAAATACTTCTGTCACCAGTCTTTAAATATATGCATACAGTATATATGCTCAGAAGCACCCCACGGCCAACAACAGTAAACTATTAACATAGGAACATGTGCCTAATAACCCCTGCTTCAAGTCTGGAATAGCAACAATTTATCTTTGGGAACATGTGGTCTCCCATGTCTCGCTCTCCAATTCCCTCTTCTAGGATTTCTAATCCAGCTATGCTGAGTCAGGAAGTGATATTTATAAATAAATTTGTCATAATAAAAGCTATTATTTGCAAGTACAAACAGTAGAGGGCAGCAGATCATTACACAGAAATGCTCATACTTCAGTAACAGAGAATCATTCAAAACAGTCATTGATGTGCACCATTTTTAACAGAACTGAAAATACAAGAATATGCTTGTGATGGAAATCAGTTTGGGTGGGGGGGGGCACGTGGAACCCAGCTTCCCCTATGAGAGGTTGGGAAACCTTTGCTTCAGCTCCCCATGTCCCTCTTATGTGTAAGTTACCCTGTTTCTATTCAGAGTGACCAAGAAAATGACAGCTACTTAATGGATACCGAGAATGAGGTTTGGATTACTTCAAATGGGACATGGTATGAGCTTTGCCTCATAGCCTGTTGTAGACCGTTGCCATGCCGTCTGTAATTCCTGCATCAAATCAAAGCATTGCTTAGATGTGGATTCCATGGTCTTCAATGTAGAAGGCGGACAGTCTACTACTGAGGTCTTGTGCTATAGTCTGTTGCTTACTAGGCTGAGGATGGGGGAGATCACTGTTTGTATGTGTAAGAGGAAGTAAACCCGGGAAGGTTTTACTTACTCTTTTGTTCCCTGCAAAGTAAAAGCATAATGGGCTAGTATGTGTCGCATACTAGCCCATTATGTGGCACTTACCTGCAAACTAAGCCTGCACTGTCCCGGCTGGTGGCCGCATCCATCTTCACCCCTCTTATTTTTGGGGCCGTGGACTCCAACTCTGTGACTGACCGGAGCCACGTGATGTCACTCCCACGCATACGCACCAGAGTGCACTTGCTCGCTCGGGAAGAAACGGCACAGAAAGCCATTTCTTGATAGTGCATGCACCGATGAAATCATTGGTGCACTACAAAGTAAATATCTCCTAAACGGCACACGTTTAGGAGTTATTTACAGTACCTATAGGTAAGCCTTATTCTAGGCTTACCTATAGGTACAAGTTCTAAAAAGGGGTTTACAACCACTTTAACTGTGCTAATTGGAACACATTTTGTCTCTGCTAGCAAACCCTTGTGGTATGTGTTTATATTTGTAATAATGCGTCCTTTCTATTCACTGTTGTAGAGGCCAACTAGTCTAGTTACCTAGGCTGGTTTAAATGACTAGTTAATTAGGTTTCTGGTTACAGGTTGTATTGTTAGGGTAATATGATCAGGAGGGGAGGGGATGTCCTCCTGTGGTATATATTTTGTGTTCATACATGTTCATACAAGCTATTGTCGGCTAGTCTTGTACGATCGGCTATAATATCTGATCTCTGATGTTCAGACTGGAGGAGGCTGTATACTGACGGAAGCAATCAAGTGGGGTGTGGGAACCAGGTTCCGTTACAATGCCTAATTGGGGACAATTGTCCTATCTGTGTGCCGAAGCATCCATATTATCCTACACAAGAGGCAAGCTTAAAGTGGAACTTTACCCATAATAACTTGGAAAAAAAAAAATAATGTTCTTTTGCAAGGAACATACATTCCACATTAATAATTATGCTACCAAAATGCATGTGTGTTGTAAATTGCCTCCAGCATTGTTGCAGTTTCTTCTTGCCATTTTGATGCAGCCCAGGGCAGCATTAAATCTTTAGGCAATCAGCATATCGGCCTCTATATTTTCGGCACAGTGCCAAAAAAATTAAAGAACAATTCAGGAGCCAGCCTGAGGTGACCTAGCTAGACTAAAATTTTCTGACAAAAGGTCCACCTTAAAGAAAAAAAATCAGTGCACATGTGCTCTATTGAGATCTGTGAGTCCCTGGTGGGACTTGTAGTCTTCCCATTTACTGATCCCTGTGAATGGATCATGTGGCTGTAGGGCTGCAGCCAGACTGCACAGAGAAGTACCTAGATATTCAGGTAAGGGTGTGTGTGTGTGTTGGGGGGTTTAAGAGTGGGGGGTTGGAGAATGCAACCATGTGCCATGTTAGATCCTAAATATGACAGTAACAGTCTTAAAGGTAGGATGCGCTTTTAAGGATAGGTAATATCTTAAAAACTAAATAGAAGAATAAAAAGGTCTGTACTTTTTACACTATCTGCATCTTTACACAGACTATAGAACATCCCCAGCATTGCCATAGTAACATGAAAGCAGCATATGAATTGTTACCAGGTTTGTAAAATCAGATACTGGTAGAGTTTTTCTTTAACATTCTGCCTAGGGACAGTGACATCACCCTCTACACCCCCTTAGTTCAGTGGGATGTGTATTCCATGGACTTTGATCTTTTTTTTTTTTTTTAAACCAACAACAAATATACCAGCAGTTGCAAAGTGAATGGAAATAAAAATTAATTCACACAGGCAAAGTATAGGAAGCAGTTTATTCAATTTTTACGAATGTTAAACTCCATTATACTGATTGCACAGATTTTGTGTTATGTGGGGTTATAAATACTAAACTACACAAGGATAAAAAAAAATTGCACAGCAGCATAACATTTTATAGCAGACAAAAGTATATGAAATGCAGAATGAAAGTAAAATAGAAGGAATATTTTGATGTAGGCAGCTTGTTAAAACGAGCGTGTTGCCAAATGTATCGTGAGCCATAGTATTTGCACTTTCTTTGGAGTTGGCCAATTTTTAATAGTGCCATTTTTGAATTTTTCTTGTTTACAGCCAAGTTAGGAACCATGTTAACACAGACATGATTTTTAAACAAAAAAATAATCTTTGCTGTGGAAACTAAAGCAAACTTTTTATATTGCAATTTGCGGCAAGTGTGTTGGGTCCTTTCGATGTTCTTTCAGCAGATAATGAAGTGATAAAGTAAATGTCCCATTTTACAGCAGAGTTCAGATAACGGGTTTGATAAAGCTCTCAGTGAAAAAATGAAGTTAGGCAGTGGTAAAACAAAATCTTCTGATAAAACTGAACAAAAAGATGCAGAAATGCAATTCTTTCTAGGCTATATTATTCAAGTTAATAATGCCTGCATGTAACCAGACATCATTCTGGAAAACAGGATTTTTCAACGTTCAAAACCATGTATTGGGTATTCTATTTCAGGCAATTGATTAGTAAAGTTGCATTTAGGGCTCAAGCATGTGACAGACTAGGCTGGTACACTGCCCAGATCAGTGTAATTCTGCGGTGGGTATGGGCAGGTGTTTCCTATCAGTTGCGGACAGGAAGCTTTTCCAAATCAATGGACGACCAACACTGTAGTTGGCTGTCCACAGCTGTTTGCATGTAATTGGACATGAACAGGAGAAGGAAATTGCATCCTATAGTTTACATCCAGGGGCACCTGCCCATATACTGGCCACTAATGCTTTGCACTCAATACACTATGCTGTAGATTACATACTCTGAACACTGCAGTTTGCATGCTATGTTGTACATTACATCATTCTGACCTAAGTTTTTATTGTCCTAACTTGTGTTCGCTAAGTAGTTACCAAGTATTTTAATGAAGCTCTCTTTTAGCCCCCGTTCACACCTATGCGAATTAGATGCAGCTTACACCCCATCCAATTCACAGGACATTTTAAAATACATTCATTTGAATGTATCTGGTTCACATATGTGCGTTGCATTCGCACTGCACATTTCACAAAAAACGTGTGCGTTTTTTGAGCATTGCGGTGTGAATTACAAGCCCATTATCTCTTATGGGAACGCATCTGATTCGCAGATGCATTGCGTTCTGAACATGGATTTTCTCCTTCTCCTCACTACACCTCCCCCTCTCCCTGCTCACTGATCCGCAGCTACAATGCAGAGAAACCTTTGAACAACTGATTTTTATCTTCCCAGTGAAACCTGAGCTTCAATTCGCACCGCAGATGTGTGAACCCAGGCTTGGGCTCCGTTTACACTATGGCGTTCCGGATTCTGAATCACCACAAATCGCGGGACACCCTTGTAATCCCTGTTATTTTCAGGGGCACTCAAATTGTGGCGGGATTTTGCCATGATTGACAAATTGGGTAAAATTGCGCAAACAATCGCAGGACGCCTGTCGTAGAACTTTTTGGGCAACAGGTGTCCCGTGGTTCTGTTTGCACGATTTTACCGTGATTCATCTGACAATTGCGGCAAAATCGTGTCCCGGGATTTGGATGTCATTGAAAGTACAGGATTGCAAGCGCGTCCCTTGTTTTGCAGCAAATCTGACTTGTAGGCAGAATCACAGAGATTCCATCCGCCAACCGGAATGCCATATTGTGAATGGTGCCTAAGGTAGAAAAAGATTTGTATAATGGAAAAGTTTCAGTTTTTTTTTTTTTAAATGATCCTTTGTGTTGACGTGATTGCGTGTCTATGGGACTGCCACTAGCACAGTAATTAACCACTTACCGTATATACTCGCGTATAAGCCAAGTTTTTCAGCCCATTTTTCAGGCTGAAACCCCCCCCGGCTTATACTTGAGTGAGGGTGACCTTCTGCAGCCATACCTTTGATTACTAAAACAGCGGGTGTGTTATGCAGTCTGTTCGGCAGCCACCCACTGTAACAAAGCCCCGCCTCCTCCTCATCCGTGATAGAGGAACACTAATACAATGCTGGGAAACTATATCAGTGTTCCGTCTATCACGGACGAGGAGGCGGGGCTTTGTTACAATGGACGGCCACCGAACAGACTGCATAACACAGTGGGAGACACCCGCTGTTTTAGTAATCATAGGTACGGCTGCAAATGGGCACAGCGAGGCTGCAAATGGGCACAGCGAGGCTGCAAACGGGCACAGCGAGGCTGCAGAGGCTGCAAATGGGCACAATGAGGCTGCAAATGGGCACAGTGAGGTTTCCAATGGGCACAGTGAGGCTGCAAATGGGCACAGTGAGGCTGCAAATGGGCACAGTGAGGCTGCAAATGGGCATTGTTTACCCAGTAGCTGCTACATTTTCCCACCCTAGGCTTATACTCGAGTCAATACATTTTTTCAGTTTTTTTGTGGTAAAATTAGGTGACTCAGCTTATATTTGGGTCGGCCTTTACTTGAGTATATAAGGTAACCCCCGGAAGATTTGCCCCCTTAATGACCAGGCCATTTTTTGCGATACAGCACTGCGTCCCTTTAACTGACAATTTCACGGTCGTGTGATGCTATACTCAAACAAAATTAGCGTCCTTTTTTTCCCCACAAATAGAGCTTTCTTTTGGTGGTAATTGATTACCTCTGCGTTTTCTTATTTTTTGCACTATAAACAAAAAAAAAGTCAATTTCGTAAATTTCGAAAAAAAAAAAAAATATTTTTAACTTTTTCTATAATAAATATCCCAATTGAAAAAAAAACCCCAAATTTCTTCTTCAGTTTAGGCCGATATGTATTCTTCTACATATTTTTGGTAAAAAAAGTTGCAATAAGTGTATGTTTATTGCTTTGCGCAAAAGTTATGATGTCTACAAATAGGGGATATATTTATGGCATTTTTTATATAATTTTTTTTTTCCACTAGTAATTGTGGTGATCTGTGATTTTTATTTGGACTGTGACATTGCGGCAGACAGATTGACACTTTTTGGGACCATTGACATCGATCAGTGCTAAAAAAAACAACACTGATTACTGTATAAATGTCATTGGCAGGGAAGGAGTTAAACACTAGGGGGCGATCAAGGGTTTAAATGTGTTACCTAGGGAGTGTTTCTAACTGTGGGAGGATGGGACTGCCTGGGGGAGGAGACCGATCGTTGTTCCTAAGCATTAGGAACAACTGATCAGTCCCCTCACCGCTGACATAACGGAGATCTGGTTATTTACATTGACAGACCTCCGTTCTGTCTCTCAGGAGCGATCGACTGACTGGTGGACATCGCGACCACTGGGCACGCGCATTGGCTCCACGCGGTGGGCCCACTAGTGCTCTTAAAGCGGCCGACGTACAGCTACGACGGCTCGCCAAAGGGAGCCAACCTGCCACAGTATGACTGCGGCGCCTGGTCGGGAACCAGTTAAGGAGTATTGTGTGAGTACAAGACTGCAGCATAGTGTATAAAGAAGTGATAAAGAAGAAGGTGCTGACCCTATTTAATAATGTTCATTGTTACTCTTTCCCAGGGTCCAAAGCTGAGAGGTATGTTTGTTATTGGTGAGGTTTGATTGAGCTTAAAGCGGTTATAAACCCAAAACCAAAAATGTAATATGTAAAATGCAGGACAGCTTAGCCTGAAAATAGACTTACTAGTTACATCACCAGGTTAAAATAAAAGAAAGTCTAAAAAGAAAACAAATGCAGCCATCTCATCTAAGAATTGGTAAGCTGCAATATAATAAATATTTGCTTTTGGGTTTAATACGGCAATAAGAAAAGAAAAATGACATTAAATGGAGCTCTGCACTTTGCTTTGCAAAATAGTTACACAGACAGCAATAAAAAGCTGACACAGGTTGTAACCCTTCAGCCTCCTTCACACAGGTGTACTTAACTGTATGCCTGTGCAGGGATGCATTTGGCCACATAGGTATGCATAGGTGTTCCATGCATCCCTGTGCAGGTAATTGCATTCATGGAATTGGAATGCAACAGCTGCATGGACAGAGCCACTGCTCACAATTTGAAAGCCCTATGGGTGTAGGTCCTCAAACATACACTGTCTGCTTTCAGGAACCTGCACTGCTTTCAAATTAGGAGCAGCGACTGTGTCCATGTAAGTGGCGGCCCGCTCCCTCTCTCATGCCACCCCTATATGCAATAAATAGATTAATGCATAGCATAAATCTATTCACGGCTACCGCAGCCACACTCTATTCATGCGTCCAGCCCCTTTCAGGACATTGTGCGCATAAATTATAAATTGAAGGGTTTTCTTTTTTAAGTACCTGATTAGAGTCATAGGCTCTAATAGGCTTCAAAATAGTGTGGGCTCAGGTCACACAATGCGCTTCAATCCCACCCAGGTGTGTCACAACAGCGAATATTCATGAATATTTGCTGTTCAAACACTAATCCTCAATCCGGCCAATCAGAAGTGGCTCTGAGACCCCTTTTTTCGATTGGGCGAAAAGAGAAGACTCCAGATTGGTTGCCGAGGAGAAGGGAGGAAACGGAAGTCGCTGCTGCCGTCTCGTGGAGAGCAGGAGAACAGGAGGCTGCCAAGCAGGGGAAGCCGCCGGTGATGGGGTAAGTGCTACTGACCAACCGGGGTGGGTGGCATACTGTTTGCCCCCCCCCCCCCCCAAAGAAATTTCCACGGGCCGCCATTGGTCCATGTAGCCATTGCTATGCCATTGGTCCATGTAGCCATTGCTATGAATGGGACTGCCTGTACAGGGATGCACAGAACACCCGTGCAATCCTGAGTGGACAAACACAGCCTTTACATGGGTGTACACACGACTGGTTTTCCCGTCGGAATAAACTTTAAAAGTTCCGCTGAAACTGTCTTGCATACACACAATCACACCAAAGTCTGACCGTAAAGAACGCGGTGACGTACAACACGTATGACGGGACTAGAAAAAGGAAGTTCAATAGCCAGTAGCCAATAGCTTCCGTCTCGTACTTGCTTCAAAGCATGCGTCGTTTTTGGTACATTGGAACAGCATACAGATGAGCGGTTTTCCCAATAGGAATTGGTTCCATCGGAAATATTTAGAACATGTTAGAATTTTCAATGTACAAAGTCCGATGAGGTATACACACGATCGGAATATACGATGAAAAGATCCCGTCTGACTTTTTCTGTCGGACATTCCGCTTGCATGTATGGGCATTAGTGATCTCAAAACACCAAAAAAAATCATTTATACTTTCATAGTGCAGCACAACACATGTATATATAATAATTCTTATACAAATGAAGCATACATAAATTGTAGTGTCAATCTCTCCAACTGTGGTATTATGCAAAAATGTGAAAAGTCCTATCAACTCATATACAAGTGTCCTTTTATATCACGTCTTCCACCAGCAGTGCTTAGTGATTACTCCTTCCTCCTGTATTACATGTTCTCCCAACACCAGGTGAAAAACCTTCACACCTCAAAGAAGAAATAAATAATCAGGCCCATCATTATAAGTACTTGTTCACACTTGATTACATTTCTAATGCCTAACAAATGCTCCTTAGCATTTGTGTAGCGTTAGTATGGGCGTCAGACTGGTGTCAATGAGCTTTATCTATGGTGTTTTAAAAGCGTTAAAAGCGCTCCCTAAATGCCCTATATGCAGTTTTGAAGCATTTGATAAGTGTTAAGGCACAATAAAACTGCTCCACAATGGAAAGTGGCAGAACGAAACAAATTTTAACGCTCCGCAACCGCACTGCAACGACGCTGCAAATGCCTGCCAGAGCGTTTGCTGAGCGTTACCATAGACTTGAATGGGAGGCATTGAAGGGCTTCAAACGCCTCCTGACTCCATATGAGGCTTCCATTTTGAAGCGATGCAATGCTAATGCTTCATGTTTTTATAATGTGAACAGTACTATGTGCTGTCCATTGTATTATTTGCATAGGTATTTGAGAGGCCTTTTTAACATCTCCAGCCTTTAGGCTACTTTCACGCTTTACAGGCGCTATAGCGCTAAAAATAGCGCCTGAAAAGCGCTTCTCCTGTCACGGCCCGCTTGCGGGACGTTAAAAAAAAGTCCTGCAAGCAGCATCTTTGAGGTGTTTTAGGAGCGGTGTATAAATCCCCCTGCCCATTGAAATCAATAGGCAGCACCGCTGAAGTGCCTGCCGCAGTGCTTTGCGGGTGCTTTTAACCTGAAAGGCGCCTCTAAAACGGCAGTAAGGCGCCGCTAAAACTAGCAGTGCTTTACCGACGACGCCCCTGGCGCACCTCAGTGTGAAAGTGCCCTTACAGCCTCTTTAAGTATTCCTGTGTTAATAAAGCCTCCTATCTCTTAATAAAAAAAAAAGCACACACGTGCCCTCATTACAGATTTCCAATTATTGCATATTTTATATTTTTATATTAACCTCTTCTCCTGGTATCATCAGCCTCTAGGAAAGGAAATGAAGAGAAAGTCCACAAATGTTGGCACATAGAGCAAGGAAGAAAAAACTGTGGTCATTCCAACCCTAAATAAAACTACCTAAAACTTTTTTTTTTTTTGGATAAATTAGGAACAAGACATGCTTCACTAAAATGCTAGCTTTTTGGTCCAGTAGAATAAAGGTACAGGTTAATATTTGTTACAGAAAAGAAACATGATAAAGATACAAATGGTTTTAGCTTGAATTCTGAAATACAAGTAACATAATAGAAAATTATATAAACCTCATTAATATGCATGATAGGATATTAATGACAGTTTATTATAAATTATTTAATGAACCCAGTGTTGGATTTAATAGGACACTGTTCCATTTCTGGAATTGTGACTTCCAGCTGTTATTTTTGTTATAGAGATTCATTAAACAACTTCTCTCACATTCATACAATTTTAGATTTTCTTTGTCACAAGAAATAAAATACTTGGAGAGGAAATTTGTGGTTAAGCCAATAAACTAAACAAATACTAAAGTTTTACCATTAGCAATGGCAGAACAATCACCATAGGAGCAGCTGCTGCAGTTTCTGTGGGGCCAGAAGATTGAAGATCATGGGCTGAAGTGTGTCCTAGGATACAGGACACTCTGCAGAGCTGTAATAGGTGTCAGATGCTGAAGCGCACCTCTCCATCAAGCTTCCCCTTTTACTAAAAACTAACACCATTTTATCTCTACCACAATGTATCCCATACGCTACACACATGGGGGGGCAGTATCTGGGGGCTCCCTTCTTAAAGTGGGCTTCTAGATTCCGATAAGTCCATTGCCTGCAGACCCCCACAACCACATCTATATGGAGACAACAAGATGCTTTGGGATGGATGGCGCAGAGCCCCCTGCCCCAAAGCACCCACCCCCCTCCTATGTTGAGGGTGTGTGGTCTGGTATGGTGCAGGGGGGCACTCGCTCACCCCCCACCCTTTCTTCCTGACCTGCCGTGCTGCATGCACAGATAAGGTATGGTATGGATTTTGGGGCAACCCCATGCCTTTTTTTTGTTGGCATGGGGGTTCCCCTTAAAATCCATACCAGACCCTTGGTATAGTATCGGGGGGGACCCCACACCCTTTTTGTTTTCATTTTGGCGTAATTTTCCCTCTCAAGATCCATACCAGACTCCATTTTTTTATTTATTTTGCCCTGGGGTTCCCCTTTAAGATCTTCAGAGCACAAGTTGGATCATCATGATCTGACTTGGATGTGACTTCCATTCAAATCAATGGGCTGAATGTCAGATCAGTTCAGATGGCTCTCATAGGGAACCATTGCTTTTGACATGTCAAAAAAAAAAAAAAAAAGAAGATTGACAAGGCTTAATGCTGTATCCAGCGTTAAGCTGCATTTTGTAGTCTTTAGCAGCGTCAGACGGTTTTACAGCTGTAGCATTGGTCTTCAGAATATGCTGGCCATGGTTTTTTTTTTGCAGCTTGAAAACGCCTATGCTACTTACAGCTTCTAAAAGCCTGTGTGTGCATGAGGCCGGCATAGAATAACATGGGGAGGAGTTTTTAAGCTGCAAAAAAATGCTCAACACACAAATTATGTATGTACGCACATAAGGCAAGCAAATGGGGGAAAAAAAAATTATTGAAACGCATGTGAGTATAATACACACACATTAAGAAAATTTTGTCTTATGGCCCATATACAGGATACGAAAATCAGATGAAAAATAGTGCTTTCGAAGCGATCGAACAATAATCAGATCATTAGTACAGAGCTTCCGAGAGCCAATCACGACAGTTCATCTGATATTATCGGACAAACACGATACGAGAACACAAAACGTTCTCGTACGATACCAGATTGTACGATTTTATTTAATCAGTACAGTAGTTGTCCGAAAACACAATAGAAATACACTACAACACATGACATCACTTCCAAATTTTTATTCTGTCGTACGAGAATTTTCTTCACTTTAGTAACCTCTCCATTTTCGATATGTGAGTAGAATGCAATAAAAAATGGACGATCTGTCGTCCAATTTTCAAATTGTGTGTACGGGCCATTAGACTTCTATCTGTGACCCATGCAGATAGCAGGGGAATGGGAAATCAGAGATGATCCACACTGCTTTGGACTCAAGATAGTAAAAACTACATAATGATATTCTTTGTTCATTTTTCATATCTGAGGTTTAGGAACAATTTAAAAATGCTTTGTTTAGGATGCTCTTATGTGCAGCTCAACAAGATGGCAGCCTAGCTACCAAGCTGTGCACCGATCTAGCTGAATTTAGTCCCTGGGGGACCCAGCAGACGTACTGGATAGGCGAGGTGCTCCAATATACGCCTCCAATCTGTTAGATGTCTAAAGGAACGGAGAGGAGTGCCTGCTCCAGACCCCAGCTAGTGTCATGCTCCACAGCAGCTGCAGGAAAGATGCCTCAGTTCCTCCAGACACATGGCCTGGAAGCTATGGGGAAATCACAGGACTGTGTACCTGTGCCACCTTCTCAACTTGAGAATTCATCATCTCCTGTAAGTAAAACCTCCCCTGGGAGGATGTCCCTGATCAAGAGAACAATAGATGGCATAATTTTAATATTTTAATAATAGATGATATAGGACATCAGTTACATTTCCAAAAAATCTCAGATCTTTTTCAACAAAGGATTGGCTAAATCAGCTTTGCAGATTACTAGACATCAAAGAAAACAAACTATAGAACAATAGAACCTGGATGCCACTATCTCACACCAATCAAAATACCAAGAGAACTGAGGACTTGCAACAACAACTAGACCAGGTTCTGGCCAAGTTAGATGATCTTGAAAACAGATCCCAATGGTATATATTAGAATTTGGGGACTCCAGGGATCCATTAAGGAAGTGAATTTTGAGGTGCAGTCTTTCCTTAAAGATCTTCTTCCTGATATCACAAACCATAAGTTGGAGCTGGATAGAGTTCATCAAGCTCTACAAATTGCTTGTCCTGATGGTCTGCTTAGGGACATTATTGTAAAGCCTCATTATTATGGCATCAAAGAATTAGCGATGAAGAATTCTAGGGAATCATTCTGCTGGTCTGTCATTAGACGTTCTGCATAAGTCTTTGTGCATCTAAATGTTAAATTCAGCAAATATCAGCAGAGCTCCTAAACCTCTACTCCAGGCATTATTGCATTATTGCACAGAGAGATCAAATGTAGTTGAGCATTCCCTCTGCGATTTTTCCTCCCCTACAATTACAAAACCTATACCTTCACCTCCTTTTCAGAGGGAGAAGATCTGCTTCTGCAACTGGGCATGATATTGCAAGAAGCTGATCCACGTTCCTCTCCAGCCCAACATCTGGCTGGGACTTCGCTCCTTGAATGTTGCTCTGTAGTGGGCCACTAGACCTGGCATGCTTGTTCCCTTTTTTCTGTAGTCTTAGCTTTATATTTACCCGGGACCTTTATTTTACTGCAACAGCAATTCTCTCCTGCGCATAAGCATGATAACCAGGTGGGCTACAAGTACTATTCCAACACACACATGGATAATCTCTTGAACCTTTGCAGTCCACCAAGACTAGGGATGCTCTATGATCACTGAAAAAAACAGAGGGCGAACAGGCCTAGTCCATTATCCCACAAATTTTAATAAAAAGTATGATGAAAAGAACTACCTACAAACATGCTCATAAAGCAACACATGGCTAGTCAATCTGGGAACACTAAGTAGTTCTTTTTACCATAATTTTTATTAGAATTTGTGGAATAATGTACTAGCCCTGTGCGCCCTCTCTTGTTTCTTTATTTTACTGTGTTTAACTACTTTTCGCTCTCAGTATCTCATTTTCAGGTAGTTGGCTGCAGTTTTTCTTTGCTGCTATACTATGGGCTTTAAGCCCTTATTATGTAAGGAGGGGTAGTTTTGTCTACAAAACACTTGGGTTGTATATGCTAGTCTGTTCATGGCCAGGCTGCAATTTTTCTTTACCTTAAAGTGTTTGTAAAGTGTTATTTTTACCTATATAAAAAAAAAAAAAAAAAAAAAAAAGATACATGTCATACTTATCTGCCCTGCGTAGTGGTTTTGCACGGAGCAGCCCAGATCCTCCTCTTTTCGGGCCCCATGGAAGCTTGCTATGGGGTCCCCCAAGCTAAGCCACAGACACGGAGCTGCAGGCCCGGCTCCGCCCCAATTCTCTTCTCATTGGCTGACTGACTTTGATTGACAGCAGCGGGAGCCAATGGCGCTGCACTGCTGTCTCAGCCAAGAAGGAGGAGAGTTCTGGCCAGCCGAGTGTCTCGTGCAACATCACTGGATAGAGAGGGGGCTCAGGTAAGTATTAGGAGAGCTGAGGGGGGCTACTGCACACAGAAGGCTTTTTAATGCATAGAATGCATTAAGATAAATAACCTTCTAACTTTACAAACACTTTAAGTATACAACAGCCCCATCTTGCTTTACTAAATGAACATGTGCCAGATGCACCTTGTAGCTTGTAGAGGCTGACATTTTTCATTCTTATTGCGGTTAAATGCACATTTGCATGAGCATGGAAAAAAATCCTCAGTTTCCTTAACTCAAACCAAACAAAATCTTGTGGATCATTGTCTATGAGAGGATTGCTAGTGTAATTAATAGGGTGAAGCAATTTGAAAAAAAACAATGGGGTTCACAGGCTGGGTATACGAACATCCGGCTTGACATCCGTAGAATTAAAGTATAACTAAAGGCAAAGCTTTTTTTAGTTTTGGATAGAGAGCAGAGGGATTAGAATGCCTGTCAGCTGTTATTGCTTTCTGTGCCCCTGCTAAGGAGATTCAACTACTCTATTTGTCCTGTTTACCATTATCATTGAAAGTGAGAGTAAAAGAAAATCCTAAATTTTGGGTTGTCCCCAGAAAAGTAATAGAGGGGAAATCTTCCAATGTGGGCATTAGTTATGGTGACCTGGGGGTCCCCAAGGAATTCTCTTAATTTGCAAGGATTTTCTCCCACTTCCCGTTTGGCTATGGGGCAGGAAGTGAAAGGAAAACTCTGCAATGGGACACAGATGGTGAAAAAAGTATGACAGGAGTTGTAACCTCCCCTAGCTCTATCCAAAATAAAGTTTTGCCTATAGTATAAGCATTAAAAGGAGATTTCTAGGTCTTCTCCTATTTTTCTTAATTTCTTTTTCTCTTTCTTTGGCCTTCCTTTCTACCTGTTGACTTAAAGGGATATTGCTTTCATGGCACGAACTATCATCACAAAAAGTTTTGGTGACATGTTTGCTGTATGGGTGGGGTGGGGGTTTCGATTCATGTGTCATCCTCTTCTGAGCTTCACAATACTCTGATGAATTGATCCTCCAACCATTTTGGCTTAAAAAATCCTGAATGTAAAAGGCTTTGGTTAGTCTAAAAGTTAAGTTTCTTCTGCCAAAAAAACTTTTTACCTGTCTGATAGCAAGTTTTAACTCAGGGACAGGTGCAGTACAGTGCACAGTTCTGGCTCATAAGGGAATGGAGATGGGTGCTGAGATAATGTAACTTTGGACACATACACGGGAGTTAGGTCATCAGTGCCTGTGGGTGAGGGAACAAACTGTAGTGAAAAGTGGATTGCGCTAACTATGTATAATAACCACTCCTAAAACATAAAATGTGCAAATTGTGCAAAATAGAAAAAATTATATATTAATCCTGTAATAAAGTGCTTTACTATGCCAGCTATTTAATATATAAAAAAATAATTTTTTTTCCCCACATAATAATCCTGATTTAAAAGTATCTTAGTGAAATATCTTATGGTATTACCAATCACTATTTAAAGTGCTAGTGCTAACAAAATATTAAGAAATGAAAGTGGAAAAATAAATATAAAAAAATATATATATAAAAAATAGTAAAGCACTTTATTACAGGATTAATATATAATTTTTTCTATTTTGCACAATTTGCACATTAAATGTTTTAGGAGTGGTTATTATACATAGAAGTTAGCGCAATCCACTTTTCACTACTATTGTATTCCACCATTTCTTGAGTGGGTTTATATGATTGCAGCAAACTAGATTGATGGGTTATGTAATTTGAGTTTTGTGCTGGTAACACATCTTGAGGGAACAAACTGCTTGATCCAAAGGAAGAGAGGAACATGGCAGCAGCAGGAAATTTGGACATCAGGCTGCTGGATAAGGTAGGAGGGATGAAGACAGGGCTATCCGTAACTCAATGGGGGTGTGGAGCCTCCAGTCAAACAGTACCAAGCTGATGTAGAGGCTTAACAGTTTATTAAACAAATTGCAATACATATAATACCAGGCCGGTATAGATGGGTATGGGTGGGCTATTGTCTGTGGGGTTCAGTGGGCAGAGGGCTATAATGAGTCTGCCATGACAATGCAACCAGCCGCTGGTGTGAAGCTGTGGATGCTCAGGAGCCAAGCCAGAGTCCACCGGCGCTCCCGTGTGATGTCACCGCGATACCAGGCGGAAGAGCCGGACCAGAGGGAGCTGCCAATCAAACCAGCTTGCATTCCAGGTCACGGCGGAATCATTCTACCCTTCTGCCCACTGGACCCAGCAGATATTAGCCCACCCATACCCATCTATATTGGCCTGGTATCGTATGTATTGCAATTTGTTTAATAAACTGTTAAACCGTTACATCGGCTTAGTACTTTTTGACTGGAGGCTCCACACCCCCATTGAGTTCCGGATAGCACGGTCTTCACCCCCTTCTACCTTATTCAGTCACTTTACGTGCTTCTATGTCATCTGCATCGGATTGACTCCTGGGCAGTGGACAGTTAGTTCCCATATAGGGCCAGCTTCTGGAACATTGTGTTGTTTTTGTAGGCTGCTGGATAAGAAAATTTTGAGTGCTAAATGTGCCTTGATGCACAACTATGATGTGGATACTTGCACATTATGGCAAATACTGACCTCATACAACGCAAAGTTTATGTCCCATTTAACTAGTATGCAGAGCAGGATTGCTAACTTTTGGTTGAGGCCAGTGTTGACTTCTTTGGTTGCATACTTTTTTCAGGGCAGTGATTCATAAAGCATTGAAACCAGAGCAGGCAAATATGCTCAGAAGGGGCAAGGTTGGTCCTGATATTTCCCTCAGTACACGGTTTCTTTTATAAATTATCTCAAATATTATAATGTTAGCTACAAGTCTATTTAGAATAAATAGCTTTAATAACATTGTAAAAAACACATCACATAGAAAAAAAACATATATGCCTGTGGACTTACCAGTCAAGGTTGCACGTTCTTTCTCTAACTTCATTCAGTAATATAAACTATATTAAAAGAGGAGAATAGACATTTTACTGATTTGAAAAAATAAGACACTTTACCTTACCATGAACTGTATAAATAGAAAACCTCATCAGATTGCAAAACTGGCCAGCCACATTACAGTATTTTGTATTAATCCATTTTTTCTTGCATTCTGCAATATTTTTTTGTACCATTTAAAGTGATCGTAAAGCTTCAGTTTTTTTTTTTTTTTTTTTAATAACAAACATGTCATACTTACCTCCATCGTGCAACTCATTTTGCACATAGTGGCCCTGATCATCGACTTCTGGGGTCCCTTGGCAGCTCTCGTGGTTCCTCCTCTTATCAGATGACCCCCTAGGAGAAGCGCTCTCCCGAGGGGGGTTACCTTGCGGGCGCACTACCGAGTCCAGCATTTGCATCCACAGACACGAATACCGGACTCGCCCCCACCCCCGCATCATTGGATTTGATTGACAGCAGCGGGAACCAATGGCTGCGCTGCTATCAATCTATCCAATCAAGAGCTGGGACCCTGTGCAGAGAGGGACAGCGTGTCTCCGCCAAGTGAATGAAGGGGTTCAGGTAAGTAAAACCGGGGGGGCTGGGGGGCCAGTCACTGCCAGAAGTTTTTTCACCTTAATGCATAGGATGCATTAAGGTGAAAAAACACAAGGGTTTACAACCTCTTTAACCAGATTTTTGGGATAAAAGTTTACATTAATAGATAAAACCTGACCATTCTAAGGACTGGCAGTGTTACATGGTTTGTCTCAACCCTTCAACTGCTACATCTGCTAAACAGCTTGGTCTGTTGAAAAACAACATACCTACTGGCCAGATCATCAAGTGGAAATAATAGGATTTTTATAACAGCTTACCTGTAAAATCCTTTTCCTTGTCAAAAGAAGTTTATTGAGTATACAATGTTATAAAGATACATAAAGTAAGTTTACAAGGATCTATAAAGTAAGCTCATTGTTTTACAGTAGGGTTTATATAGGTAAATATCATGAAATTTCAAATATTAAACATTGGGTTCACATAAACCTAAATTAAAGATATATATCATTTCCTTAGTTACTTTTGTAGGTATTTAAATGATTTATACCTACTATACATATTGTTTACAAGTAGAGTGTATATAGGTCAAATAAATTCTGATAATGAGCTTTAATCGTAAGGTGGAGAAAAGGAAAGAGAAAGAAGAAAAAGGGTTGAAAGGTAGAGGTATGGTCCACAAGGTTGTCCCGCTCGTCAGTTTATTATTCTTTTTAGTTCTCTTTGAAGCCTTAGAATGGGTGTCTCTAAGTCATTTAATCTGTTACCATGGCAACAGGACAGAGTCATTGAAATTTGACAGGAACTGTTGTTTTATCCAAGGGTGCCAAAGTTTTTCAAATTTTGGAATTTGATTTTGATCGATGGCTACCATCTTAGCATGGGACATTGTATTATTCATTCTGTGAATTGTTTCTGCTAGTACCAATGTAGGAGATTTCCATGCCTTGGCCACTGTTTGTTTTGCAGCCGTTATTAGTTGGATCATAAGTTTGAATTGAGAGAGTGTTAACCATTCCGGTTTTAGATTAAGTAAAGTTAAATATGGATCTGGTTGTATTATCTTTTTAAATATTTTAGATGCAATCACGAAAACTTCCTTCCAGAAGGTTTGGATTACTGGGCACGTCCACCATATGTGTAAATATGTGCCTATTTCTGGGCATCCTCGAAAACAAAGAGCTGAGGTATTAGGTGAATATTTTGCCACTCTAGCGGGTACAAGGTACCAGCGAGTTAGGACTTTATAATTTGTCTCCAGTGCTAAGATGTTGGGTGAAGATGACTTAGATGTGAGCCATATATTAGACCAGTCCGTGTCTTCTAAAGTTCGTCCCAGGTCCTCCTCCCACCTCTGAACGTAAGAGGGTCTATTAAGATTTGCTACTCCATATAATTGATTATAAAGTGATGAAATTGTACCTTTAGCAAGTGGATCTTTTGTACAGATTGATTCAAAAATGGATAATTGGGATAATGGTGTATCCCCCTTTAGGAATGGTGTATAGAAATTTTTGATTTGGAGATATCTAAATATCTCAGAGTTTGGTAGATCATATTTTTCTCTAAGCGATGGGAATGAAAGGAATGATTTAGATGCTATGAAGTCATTTAGTGTCTGAATGCCTGATGTTGTCCAAGCTTTAAAAGAATTTGGGTAGATCCATGCCGGATAAAAGGCCGGATTTCTGATAAAAGAAAGGAGAGGATTGTGTGGAGATTGTAACTGATATTTGGTTTTTAGTTTATCCCAGAGAGATAAGAAGTGTTTAGTTATGGGATTATGAATTTTAAAGCGGTCTTTAGGATCAAGCCATAATAAATTTGATATTAATAGAGGGTCATTTTCTGAAGCCTCTATAAATACCCATAATGGGATTTCCTGTTTTGCATGGTATTTGGACAGACTGGCCAAATGTGCTGCTCTGTAGTAGTTAGTAAAATTAGGGTATCCCAGGCCTCCTTTATTTTTGGGAAGATGTAGTGTGTGTATAGGTATACGTGGTTTAGAAGAGCCCCATATAAACGAAGTTGCTCTTTTTTGTACTATTCTCAAAAAATAGGAAGGAATTGGAATAGGGAGGACTCTGAATAGATAAAGCAATTTGGGTAGAATAGTCATTTTGATTGCATTAATTTTCCCTATCCAGGATAAAGGAAGTTGCGACCATTGTTTTATTAGATTTGTGATCTGTCTTAATACAGGAGGATAATTGGTTGAGAATAAGTCAGAATGAGATGCTGTTAAATGAATTCCAAGATATGGGATTGATTTTTCTGCCCATGTGAATGGGAGTGCAGCCTTAGCCGGGATCAATTCCATGTTTGTGAGTGAAATATTAAGCACTAGGCATTTCTTAGGATTAATCATAAGGCCGGATAGGGCTGCAAATCCATCAAGAGCTGGTATTAAGTTAGGACCAGAGACCTGTGGTGATGATAGAAAAAGTAATATATCGTCTGCAAATATACATAATTTGTGTGTAATACCTCCTACTTCAATGCCAGTTATAGTTTGGTTTGTTCTGATGTATTGGGCCATGGGTTCGAGTATAAGGGCAAATAATAAGGGAGATAATGGGCAACCCTGTCGGGTACCTCTTTCGATATTAAAGGCTTCAGATTTGTATCCAGCATATTTTATATAGGCTTTGGGTTTATTATATAATGCTTTGATCCATGTTAAAAAGTGGGGTCCAAAACCCCATTTTTGTAATGAATATTGCATATATTGCCAGGATACTGTGTCAAATGCCCTCTTAATATCGAGAGATAGAAAACATAAAGGGATTTTCCGTTTTTTAGCAATATGTGCCAATAACACTGCCCTGCGTATATTATCGCCTGCCTGTCTATTTGGCATGAAGCCTACTTGATCTCTATGTATTAATTTTCCTATAATGCTATTGAGGCGTTTTGCTATTATTTTTGCTAATAATTTAATATCGAGGTTTAACAGAGAGATAGGCCGATAATTCACACAGGAAGTATCATCAGAAAGGGGTTTTGGGATCATACAAACAATTGCCATTAGTGTTTCTTGCCGAAAAGAATGTCCATCTAGAAGTTTGTTAAAAGTTTCAGTGAGAATGGGAGAGAGTATTTCTGAGAATGTTTTATAGTATAAAGCCGAGTAGCCGTCTGGGCCTGGTCTTTTGTTAAGTTTTAGGTCTTTTATGGCGTTAGCAACTTCATCTATAGTTATAGGCGCATCCAAACTGCTTTTTTGATTCTGAGATAACTCAGGTAAGTTTATTTTTGAGAAGAAGGATTCAGCTTCTGTAGGATTAAATTCATTGTTTGTCTTGTATAAATTTGCGAGATGTGAGTGAAATTTATGGACTATTTTAACTGGATTACAAGTGTAAACATTTTTTGATAATTTCAAACGTATTGGTTTGAAAGATTTGTTAGTTGAATTTAATGCCCGAGCCAAATATGTACCAGGTTTGTTTGTATTCATGTAGAAATTGTGTTTGGAGCGTTTGAGGGATTTATCAACTGACTCAGTGAGAAATAGATCATATTCCAATCTAGATTTTTCCAGATGAGATTTTGTACTCTGAGATGGATTATCTTGAAATGATATGTAGGCTGCATTAAAATTGAGTTCTAGTTTTTTTGCTAGATTTTTGCGTTCCCGTTTAAATAGTGCCATTTGTCTTTGTATTGTACCACGCAAGACAGGCTTATGAGCTTCCCACAGTGTTATTGGGGAGATGTCTGTTGTATTATTAATTGATATGTATTCCTTTAAAGCTTGTTCAATGGCCATCTGATGTAGTGGGTGTTTGAGCATTATGTCCGGTAAGTACCACGTTGGGTCATGCGCTTTTGGTATGGCTGAGGCTATAGTAGTGTATACTGCATTGTGGTCAGACCACGGAATCGGAATTATATCTGATGCAATAATTTCTGGTATCATTCCTATTGTTAGAAAAACATGATCTATTCTGGTGAAGGTTTGATGAGGGTGCGAGAAATAAGTGAATTTCTTTTTCATTGGGTTACTTTCTCTCCATGAATCTACCAGATTGTATTTGGAAAGAAGTTGAGAAAAAGGTAATCTAGAGGTTATTTTGGATGGTGTAAAAGGTGATTTATCTAGAAATGGGAGGAGGACCTGGTTCGAATCCCCACACATTATCACTGTTCCTATTTTGTGTGTATTAATCACTTGTAATATATGTGAGAGGAATGGTGTAGGTTGTTTGTTAGGAGCGTAGTAGGAAATCACAGTGATTGCTGTATCCATTATATAACCCATGAGTATCAGGTATCTACCTTCTGGGTCTTTAATTTCTGATGATAAGATGAATGGTGTGGATCGGTGAAATGCAATTAGAGTTCCCCTTTGCTTGGTACAGGCAGAAGCCGTGTAAATTTGTTGATAAAAAGGAGAAATATATTTTGGAGTAGAATCTTTGGTGAAGTGTGTTTCTTGGAGGCATACTATGTGAGCCTTCTTGTTATGGAAAGTACGGAAGGCTTTGGTCCTTTTTTGAGGGACATTTATTCCCTGAACATTCAGGGAAAGTATATTCAGTGGTGCCATGGCAATAGATCAAATAGTTTTGACTTACTTTTTGTTATGCAGAGCTGACTGCGCAGATCAACCTGTGTGGACTGAAGAGATGAATAGATAGAAAAGAAACCAGTGAATTCTGGAGTAAAGAGTAAACAAAAAACATATGAGATTAAATGATACATTGTATAAATTATTTTTTGCAAGTAATCACAATTTACCCGTGAAAGAGAGTAAATATCTCTCTCAGGGGAATAAGTGCCTTCGTCACACTCCCACATAATATGATTGGGAGAATGAGGAGGGCTAAGGGGGGTACACGGATCTTCCGCTTACAGGAGAGAAGTGCTATGTCAAAAGACATCAAAATGATGTTTCATTAATTGGAGTGCAGAATATAGTTTTTGTTGAAATTATTTATTCCAGGGTGGTTGTATATGGTTAGTCTTGCCCTAGGCTAAATAATTCAGTTAGAAAGGTACTGTTAATAACTTTGGTATTGATGAAGATAGTTTGAATTATTTTGGGATTTTAACCCTTTTAGAGTAAATAATTACATATTTTATTCATATGCAACTGTTTAGATATGTTAACTCATAAAATTGAGGTTGTATTGCTTCAGATTAGAATAAACAAAAACATAATTCTAGGAACTAGTTAGATAATAATATATTTGTTTTAAGAAAAGAAAGAAAAAGCTTCCATTACTTCTGGATTATTGAACATATTTGTCCTAAAAAGTAATAAATCTATTATTACCTGATAATATATAACTGAACAAGAATTTCCTTATTTCACTTATATATTCTAAGGCTATATGAATCAGAAGTAATAAGAAATATAACTGGAATGTAACATGATCCCACACAGTGTGTGACTATCAGAATGCAGTTACATTCAGTTATAAATATAGGTTTTTTATAGAGAACCATCTCTTAGTATAATAAATGAAGAGATATCAGGAATTAGGATGTCAGTCCATTGAATCTTCTTGGTCCATGGATGATGTGGCATAACGGCCTCTTTTGTGAGAATGATGATTCCCATTTTGTTCTGAAATTTTCTGGGTGCTGCCTGAAGGTGAAGATGACGCCATTCTTCTGCGTGTGGGAGAGTTGCTGCTTGTGGGTTCTGTCAGATTTAATTTTAAAAGGGTTTGTTGTAGTTCATCTGCTGATCTGCTTCTGTAAATTGTACCTTGGTAGTTAAATCTGACTGAAAAGGGGAAGCCCCATTGATACATAATGTTGTGGCGTTGCAGTTCCATTAGTTGGGGTTTCATGGATCGTCTTTTAGTAATAGTAAGTTGGGATAGGTCAGCAAAAATTTGATAATTGTGTCCTTGAAAATTAAGTTCCTTTTTTTCTCTTGCAGCAATTAGTATTTGTTCTTTCGTTCTGTAATAATGAAATTTTGTGATTATATCACGTGGGGGTCCATCTTTCTTTTTGGCTGTGAGGGCTCTGTGTACTCTGTCCAGTTCTAAACGTTCAATAGGGATATCTGGCTTTAGTTCTTGTAATAGAGCAGTAATAGTAGATTGCAGGTCTGTCACAGTTTCAGGTATTCCCCTTATGCGCAAGTTTGAACGTCTGGCTCTATTTTCGTAATCTTCGAGCTTAGTTTGAAGTATTAAATTCTCTTTTTTTAATTGTTCCAATTCTGTTATATTTTCTTGGGTTGTAATTTCAATTTCATCCATTTTTATTTCTAAGGCTGCGGTGCGGTTTCCCAGCTCTCTTATTTCTTTGGTTAGGCTTTTTGTTATTTGGTCTGAGGTTTGTTTTAAAGCCTTATGAAGCATCTTTTCAAATTGTAATAATATTTCTGGGGATACTGAGGAGGCTTGTGGAGAAGTTTGTGAGAGGATTTGTTCTGTATCTGACTCAAATGGAGAGTCTTGCTGTGACATTTTCTGTCTGTGAGAGCGCCCTGATGCTGTATCTTGTGAGGTGACTGGAGCTGCTTCAGCTGTAGTGAGTGCCTGTGAGCTCTTTGTGAGGTGATTTTTATTTCTGCCACGGTTTCCTCCCAGTACCATATTTCCTGCCCAAACTTTCACAGTTTGTTCCCTGGGGCAAAAAGGTTCAAATGGATACCTTTTGAGCCTGCAGGCTCCGCTTTGTCCTTCTCTTCTCTCCTCAGCGGTGTGGAGCTCTAACAATGCATGTCTGCTCTGCTAGGCTCCGCCTCCTGCCCCCATCTGTAAAATCCTTTTCTTGGAGTACATCACGGGACACAGAGCCACAGTAATTACTGTATGGGTTATATAGGTACCTTTAGGTGATGGACACTGGCACACCCTAGACAGGAAGTTTAGCTTCCTCTATAACCCCTCCCCTTACTGAGAGTACCTCAGTTTTGTAGCAAAGGAAATACACATATAATCGGAAAGAGGGGAGGGACCTCTGTGTCCTGTGATGTACTCCAAGAAAAGTATTTTACAGGTAAGCTGTAGTAGCTAGACCGAAAGGCAGAGCTACAAACTGAAAATTAAGGTTTTCCACTTAGAAACGCAGATATTTCTGTTGAGCGGGGAAGATAGGTACATGCAGGTATGCATCCTTGATGGCGATTGATGCCAGAAGTTCTCCTCCTTGTAGGATGAAGACTACTGATCGGATTGATTCCATACGAAAAGAGCGAATTTCCAGGAACCGATTTAGATCTTTGAGATCTAGAATGGGTCTGACATCTCCATTTGGTTTTGGAACCGTGAAAAGACCAAGAAAAAGTACCCTCTAAATGGGACTTTAATAGACTGCCAACACTAGATAAATGTAAAAAATGTATTGCACAAATGTTGAACAGTAAGGCAGGTGAACAAATATGAATACATTGAATAAACAAAAAAAAGAGAAAAAAAGTATACAAAATCAGTGAATATAAACAACTAGAGATTGACTGAGTAGACCACAGGTCCAAAAAAGCTGGCCATGCAGCTGGTTTTCTGAAGTGAATCAAAAATTCAAAGCATACTGAGATGATGGAAGTCTCAAAAAACAGGGGGGATGGGTATTTACTACCCGCCTGTCCCTAGGCCTTTCAGGGGGGGGGGTGATGTTGCAGAGGGAGGGTTCTCAGCGCCTGAGGGAGATCCCTTTGAGCCCCTATCTTTTGGGGTATTTGTACCTCCCCTTCCGCCCATAGTGCAAAGCACAAATGCAGAGGTACTACCAGAAAATGCACCCACTGCTGAGCAAATAGTCCAGCAACTGCCGCTGCTATCAAGGCTCAGGCTGATGCTAAGTAAACGTGTCCTGGGAATACCTGTGTTACCAACACTCACATGCCCCCATCTGCTCTGTGTCCCTCCATCAGCTGAATCCGCCTGCAAAAGGTATACTTATAGCCTACACAGCCCCTGTGTCTGTGAACGTTGAAGCACGTCAGTGCCACGTTAAGCCCCACCCCCCTCTCCCTCTGACTTCCCACTGTGTCCCCCCTCACTTTTTTCAGGTAAGGACTGTTTTCCCGCTTGAGCGGGGCTTCGATACGACTAGATCGGCATGCAGGTGGGGCTGAGGTGGAGGAGTGCTGCTGGAAAAAAAAGCAGTACTATGGCGGTGGCGGTGATAGCGTCGCAAGCCTACTGCCGACTGACCCATGCTCCCTCGGCCTCCTGGAGTGAAGAAAATAGGATTTTTAAAACAGCTTACCTGTAAAATCCTTTTCTTGGAATACATCATAGGACACAGAGCCTCAAGTAATTACTTGGTGGGTTTTAAGCCTACCTTCAGGTGTTGAATCCCTCCTCCTTCCAGGAGTCCTCAGTTTTTGTAGCCAAGCAATATAAGCAATATACTCTCACCCCATAAAACAGAGGGGCGGGAGCTCTGTGTCCTATGATGTACTCCAAGAAAAGGATTTTACAGGTAAGCTGTTTTAAAAATCCTATTTTCTTTATCGTACATCATAGGACACAGAACCTCAAGTAATTACTTGGTGGGATGTCCCATAGCAATGCTACTTGAGGGGAGGGAGACACAACCCGTAGGGCACCCCCAGACCTTGAGGAATTATACTGCTGCTTGCAGCACACTGCGCCCGAAGGCGATATCCTCATTCCATTTTACATCTACTTGATAAAATTTTGTAAATGTATGCACTGAAGACCAAGTCGCGGCTTTGCAGATCTGAGACATGGAGGCCTGGTGACGCACTGCCCAAGAAGCACCAACAGCTCTGGTAGAGTAGGCCTTAACTTGAAAAGGGGGAATCTTTCCCTTTAAATCATAAATTTGAATTATAATTTGCCGAATCCACTTAGCCACAGTGGATTTTGACACTGCCTGTCCTTTTTTAGGACCCTCTGGCAGAATAAATAAGACATCAGTCTTACGAATCTGAGCAGTTTTCTTTAAATAGATCTTCACTGCTCTCACCACATCAAGACAATGTAGTGACTTTTCTTCCTTGGAACATGGTTTTGAAAAAAACGATGGCAGGACAATATCTTCATTCAGATGAAAGCCTGAAACCACTTTTGGCAAAAAGCCTGGATGAGGGCGTAACACCACTCTGTCCTCATGAATAATCAAATAAGGCTCTTTACAGGAAAGAGCAGCCAATTCTGAAACCCTCCTTGCTGAGGATATAGCAACCAAAAATATCAGCCTCCTAGTCAGAAGGACTAAGGGAACATGCTGTAATGGTTCGAATGGCGGTTTTTGTAACACTGACAAAACTAAATTCAAGTCCCAAGGGATTAAGGGTGATTTAACTGGCGGATTAATACGCATCACTCCTTGCATGAAACCCCAGACTAAAGAATGTGTAGCAAGTGGTCTTTGAAATAAAATTGATAAGGCTGAGACTTGGCCCTTAATAGTACTCAGGGCCAACTTCATCTCTAAATTCTGCCTCTAATAGATCTCCGAGGGTGCCAACCCTTGGATTCACACCAGGAAACATAAGCTTTCCATACTCTAATATATAGCTCTAGAAGCTGGCTTCCTAGAATTAAAGTAGAAATAACTGCTCTGGAAAGCCCACGTCTTTTCAGAATGTGGGTCTTAATAGCCAGGCCGTTAAATTTAGCATTCGTAAAGTAGGATGGAATATCGGCCCCTGTGAGAGCAGGTCTGGCCTTAGTGGAAGGGACCACAGATCCTCCACTGCCATCTGTACGACCTCTGCATACCATGACCTTCTGGGCCATGCTGGTGCTGCCAGAATAACCGGTTTTCTTTCCAGCTTGATCCTGCAAAGTCGTCGAGGCAGCAACTGAATAGGGGGAAATGCATAGATCAGTAAAAGCTGACCCACAGTATCACCAACGCATCTGTTCTGCATGCGAATGGATCCTTTGTTGTGGACACAAAGTTGACTAACTTTATGTTGCACCGGATGCTAGAAGATCTACATCCGGAGTCCCCCATCCTTGAAAAACAGCCTGAAACATGTCGGGGTGAACTGACCATTCCCCTGGGAATAATCTGCTGGCGGCACATGTAGTGCGCATGCCAATTCTCTATTCCCGGAATGAAGACTGCCGATGGGCACGGAATATTTCTTTCTGCCCAAGTTAGAATATGGTTCACTTCTCTCTGCACTGAGAGATTCTTGGTGCCCCCTTTTGGTGATTGATATAGGCCACAGCTGTGGCATTGACGGATTGGATCCTGTTGGGCCAATCCCTTAACCTGGAAGTGCAGGCTTTTAGAGCCAGATGCACTGCCCGAATCTCTAGGATGTTGATGGGCAAGGTTCTTTCGGTTCTTGAACCCTGTCCTTGGACAGTTGTCATCTCTGTCATTACCACTTACCAGATAAGTGGTCTGAAGGATTTACCCTTTAGGACATTCTTTAGTAACCACCAATTGAGGCTTTGGGACAGCCTTGGGGACAGCCGCATTGGCAAGTCCAAATCTTGGATCATTTTGTTCCAAGCAAATAGAATACTGTTTTGCAACATTCTCGAATGGAACTGGACACAGGGAATTGCTTTGAATGAAGCCACCATCCTTTCTAACAACCTCATGCAAAGACAAATGGAGGGACCTCCTTTTGACCCGACCATCCGCACCAACTCTTTTATGGAGTGTTTTTTTTTTTTTTTTTTTTCTTTCTTTCTGGGCAAGAAGACCCTTTTTCTGGGCTGTATCTATGATCAGACCCAAATACTGCAGCCCTTTTTTAGTGATTTTAATGGAGACTTTACTAGGTTGAGAACGCAACCCAGACCTTTCCAGGTAACTGGTTGTAATGCGTACACCTTACTCCGAACAGCGATTGGTCTATTAGCAATAGATCATCTAGGTATGCCAAGACTGTTTAAGCCCTGTGCCCTTGACCTGGCTACAGGTGGGACTAGCACCCTTGTGAACACTCGAGGTGCTGTAGCTAGCCCGAAGGGCAAGGCTATAAACTGAAATGTTGCTGTTCTACTTCGAATCGCAGAAACCTTTGGTGAGCGGGAAATATATGGACATGCAGATATGCATCCCTGATGCCAATAGGTGCCAGAAGTTTTCCTCCTTGCAGGATAGAAACTACTGACTTGATCGACTCCATAGAAGGAGCGGATCTTCAGGAACTGATTAAGATTCTTTTAGATCTAGAATGGATCTGTTGAATTTCTGCGTGGCTCTGTACATGTACAGGAAACGCTTGAAAAAGGCAGTTAAGGTTCCAAGGAACCTAAGAAAAAACAGATCAGCTGACTCTACTAGAGGTAGCTTGAAAGAGGCACAAATCATCTCTGCAAGAGGTTTGTACCAGCAATTTCTCAGATTGCGAGGCTGAAAAAAAGTTCAACTCTAGTTGTCTCCTCTGCAGAGGAGTACTCGGTTTGCCTTTCTTCCCGATTACCTGAGGGTAATCCTTCATCCTCTACCCACTGTTCCCTTGATAAGGGATCTCAAGTGGGGGATCTAACACGCTTCCCATCCTTGGATAGCGGATGCAATTAAAGTTGCTAATTTTCCTTCTAGGCCCTGCAGGGCGGAGGAAAAACGCATCTTCAATCATGTATACAGGGGCTGAATATTATCTCCTCTTAGGCTCAGTTTTCACTATTGCAACCCCAAAGTTGCGTGATTTTACCGTGATCTTTTGCTACCAAGAATATGTCGGGGCGCGATTTTGATGCCACAGGAAACAATGCCTGTGTATTCTAGAGGTTTATGGACCTCAAGTCGCATCAAAGTGGAACAAAGTAGTGCAGGGACTACCTTGAAGTCGCACAGATCTGAACAGTGTTTCTTGGAAATCATGCCCTAGAGTCTGACGGTGGAGGCCGTTACTGCTGCTTAGAGGCAGCTGCCCCTGCGCAGGGGAAGGAATCCGCTTAAGTGACTTGTCCAAGGTCACAAGGAGCCAACGTGAGGACGAGGTCCAACATCTTTCAGGAAGCCTCCCATGGCTACGCTGGCTGTCAGAGTAGTTAACCTGTGAGCTGTTGTGGCTTCACTTTAAATAAAAGGACATTTATACCTTCTACTGGACAAAAGAGCTTTACTGCTAGAAATCATTTGGATGTATTTCACCAAACCTTCCCCAATGAAAAGGGAAACTAGTCAGACACCCCTTTTTGCAAGATGCTTCGGCTGACCAACCCTTTTAACCACAGGGTCCTAAGCATGTGTTTTAGCACAAGCGCAAGGTGAGACGCCTGGTGGATAGGGTCTTTTATGGCATCTATGGCGAAACATAGCACCATTGGTAGGAGGATTTTAACAAAAAAATTCCAACTCCTTATCTGTTGGATGCTTAAGCAATTATGCATCTTTATTGATGCTGGAAATCGCAGCGTCTACTGCTGGTACTTTCCAACCTTTGTGAATTTTTCCTCCATGATAGAGAACTGAGAAACTCTTTGGAGGGAAAAAATGCTTATCCAGATGATCCCATTCAGCATAAATAAGCACTGTAAAAGGTTTTTTTTTTTTGTTTTTTTGTTTTTAAAAAACCAAAGAAGGGACCTGGACTTTCAGCTTACTCTGTTAGGAGTAGTATAAAAAGTGGAATGAACATCTCTGTAAGAGTTTGTACCATCAATCTGTCAGATTGTGAGGTTGCATAAGGTTCATCAACTGTTGTTTCCTCCGCAGAGAAAAATTTGGCTTGTTTTTCCCCATGATCACCTGAGGATAACACCTCACCTTGTGCCCACTGTTCCCTTGGAAAAAGGGGTTTGAGGTGGGGGAGGGGGATCTAGCATTCTTCCTATCCTCTTGGATGGAGAATGCGATTAAAGCCGCTAATCTTCCTTCTAAGCCCAACAGGGCAGAGGAGAATGCATCTTCAGTCACATACACAGGGGCTGAAGTGTGAGAAGCAGTTGCACCACCAATTGCTTCCAATGATTCACCCTGGCTTGCCATGTCAGGTATCTCCGGAGAGGATGACAGTGTGGAGGCATGACTGGAGTTCCCAGCGCCTGGGGGTGGAATCCTTGGTACCTTTGTGGTACACTGGAAATCAAATGTGCTAAGTACAACAGCAGAGGCACTTTACCAAATTATGGTATTTGCTGAACAATAGTTTTAGCAAAAGAAAAAGGCTGATCCATAAGGATCAGCCTTTGATGCTGAGTACCATAATATTTCCTGTGCTGGAAATGCCGGTTTACACACCTTTACATGCCCAGCGCTCCTGTGTCTTAGTGCCGGTTCACATAGGGGCGACTTGTCAGGCGACCTAGTCGCCTGACAAGTCGCCTCCCGTTCTGTGCTACGGAACCGTTCTAATAGGAGCGACGCAAGTCGCTCCGACTTAGAAAAAGGTTCCTGTACTACTTTGGGGGCGACTTGGGGCGACTTGCATAGACTTCTATACAGAAGTCGTTTTGCAAGTCGCCTCAGAAGTCGTTTGCAGGTCGCCTCGCTGAGGCGACCTGCAAGTCGTGCCGCCCCTGTGTGAACCGGCACTTAGTGTGACAGACTTCTGTCTTCAGCATATGAACCAAGAGCATCTGTGTTAAGCCTCAGGTGAGAACCTGATTACACATAAATGTCAGCTGTTACCGCACCTCTCCAGAAAGAGAGGGGAGGGGGAGGGGAATTTTTATCAGCAGTGTTTGTTAAGCTCCTAGTTTTAAAGGAAGACTTTATACAAAAAAATGCAAATGGCTGGTTTTGTATGTTCATAAACTACTGCTGTAACCCCTTTAGATTCCTCAGAAGAGGAACACCATCTGTTCAATTAAGAACTCCCCTCTGGCTGCAGGGACCACACCCGCTGCTATAGCCAGACACAGAGCTGCTGAAAAAGCATTGTACTAGGCAAGTGTAATATACTCCCTCTAGAGGAGACATTTTAAGGCATACAGTTTTTTATATATATATATATATATATATATATATATATATATATATATACACACACACACACACACACACACATATATACATATATATATATATATATATATATATATATATATATATATATATATATATATATATATATATATATGTGTATGTATTTTTTGGAGAAAAAGGCATAGGTGGACTTTTTACAGTTCCTAGGCTTCTCCCCTTACCTTTTCCTCACTGCAGGATACTGCTGATTTAACAGACAGATCCAACTTTCACCCATCATGGCGGGCAGCGTAGTTAATCCTTCAAAGACTGGGGCCCTTTTAATAGGGGTTCCACTCCTTTGGACCTGTATAGCACCCCTCAGGAACAACTTTAGGTAATATGAAAAACCAAAAAGAGTCCTGGTTCCTAGGGTCCAGCTCTCAAAGAGAAGCTTACAGGCAAAACCTTGTTCTTCAATGCGAGGCCCAGGTACCATCCTATGGCCTCAGTGGCGAGGATGGATCCGGTTGTGGAGGTTTTTTAAATCCAGCATGGATCCCTCCCTGGAGCTCCTCAGAGCACATCTTCACTCGTGACCAACACCTTAGACACTGGCGAAAAAACTGAGGACTCCTGGAAGGAGGAGGGGTTATATAGGGGAGTCAACTTCCTGTATTGGTTATACCAGTGTCAACACCTGAAGGTAGGCCTATAACCCACCAAGTAATTACTTGAGGCTCTGTGTCCTATGATGTACGATAAAGAAAAAACAGTCCAGGTGGGGGATTCTAAAAGAAAAAGCCTCCCTTCCAACATATTACCTGGGGCTAGGGATGGACGAAATGTGCAGCTTGTAATGACACAGAGCGAGACTGAAAAGGATGGAATCAGGTACATGCTCTTGACAGCCCCCGGTGGCAACTTTAGGCATAACAACATTTTACTTAAAGGAGAAAACCCATAAGAATTAGAAAATTCCTTAGGAATCTCCACTTACCTTATCCAGCTGTAGGGTTCTGTGGTAAACTAGACAGACCCAATCTTCACCACTCACGGTGGGCTCCGTTTAAAAAACCTTCAGGGACCAGGGACCCTTTTTATTGGGGGATCCACACCCCTGAACCCATAAAGCACCCCGCCAGGATATATGGCTGAAAAAACCAAGCACTGGATTCCGGGGTCCAGCTCTCTAAAAAGAGAAGCGTTACAGGCAAAACCTCATTTCTTCCGACACAAGGCCCAGGTACCATTCAATTCGGCCTAAAAAGACCCTTTGAATTGATCCGGTTGCATAGCTTGCCCCAGCAAAGGAATATTCCATTGGAGAGCAGTCTAGCGCATCTTTACTCGTGACCAACACTTAAGACACCCAAGGCGAAAAAACTGAAGTACTCCCAGTAAGGGGAGGGTGTTATATAGAGAGCTAATCTTCCTGTCTAGGGTGTGCCAGTGTCCATCACCTAAAGCTCCATGCTCCGTGATGTACGATAAAGAAAAAAGGAGTTCCTAAAAAAGAAAACTAATGCAGCCATCACATCTAAGAATTGGTAAGCCTTTTCCTATATATATATATATATATATATATATATATATATATATATATATATATATATATATATATATATATTTTAAAGCGCTGCCTACGGATAATACATTTAATGTACTTTGTCACCCTTGCACAGGTGTGCACAATTTTAAAGCGTGATATGTTTGCCATCTATCTTGTATATTTTACAAATAAATTGGGTTATGCATTTTAATATTCATTATATTTGAAAAAAGTGTGTTTTTTTTTATTTACAAAAATTGCGCTTGAAAAACAACTGTGCAAATACTATGTGGCATAAAAAATTGCAAAACCCATCAATTTATTCTCTAAGGGCTCTGCTTTAAACTAATACACAATGTTTGAGGGTTCTAAGTAATTTTCTAGCAAAAACAAAAAACATGATCGATACATGGAAACAAAAAGTGCCAGAAAAAGCCTGGTCTTCAAGTGGTTATAAAATGTTAGCTAGAATTCAGTGTAAATTTATTAGTGTATCTAAATCTGCTAATACAACTTACAATGCTTCTGTCTGCTGTGCCCCTCTTTTTCTTCATCCAGAGTAGGGACACTCTAAAGCCTCGTACACACAATCAGATATTCGGATAACCATTCGTCTTGTTTTTGTGGCACGCTAGCCTCATGTTGAAAGAGAAGAGCTTACTCACCATATGAAAATTCTCGTACGACAGAAAAAAACTTCAGAAGTGATGTAATGGGTTGACTAGTTTTGTATGTATTCTTTTGTTTCTGAGCATGCGTAGTCTTGCTCTTACAATTTTTTTCGTATGAAAACCATACTGGTTAAACGAAAATGGGACGTTGAATTTACATATGACAAAAATTTTATAGTCTGCACATCCAGCTTTTGTCGGACGAAAAACCGTAAATCGGCTGTCAAAAGCACCATACTAACAATCCAAAAATCAGAAGATCGTTCAGACAAAATTTTTCTTCCGATTTTCTCATCGTGTGTACGGGCCCTAATACCAGAGGTGTGTTACTGGCAAGACCACCAGGTGAAAACAGAGGGTAAAAAAGCCTAAAAAAACAAATACAACCACCACATCTAGGATTGGTAAACTGCAATATATTACATTTTTGGTTCTGGGTTTATTACCGATTTTTGGGGTTGGGGAATTAAAGTTTTTCTTTTTAATTTTTTTTATTTTGGCTGAGAGTGATAGTTCAGACAAGGTGAAGTGTCGTGTGTGTGTGTGTGTGTGTGTGTGTGGATATTAGGAACATTATACAACAGAGTGATCAGGACGTTGCAGTATACACCTGTTTTGTGCACAAAACTACCAGCACACAGCTGTCAGAGCTGAGACCTAACATATTGATGTTGTCAGCACAGAAGGGAGCCTGGAGCAGCGTTTTTTTAGGGAAGATAAGTGTGAGAGTGTTAATCTCTTTCTATCAATGGCAATGAAAACGTCAACATAATGAACATCTGACTATAGGTCTACTTTACCACTAAACATCCGACCAAACTCTGACATTTTATGTACTCTATGAACCAGATTATAAAACATATCAAAATTTTAATCTTATGTAACATGTGGATAGGATGAAACATGGGGAAAAAAAAAAAAAAAAATACACTGATCGGAAATGCAGACATTTTAGAGACATATAAAAAAATTCTCAAATCTCCTGCAGAATAAGAAAAAACATTTATTAGAGATAATTATTTACAAAATGAAACAATTGGTGCCTTGTGGAAGAAGGGAAGGGAGTCCATTACTCCAGCAGTTTATGTCTTCCATGAACCTGCAAGTGCTGCTTGAGCATCTGGTAATTTGTGCCTTCAGGGAAAAGAAACTGCAGGGTCTTACTGACTTCAGTGCAGCTTATGGCACTACAGGGAGGTATACATAAACAGGCTCATCATAAATGGTGATGTAAATAATCATGGCACAATTACTATTCTCGTTTCGAGGAATTTGAGTTATCATAGATGTACACAGTATATATTTGAAAGTTTATATTTACAGGTATGTGTCCCGAACGCCACATATTTACAGAGCACGCTTATTTATGCAACCTAGATCTCAATTGTTTTAAAGAATTATGAAACCCAAAACCAAAAAAGTTATATATTGCGGTTTACCAGTTTTTAGATGTGCTGGCTGCCTTCATTTTAGGTTTTAGGCTATAAACAATTTTTGGTAGTACAGAAATACCAGTTGATCTTGCCTGAAATACAAATGTCCTTGGTCACTTACCTTGAGCATAAAAGAAAGCAAAACAAGTTAAGCTACTAATCCCATCAGCCCTAATGCAAAGGTGCTGAATAAAGTCTGATGTGTTTGAAGTTCAGCCTGGATGACCAACATGGCTCCCTTTATAGATACAATGGAGAAGTGAGCGTAGCCACCCATGGGCAAGAAGTGTATTATACAGCAAGTTTACCAACTGAAAAAGAAGCTGGCTGGCTGAGCATGTCCAATTGTAGCCTGTGTCAACAGCAAGCATATGAGGGTGGCTATATTCCCACACACTATGGGACCATGTTGAGCAAATGTAGCCACCCTCAGAAAGAAGGTTGAAACATAGGAGAATTTAAAGCAATTTTGTTGAAGATACATTCTAGCAATGGCATTACAAGGGTCAGAAATAAATCGATATAAACCTTTTATTTTTTTTGTTTGGGTTCAGTTAGTCCTCATTTGCATGGAGTGTACTAAAGTGTACGCCTGCAGAGGACCGTGTTCGCCAGCACGGGGATGCACAGGGGCATTGGTGTCAAATGGGACACAATGGCTGCACGGAAACAGGCTCTGCTTCAAAACTGACACCTGCGCAGATGCACATCCCTAAATGCAAACAGTGTGTGTTCGGGCCATGCAACCGCACAAATGTCAGCTTGGGAGCAACATTTGTGTCTGTGCAGCCACTGTGTTCCAATTGACGTCAATGGGACTGTCTGAACGGAAACACTTGTGCATCCCCATGTGAGTAAACACAGCCCTCCACATTTAAACAAAAAATAATTGGAGAAATGGTGACTGCATTATTTTTCTGTTTCTGCTTTCCATCTATATAAAGAAAGTCTGTAAATCCAAACAATCCACTCATTTGGTGGAAATGTTAAATGGGTGAACCCCAAACATATATGACTGGGATGAAGGGGTTAACCATTTCCAGAATGAGTATGAAAGTCGTTTGCACATCAGCCTGAATTGTTAAAAAGCACTGGCAGACGGCACTCCAATCAGCTGTGTGAAAGGAGGGTGCTTCTAGTAAAAGGACTGATCTTCCAAGAAGTTTTCTTTTTGATATAATCAGTTAGGAGCCAGAGTGCTCTGCTGTGTTCAACTTCTGCTTCTGAAATGTAATCAATAACTGGCTCCATTGTAAAAGCAGAAAATATTCTATGAATATATTCTGTATAAAATCAATCAGTAAGTGAACAATGGCATTTGAAATTAAAAAAAACATGCATTGACCAAAGATAACAAAGTGTAGCTTGAATTAAAAATAAGTTATGTTCCAGGTCAAAGTTTATTAAAATAAAACCATTCCCTAGTAACTTTAATAAAGTGGAAATACATTAGTTTTTACAGTTTTAATTTTCAAAGCTTTTAAAATTGGTTTAGCCATTCTTGTGATGCACACACATCTGCCATACCTCACAGCCAGGATAATCACCCTACTACCTTCCTGGTCCTAGTTTACTACTATTTGGTTTGTTGTGCAAAGCCCTTCCATGCACACCTTACGCTTAAAGTTCGTTTTAAAATGGGGTGGTTGCCATTTGTTTAGCTTGCTTGCGTAGAGACACATTGGCACAGCTGCCATTGTGCTCTGCTGAGCTTCTGGTGTATCCTTGCACTTTTAAGGAGGAATAGGCTCCGTTCAGGAATACCTGCCCTTCATTCATCCAGTGGTATACATGCTCCAACACAGACTCTCACAGACTGGAGTTAGGACTGCCCTATACAGAGGGGCCTTGGTGGGGCAATGTGACTTGCACATATATTTGTTCTCTATTTTTATTGAAAAGATTGCAGTGCGTACACAACAGTAGCACTTGGAGCGCTGGAAAAAACAAAACACAAAGTATACAAGGTCCACTTAGAATATCACAACAATAGAAGGTGGAAGCTAACAAAACAATGCTGTGTTACTTTGAAACAGTTGGTCTTAAATATAAAGGGGAACAGGGGCTCAGGGCCTCCGAAAACACATGTTACATAAGTTCATGCAACTGAAGATATAATGCCAACAGGTTAGCCAGTAATGAGAGACACAAAATAGTCACAGGGGAAAACCCCTAAGCATATTGAAGGTGTAACAGAAAAGAAAGAAACAAAGAGGAAAAAAGAAAAGAAAAGAGGAAGGAGGTCAGTCGACACAACCCCAAGCTTCAGAGTTCAAGGAAAAAAAGAGTTGAAGCCAGGTGGTAAGAAATGATCTACCCAGGGCTGCCAGGCTTTATGGTGTTTAGGGGTCGCATCTAGAATGGTGGCCTCTATTTTACTATGAATCGTAGCTTGGGTCATTCTATTTTTGGTCTTAATTAAACAGAGTGTTGTGGTTTGTTTGGAGGAAGTCATAAGTTGCTGTGCGAGTTTTGTCTGAGCTCTAGTGAGATCGAGAGCACAATGATTAAGTAGAGTAACTGCTGGGACTAGTTCTAAAATTTGATTAAGCAATGTTGAGGCCATGGTGAAAATCTCAACCCAAAACTGCTGCATGTGTACCCGACTCTCCACAACTGCCATAGCACACAGAGGGGTAGCCAGGTAAGAATTTGGAGATTCTTGCCAGTACCAAATACCATTGTAGTAAAACCTTATAATTAGTCTCTACTGCTAAAATATTTTGGCAAGAGGATTTCACTGCCCAGATGCTCCTGATCCAACTGCACCCCAAGGTCTGAGGCCCTTTTGGAAGCATAGGAAGGTGGCGAGTTGAGATATGAGTAAAGTTTGGACATAAGGCCTGGGGCTAGAACAAAACCTGTTTTTAACGCAAATTGTGTTCCAGGAAATACATTTTTAATTTGCCGTGCAAAGCCCTTCCTTTTGCGCCTTACTCTCAAATTGAATAATAAAATTGGGGTGGTCACCATCTTTGTTTAGCTTACTTTTCTTCAGTCTGTTGCTTCAATGTCCAATGCGTAGGCTGGAGGGGAGGGGGGTAGGGTGATAGAAGAAGATGCAATGCTGAACCAGAGATATGTAAATCATGAGGCTGGCAATAAAGAATTGTAAATCCTTTGCCAGATTAACCAGTTACTATAAGTGGCATATATTTCAACTGTGTACCAAGTTGTTTGCCCAGATTATTTTTTTTTTTGATTCAGTCGGTTTTTATTGCATTATTTTTACAAACATATATAGGTAACAATGTGGATATTGTTCGTCATACAGCAGGTTGTTGTACATAAGGTAATACCGTTAGATACAGAAATTGTGAACTAACAGAATAACAAGGGTTCTGAACCATGTATGACTCATATAGTATTCTTATCGCTATAATAACTGTCAAGGACGTGGTACTCCTCTCTCTCCCAGACACCCCTAATGGGAGCACTTTTGTGTCACATCTTGTAATATGTTAGTATGAACTTTAACTTTTATAATATTGAATTGTACAAAATTCTCATTGTATGTAGTATAAACCAAACCTGAGTGAATTGTCCTTATTGCTCGGTCAAGAAATGGAAATGAGTTGTGAGTGTCATATGAACCTCGCTGCTCTAGACCATTGTGACGAGGTTTTCCATACATTTTGTGTTTTGGCAACTTGACCATTGCTGGCGGTCATCATTGTCTCATAGCTGAAATTAAGGTTCACTAAGTAGATAGTGTTTGCAATGAATGGAATCTGGTCTGATTCCTAAAGTCTTGTTAGACTTATGCCGCATACACACAATCGGATATTCTGACAACAAAATCCTGGATTTATTTCCGACGGATGTTGGCTCAAACTTGTTTTGCCTACACACGGACGCACAAATGTTGTCGGAACTTCCAAGAACACGCTGACGTAAAACACGTATGACGGCACTATAAAAGGGAAGTTCAATACCAAGTGCGCCACCCTTTGGGCTCCTTCTGCTAATCTCGTGTTTATCTCGTGTTAGAAGTTTGGTGAAAGACGATTCGCGCTTTTCAGCCTTGTGCTTTTCAGTCCGTTACTGCTCTTCAGTTTGTGCTTGTGGGTTCGTATTTGTTTTTCAGTGTGTGTAGTCAGTTCGTATCTGGTTTTAAGTGCTTTCTTGTCTGCTCGTTTCTGATTTTCAGCTCGCTCTTCTCAGGCCTTTCTGTTTTTCAGTGCGTTCTGTTAGTTCGTTCGGACCAGCCAAACGTTTTCTAGCCATGTTGCGGGTCTGTCCTTGTTGTAGAATTTGTGCTGTGCAGGGGCTTGGTGTTGGGGTTCTTACTTTGACCCAAATCCAGTCAATGAACAGGGCAGGGAGGAGTTCATGGACGAAGAATTGGTTACTCCAGCGTGACCAATTCGCTCATATTCCTTAGTTGCGGGAGATCCGTGAGAATATTCCTGATGATATGAGTAATTATCTCAGGATGACAGACCTCGTTTTTCTCCGTTTGTTGGCTTTGCTGTCCCCTTATATTATGAGGCAGGACACCTACATGCGGCAAGATATCAACCCTGAACAAAGGCTCGCCGCCACGTTGTGGTACTTGGCGATGGGGAGAAGTCTGCAGGACATCAAGTTCTCAACAGGCATCTCCCCCCAGGCTCTCGGGATCATTATTCCAGAGACCTGTTCTGCCATCATTCAGGTCCTGCAGAAGAACTATATTAAGGTAAGTTTTCTCCTTTAACATCACATTCTATGTATTTAATGTTTGAGAATGTATTGTATTTATTTCATCATTCCATAATTACTATGATTGTAATATGCTGTGAATGTCCTCGTTGTCCTCATGCATGCTGAAAGTTTTTAATGCTCCTTTTTTGTCCTCCATGCATATTTGCCTTCACTAACCTCCCCAGCATGCTATCCTGGGCCCACACACACCTAGCCTAGTCACTTAATGTATTTTGTCATCTTCATTGTAGTGTGTTTACCCTAAACACCCCCTAAAATGTGTACAAATGTTATTTCTGTCCTTAAATTCAGGCAGAGTGCAAGAGGATTTTTTTTGGGGAGTCCCAAACTCATTTGGAACCCTCCCTCCCCCCCAACCGTTAAGTCAACTGATACCAATACTCTATCTGCTGACTTTGCCAAACCCATACACACTATACCTACCTCTTTTGTAGTCATATTTATGGATGAATTCACCAAAGCATGTAGTGAACGGGCCTGCCTGAATACTTTTAACTGGTACTGTGTAAAGTTTGTTCTCCTATTATCTTGATAGGTAATCGCAGAATGTAAAAATGTGCTTCCATTTGTACAGCTTTTTTTTTTTTTTTTTATTATGACACTTCTTACCTGTCCATCCCCCCCCCCCCCTCAATTTTTTACAATGGGCCATCAAAGGGGGTGAGGAATCTGATAAGTGGACCTTATACTTTTGTCTTTAAATACTCCTTATGCCGCGTACACACGGTCGGACTTTTCGTCTACAAAAGTCCGACAGCCTGTCCGACATACTTCCGACGTACCTTCGGCGGACTTGCGGCAGACTTTCTTACGAACGGACTTGCCTACACACGACCACACAAAAGTCCGACGGATTCGTACGTGATGACGTACACCGGACTAAAATAAGGAAGTTCATAGCCAGTAGCCAATAGCTGCCCTAGCATGGGTTTTTGTCCGTCGGACTAGCACACAGACGAGCGGATTTCGGGGTCCATCGTACTTACGACGTAAAGATTTGAAGCATGTTTCAAATCTAAAGTCCGTCGGATTTGAGGCTAAAAAAGTCAGTTGAAAGTCCGGAGAAGCCCACACACGATCGGATTACCAGCCAGCTTTAGTCCGTCAGCGTCCGTTGGACTTTTGTAGACGAAAAGTCCGACCGTGTGTACGCGGCATAAGAATAAATGTTATACTGATGTTGGCCAAGAACGTTTGTGTCTAATCTGCTTGCAATGTTATGTGCAAACGTACTATTTTTTTTTTTTTATTGTTCGACTCCACAGCTTCCTTCAACGCCACAGGAACGGCAGATTGTGGCTTCCCAATTTGCCTAGCAGTGGGACTTCCCCAACTGTGGAGGGGCAATCGATGGGAAACACGTCCACATCGTCCCACCCCCCACCTCGGGGTCTTACTCTTATAAGTATAAGGGGTTTAATAGTATATTGATGATGCCGGTGGTGTCTGCGACATACAAGTTTTTGTATGTGGACTTGGGGAAGAATGGCTGGATGTCTGATGGTGGAGTCATCGTCCTGACCGAGTTCTATACATGGCTCCAGAGTGGTGGCTTGGAATTGCCACCTGCAGAAGATAATGTGGCAGGACTCCCGTTAGTCTTCATCGCTGATGAAGCATTTGGGCTTGGAGAACACCTGATGCGGCCATTCCCCATGAGGACCCTCACCCCGGACCAGAGGGTTTTTAACTACTGGCTGGCCAGAGCCAGAAGAGTGGTGGAGAATGCTTTCGGCATAATGGCCAGCTGGTTCCGCCTATTCCTCACTGCAATCAACTAAGCCATATCGTACTTGCATGCTGCATTATGCACAACACTAGCAAAAATGCTACAAACTATGTGGATTTCTCGATCTGTCAACCCCGATGGCACTTGAACCTGGCCGTCCTGGCTTGCCCCCCCAAAGTGCACGTGAAGTGCAGAAAAAATATATGGAATGCTTTGCGGGTAGGGGGGCCATTGATATGCCAGCAAATGTCTGAGATATTTTTTAAATAAATCTATTTTTGAAACCGAACTAATATTTCATTTGATTTACTTCTTGTGTTTCTTTTAGCTGTCTCCTAGGTTCTCCAATGGGCTTTTCTTTTTGGCCATTTTCTTAAATAGTGCAAATGTAATTTTTTGGATACATGAGGTGACAATCTCTTCTTCAGCTATTATGTTGTGGGTCTGCTACACACACACATTGTTTTTGTTGTTAATGTATGTAATGCATTAATGATAAAAAAATCATCCTTTTCAGCACCATGAATTAATTGTTTTCAGTCCCGAAAATGTCTTGATTGGGGCAAATTTACAGCACTGTGGGGGTTATTTACTAAAGGAAAATCCACTTTGCACTAGAAGTGCACTGAAACTGTACTGAAAGTGCACTTGTAGTGCAAAGTGCATTTGCCTTAGTAAATACCCCCATTGTCACTGTAAACACCAACTTACTCCAAAAACTGGTATTGAGCATTGAAAGAAGAAGCCACACATTGTAGAGTAGAAAACATTTTACTCAAAGCACATTCACATGTGCCTTAGAAAAGGGTTTTTTATCAAACCAACATCTTTGGTGTATAACTTTTTTTTACATTAGAAATATCCTTTTTTTTGGTTAAACAGGCATGTTTCAAATAGGGATGAGCCGAACACCCCCCTGTTCGGTTTGCACCAGAACTTGCGAACAGGCAAAAAATTTGCTCGAACACGCAAACACCGTTAAAGTCTATGGGACACGAATATAAATAATCAAAAGTGCTAATTTTAAAGGCTTATATGCAAGTTATTGTCATAAAAAGTGTTTGGGGACCTGGGTCCTGCCCCAGGGAACATGGATCAATGCAAAAGTTTTTAAAACGGCTGTTTTTTCGGGAGCAGTGATTTTAATAATGCTTAAAGTGAAACAATAAAAGTGTAATATCCCTTTAAATTTTGTACCTGGGGGGTGTCTATAGTATGCCTGTAAAGGGGCGCATGTTTCCTGTTTTTAGAACAGTCTGACAGCAAAATGACATTTCAAAGGAAAAAAGTCATTTAAAACTACTTGCGGCTATTAATGAATTGCCGGTCCGACAATACACATAAAAGTTAATTGATAAAAACGACATGGGAATTCCCCACAGGGGAACCCCGAACCAAAATTTAAAAAAAAATGACGTTGGGGTCCCCCTAAATTCCATACCAGGCCCTTCAGGTCTGGTATGGATATTAAGGGGAACCCCGGACAAAATTTAAAAAAAAAATGGCGTGGGGTCTCCCTCAAAATCTATACCAGACCCTTCAGGTCTGGTATGGATTTTAAGGGGAACCTCGCGCCAAAATTTTAAAAAAATGGCGTGGGGACCCCCTAAAAATCCATACCAGACCCTTATCCGAGCACGCAACCTGGCAGGCCGCAGGAAAAGAGGGGGGGACGAGAGAGTGCCCCCCCTCCTGAACCATACCAGGCCACATGCCCTCAACATTGGGAGGGTGCTTTGGGGTAGTCCCCATGTTGAAGAGGACAAGGGCCTCATCCCCACAACCCTTGGCCGGTGGTTGTGGGGGTCTGAGGGCGGGGGGGCTTATCAGAATCTGGAAGCCCCCTTTAACAAGGGGACCCCTAGATCCCGGCCCTCCCCCTGTGCAAAATGGTAAGGGGGTACACAAGTACCCCTACCATTTCACAAAAAAACTGTCAATGTTAAAAATGACAAGAGAGACAGTTTTTGACAATTTCTTTATTTAAATGCTTCTATCTTCTTTCTTCTTTCGACTTTCTTCTATCTTCCTTTGGATTCTTCCTCCATCTTCTTCTTCTTCTGGTTCTTCCTCCGGTGTTCTCGTCCAGCATCTTCCTCCGCGGCATCGGCGTCTTCTTCCCTTCTTCTCCTCGGGCCGCTCCGCATCCATGATGGCATGGAGGGAGGCTCCCACTGTGTGACGCTTCTGTCTTCATCTTCTTGTCTTCATCTTCTTTTTTTCATCTTCTTTTCGGGCCGCTCCACAAACATGATGGCACGGAGGGAGGCTCCCGCTGTGTGACGCTTCTCCTCTTCTGACGGTTCCTAAATAAAGGGGGCGGAGCCACCAGTGACCCCGCCCCCTCTGACGCACGGGAACTTGACGGGACTTCCCTATGGCATTCCCCGTGACATCAGAGGGGGACAGAGTCACCCGTTACGTAACCCCGCCCCATTCTGACATCACGGGGAATGCCACAGGGGAGTCCCCCTCAAGTCCCATGCGTCAGAGGGGGCGGGGTCACAGGGTGGCTCCACCCCCCATTATTTAAGAACTGTCAGAAGAGGAGAAGCGTCACTCAGCGGGAGCCTCCCTCCATGCCATCATGAATGCGGAGCGGCCCAAAAAGAAGAAGAAGACAAGAAGATGAAGAGAAGATGAAGAGAAGAAGATGAAGAGAAAAAGATGAAGAGAAAAAGATGAAGAGAAAAAGATGAAGAGGTGAAGAGAGAAGCGTCACAGCAGGAGCCTTCCTTCCATGCCATCATGGATGCGGAGAGGCCCGAGGAGAAGAAGGGAAGAAGACACCGACGCCGCGGAGGAAGATGCCGGACGAGAACACCGAAGGAAGAACCAGAAGAAGAAGATGGAGGAAGAAACCAAAGTAAGATAGAAGAAGAAAGAAGATAGAAGAAAGAAGAAGCATTTAAATAAAGGAATTGTCAAAAACTGTCTCTTGTCATTTTTAACATTTTTGACAGTTTTTTTGTGAAATGGTAGGGGTACTTTTGTACCCCCTTACCATTTCACACAGGGGGAGGGCTGGAATCTGGGGGTCTCCTTGTTAAAGGGGGCTTCCAGATTCCGATAAGCCCCCCGCCCGCAGACCCCCACAACCACCGGCCAAGGGTCGTGGGGATGAGGCCCTTGTCCCCATCAATATGGGAACAAGGTGTTTTGGGGGCTACGGTTCAGGAGGGGGGAACGCTCTCTCGTCCCCCCTCTTTTTTTCCTGTGGCCTGCCAGGTTGCGTGCTCAGATAAGACTCTGGTATGGATTTTTGGGGGGACCCCACGCCGTTTTTTTTTTATTTTGGCGCGGGGCTCCCCTTAAAATCCATACCAGACCTAAACATGACACGACTCGAACTCGAAGCTCATCCCTAGTTTCAAACCATAACATACACAACTCATGAACTTACAAAGTTCAACTTTGAAAAAGTGTAGGCAATATCAGACATTAGTATGTCAAAACTGTGTTGATCTTGCCTTCATCAGATGGGGTAATGTCACCCCTGTAAAAGCCAAATTTTGAAGATGCACACAAATTGGGACTCTAAATGGGGATTTCCCTCCTGATCCCATGTCTAATGTCAACATGTGCTAGCTCCCATCATGGGGATCGATGGATGTGTTTCAGGGGGTGCAACCCCTTCCTCTCACCTACTTGAGTTGTAAGGAAGGGGTTGCACCCACAAAACGCGTACCTTGATATCCCGTGATGGCAGATAGCACTGCACTGTGTGCATCTTCAAAATTTGGCTTTGGCCTATACTGCTTAGAGATTGAGGCCTATATTGGGACAAGATTAGGATAGTTCAGCCTGACATTAGGGTTTGTCTTGTGTTGTGTCTTGCAGAGAAAATGGATCGCTTCAACGATCATGACTTTATCCCCCTATTCATCGATAAGTACAGGGAGCTGCCCTGTCTGTGGCAGGTGAAACACCCCTTTCATAATAATAAAAAAGAGGAAGGCAGCGCTGGATCAATTGCTGGAATTGGTGAAGCCGCAGATCCCCACGGCAAACATCCCCTGTTTGAAGGCCAAAATTGGTGGCATGAGGAGCACTTATATTAGGGAGCGCAAGAAGGTCCAGGATTCCCAGAGATCAGGAGCTGCAGCAGATGACATTTATGTACCCAGGCTGTGGTACTATGACAGACTGCGTTTTCTGTCAGACCAGAGTGAAATCAGGCAATCACTCTCCACTCTTCCTTCAATGTTTCCTTCCACCCCAGCTGAGGCTTCCGACGTCCAACCTGGGCCTTCCAGCCAGGAAGAAGTGGAGGAGCCCAGCTTGAGTCAGGTATAGCATTGTTCAACATACTTCTTGTCCAAATATTAATGATGTTAACTAGATGTTATTATTGATCACCAATTTCTGATTTAACAAAGTGTTTTACAGATCAATAGACAGTAGTGGCCAAAAACGATTGGGACAAGAATGAAAAATGCTGGGGTCAGAATGATAGTCTTTTCTATTTATTAACATTCAATTTGCAACAGTCATGAGCTGAAAATTGTGTGTGATTGATTAACTAAAACTATGTCTCTTTTTCATACACAGGAAAGCCTCAGCCAGGAGGAGGCTGTGGAATGTGGCAGCCAGAAGGTGGCTGGGCCCAGTAGCCTGACCGAATCCCAGGTCCCTCCCCTCCGCCTTAAAAAAAAAAGGCCCAGGAAGGGGAGGAACCTGGAGAAGGCAGCACTTGGGTTAATTTGTCAGGCTACAGCAGCCCTCAGAACCCCCCCCAATCTTCAAGAGGACTATGCCTGCATGGCAGCCTGCAAAATGCAGGAAATGGAGGAGGGCCAACGCCTCTTCTGTGAGGAAGTGATCTTACAAGCCCTAAATAAGGGGTTGAGGGGCGAACTCACAAGCAAAAGACATGTTTGTGAGTTCGACCATCATTCTCCTCCTCCACCTCCTGCCACAACTCCAACACCACAGCCTGGAAGCAAGCGTGGAAGGAAGACAAGAAAGTGATGGCCTGGGTTCAGTCTGGTCTGACAAAAGACACAGGCTGTTGGAAGACCACAGCCTCGGGACATATTTGTCATCTGCTGCTGTTCCTGATCTCTTGGAGTCCTGGACCGGATTGTGCTTGCTATTATATGGACTCCTCAAGCTACCAATTTTTCCTGTAAAAATAGTTGATGTGTGCCCTGGGGTACAAAGGCTTTGCCAATTTTACCAGTTTATCCAGCGTTGCCTTCCTCTTTATTTTGTTATGACCTCTAATAAATGTATATATTTTTTTTCACAAATACTTGCCTATGTGTTTTTCTTAAAAAAAGGACAGTTTGTTTGTGAGTAGGCAGGTATCTTTTAAAAAATACAATGTCAAATTAACAAGGGACACCAACACCTAACAACCTCCTTGAGGTTAAAAAATACAAGATAATAATGGTGTTGTGGTAACGACACACAAAAACGACAAAAAATATTATGGAGATCACTAGAAAAAAAACAAAACAAAAAAAAAAACAGGAGATCTTGATAAAAAAATAAATAAAAAAAGAGATCTATAAAAATAAATTCTAAACATTATTATGGAGATCTGACCAAAAAAATAGAAATATTATTCAGGAGATCACGAGAAATAATAAAGAAATCAGTTTGTCAGAACTCTGTGTGAATATCAGCAGCAAAACAACTTCATTATTCTAGCATTATAAAGAAGAAGAGAATGCGCTGCATTAAAAGATTTCAAAATTTGCAGCGTGACGAATGTGCCATCTCCATTACGAACGTTAGTTTTACCAGATCGATCTCTTCGGTCTCGTACTTGCTTCAGAGCATGCATGGAATTTTGTGTGTCAGAATTGTCTACGCACGCTCGGAATTTACGACAACGGATTTTGTTGTCGGAAAATTTGAGATCCAGCTCTCAAATTTTTGTTGTCGGAAATTCCGAGCATGTGTAAACGGCATTAGTCTGGTGGCCAATAGGATACGAGTTGTAACGTGCCGGAAGGGTTTAAGAATTTTTTTGATAGATTTAATACTGCAAGGTCAGGTGAGGGAGGTACTTGGCTATTAGTCACGTCGGATATGATTTAAAGATCTCCAACAGGTGCCAGGAGTTTGAGGGCTAAAGGATGCTATTTTAGCAGGTGTCATGTACCATCTAAGCAATATTTTTTGGGTAAGTTCCCAGAGAGCAGAGCATTCCGTAGCTTTATAGATGGTTTGTAAAGCCTGTTGCCATTGTTTGTCAGAGTAGCAGTAATCCAGGTCGGCCTCCAAGTGGAAATGAGGTAGTGTTTTAGTAAATGTGTCTTTTTGGTGTAGAAGATTATAAAAGTGGGATATGCCTCTTGTCTTGGAGGTAGGATTCGTTAAGCATTCCCATGTCGTTAGGGGTATGACATAAAGAGGAAGTGGCATTGCTTGTAGGCAGTGCTTTACACAGTTTGCCCAGATTTGAGTAACTGTTTTTCAGGGTGCAGACTACTACATTTCATAACCGCAATAAAAAAAGTATAACCTACCAAAAATTGAAGGAGCTGGGTGGAAAATCACCATCCAGTGATTGCACAAGGCAATATTGTATTGAATACAATATTTAACAGTGGAAATTTCTTCATCCATGTTATTTAGTGTGGATGGAGGAATCTATAATTTCTTTCACTAAACCCATTGACTGAATGAGAGATTTCTATGTATGGTTAACTAGACCAAGAAAACTCTAGGTATGGGATTGTGTATATAGGATTGTAAAAATTGTATAAAAAAAAAATTCCCTTTTTTTGGTTGAACTAGATGGACTTGTGTCTTTTTTCAAGCAGACTATGTAACAACAGTGAACCAATATTCAGACAGATTCAACAATGGCAAACCTGTATCACAGATTTCTCATTTCCAGGAAGTGAAGCAATCCATCAGCCATGGTAGTTGATATAATTGATGGATTTAGGACCTTACTCTACCACACACTGGCTCTGGGATCAACCTTCTTCTCCTCTTTACTCCTCTCTTTCCCTTTTTTTCTCATCTTCTCTCTCCCGTCCCTCTTATGATTTTTGAAGTGCTTTCATGCACAGACTCTCCACAACTACTACTGTTGGATTGGTTGAATATCTTTATTCAAATTGTATCCTCTTAAAACCTCTTCACCAATACTCTAGGTTATATAACGTAATATATTACATGTTTTGTACTTTCACTTACTCATGTAATAATGAGCTTCATTCCAACTGTCATCACATATTCATTAACATGTATGTTATGCCTATTAGTGTGAACTAAATACAATCTTTTGACAAGGAAATCTTGCTTGTAAAGCTCTAACTGGAGCTTTTGGTCAGGGGGTCTTGTACAATGCCTTATGTTTTGTTTTTTGTTTTTTGTTTTTTTACCTATATAAATTACCTGTGTTATAAATTATTCTTGTCGAGGAAGGTGTAAAGCATACTGTATTATACAGGTATAATAATTTCATGTTGCTTTATCTAGCATACACCAAAATCATTAAAGTTTAACAATTGCTATATATACACACACACATACACACAAGTACACTGAATTGAAGTGATTGTAAAGTCTCTTTTTTTTTTTCTATTTAAATAACAAACATGTCATACTTAAAAATATAAATAAACGTGCCTGCGCTGAAAAAACAGATATATCCCAATAGTTGGGAGGTGCATATATAGTGTAAAACTATACTACAAAATTTCAATATAAAAAAAAAAAAAAAAAAAAAAAAATAATATGCTAGTAATATATAAATTATAGAATGAATACAATCCTATTAGGCACAGGGATCACGTGCCTTCCTCTGGGGGATCTAGGCACGTGATCCCTGTGCCGAATACAGGTCAGGGAGGGGTAGGACGGAGCTGTCAGCAACAGAGGTAGATGAGGAACGACACACCGCACGCCATACAAACGCTTGTCTTATACAAACACTCTCTGGAAAGATTGGTGCACTCACGCACCTACATATTGTGAGTACCCTTCTGGAGGGAAGTTTTAATATATTTTAAATAAATCCCTACTGTATCACACTATGGAGCTTTTTCTTTCTTGTATGTGAGACTATCTGATGACATCTGAGAGTGGTGGAGTTTATACCAGCATACCCTGTATGAGCCCAAGGGGTGGCTCCAATGCGTGTTTAGACACCGTTTAGTTACCGTGTCACACGCTCAGAGGTAAGCGCAAGCACAAGTGGGGGGTCACAGGAGAGCACTGAAGCATGCTGGATTGTGAACACCATTAAGGAGGAGCATGAGGAACACTCTTTTTTGTGGACACCACTTACTTGCACTTTATGTGTTGATATCAATGAATTGAACTTTTTAAATGTGGACACTTGATTTTGCACTTTGATCTTATATTTATAACCACATATATATATTGTTTTTTTGCATGTTGCACTTTATGGGATACTTTTATATAAGGATTGTATTCATTCTATAATTTATATATTACTAGCATTTTTTTTTCTATTGAAATTTTGTAGTATTTTTTACACTATATATGCACCTCCCAACTATTGGGATATATCTGTTTTTTCAGCGCAGGCACGTTTATTTATATTTTTTGGTTTATGCACGAAATAAAACGTGGTTAGTGTTTGCAGCTTATCTATATTTGTTTCACCTCACAGAGGCATCAGTCCATCTTTGGCTCACAAGACCCCCACATAATTAAACATGTCATACTTACCTGCTTTGTTGCAGTGATTTTGCACAGAGCAGCATGGATCCTCCTCTTCTCGAGTCCCTCGAGGGAGCTCCTGGCTCTCTCTTTTGTTGAGTGCCCCCACAGCAAGCAGCTTGCTATGGGGGCACCCGAGCTGAGCTGCAGCTCCATTTATCCATTCAGACACGGCACTGCGGTTTGGCCTTGCCCCCTCTCTCTCCTGAGTGGCTAACCAAGTTTGATTGACAGCCGTGGGAGCCAATGGTGCCGCTGCTGTGTCTTAGCCAATCAGGATGGAAAGTCCCGGATGGCCAAGGTACTGGTGGACATAGTTGGATAGAGAGGGGGGCTCAGGTAAGTATTAGGGAGGCTAGTGGAGGCTGCTGCACACAGAAGGCTTTTTATCTTAATGCATATGCATTAAGATAAAAAAAAACCTTTTGACTTTACAATCACTTTAAGTACAAGGGAAATAAAGCACTGATTCTTATTCTCTGCCTTTTAAGACAATCGGTTGGAGGTGAAATACACAATTTTATCATTGTTATCTAGATGTAAAGCATTGCAGTCATAGAAGACACAAATAAGGCAACACAAAACAGTGCTGTATAAGAGCCAATACATAGCTATAAATGAGTTCCATACATCAATGTAATAAGATAAGCAGTGAAAGCTATTTTGCCATGGGAATCTTAAATTACAGCAATCTAGAGCTTCCCAGAGTAAAGATGGGAAAACAAGATGTAGGATTTGCTATCTAAAGGGAATGTTTCATTAACAACAAAGTATTGTTTACTTGGTTAAACACGTAAGAAAACCTAGGTGCATCGATGGAATGTTTAGCCTTGCATTTGTTCTAATTTGGACATTTGCTCACGCTTCTAAATGTTTAGTCAAATTGCTGTAGAAGCCATTTGGGTGCTGTTTCTTCTAACAGTAACAGGATCAGAAGTTTGCCAGTTTCTTTTAAAGTTTTAAAGATTAAAATATAAAAGATTTAAAGATTATTTTAAAGAACAACAACAATAAAGAGGGGTTAAATGCAAGGTGTATTGTAAATAGGTACATGGGCATTTAGGCATATTGCTTTTATGTTATGTCTAATATTTTTGACTACACAGTATTTGGAACAATTTGCAATTTAGTTCTGCATAAAAAAAAAAAAAAAAAAAGGGTGCATTCGATGTCTCTAGGCTTTAATATACACTTCTAACCCATTAAAAATGAATGGGTGTCCTTAATGCAAGTCAATTGAACCCAAAATATAATAAACAGATTCAGTGCCTAAAGGTTCAAATATTGTATTCCACACAGGTATTTAAAAATCCTGAATTGTGGACTTAATCACATTAAAAAAAAAATCTAAATTACCAAAATCTACAGACCACAAGCCACATGTCAATAATAGATCACAAATTTAATTGTATAGCACATGTAAATAGAAACGCGTTAAAAACCACGGTTAGCTTTAAAATATCTTGCATCATAAGTATATTCCATCCCTACTGGAGTGTGGTTCTGTCCCAACTACAGTAGTAGCACAAAAGGTTGTAGGATAACATGTTCTTGTGACATTAACCAATAACAACCATCTAGATGGCATGTTGGCATCAAGCTCTCACCCTGCTGAGCCTGTTGAGATACATCAGACCACTGTGCAGCATTACCTGCTTCGCACAGCCCTGTCAGACTCCCGCATGGCCAAAGACAAGCTAGCACCCGGCCAGCCCCCAGGGAAAGTCTGGCCTCCTCCCTTCACTATGTCAGCTGCCCATGTCTTAAAGGACACTGCTCACCGCTCCACAGTCAGACCCTCCGGCTTCTACAACCAGGTCAGCACTGCTTCATATCACACACACAGGAGATGGTCTAGCAGAGCTACCTTTCTCAGCTTCAGGGGGCTCCTCTGCATCTGAAGCCACAGCCCTCCTTTCTGCCTTCCGGGCTGTCTTGGGCATCCAAAATGGAATCATCTCTCTGTATTGAACTAAACGCCCTTAAACAACAGGTCTCCACATCGGAGACCACTGTGTCAGCTCTGGCTACCACCCCAAAAAGACCTTGCAGCTAGTATAATGGCACTTGAGTCTGCATCCACAGTGCATCCTCAACGCTTATGGCAGCATCAGCTCTGTATAGAGGACAGTGAGAACCGGAGCCACAGAAACAATATCAGGCTGCAAGGTATACCGGAGGCAACCTCAGGTACTAATTTAAGACCCACTGGTTTATCTATCCTCAATAAGGTCCTGGGTAGGGAGGCTAAATCCCCTATCGAACTGGACAGAGTGCATAGAGTGGGGGGGCCCGTGGGGACTGAGGTGGCTGCCCTCGAGATGTTCTCTGTCAGGTTCATTATTACACTCTGAAGGAAGAATGAATGCGTATGGCATGGCGCTTGGGTCCAGGACTTTGACGGAACCTCAATCCAGTTGTACCCAGACTTTTCTCGTAATACACTATACATGCAGCAAGTGGTCCAACCCTTGCTTCATTTGATACGAGAAGCCAGAGCTACCTATACATGGGACCACCCCTTCAGTGTCAAGGTGACCCGCGGTGATAAATTTGTTTTGTCAAATCCAGATTAACTCCCTGACTTCTTTCTCTTTCTTGAGCAAGACCTGGTCTGGTTGGACCCCCAAGATGACCATCCTTGACTTTCGAGTCTTGGCCCTCTCCCACGCCGCAGGCGTCCAAGGTCTAGATATGCATCTTCTGACCCTAGAACACGTCGGCCTACATCACCAGAAGCTCTTTTCTGATGAGTCCTGAACTGGTCTTTCTTCCACCTAATGCACTACAAGGAGGTCACACCTGTCACTTTGGATTCCTGCCAGGTTTGCCTTGGGATCGTTGTCTCACTTGTGATTTTCTCCTATTGATGCATGTCAGCCAGACCATTTAGTTGGACCTTAATCAGTCAGAATGTTTTATAGAAGTATGGGTCCTTTCCTTGCCCTTTGCTGGTGAAGCTATATCTAGCTGGGGTTTAGGAAGGATAGTAGAATTTTGTTATATAATATATGTATATATTGTTATAGGCTCTGTCTGGTACCAGACCACACTGGCCTTCACTGTACCTTCCCATTTTATTTGCAGTACTGATGATGGTATACTTGCTGGTTATGTCTCTTCCCGTTTAGTAATTTTCCCCTTCTACCCAATTATAAGTACTATTTGATTCGCCTGAAAGAGCGAGCCTTATATTTAATATACATGGTCTTCCCCACACACACACATACATACACACACACATATATATACACATACACACATATACACATATATATATACATATGATACTTATGCCTGCTATGCTGTCGGGACCACAACTCAGGTCTCTTCACTTCGGCCTCTCCCCCACAATAGGACTGGCACGGATTGTGGCTAATGCGTGATCTTTCATGTAGTGTCAATGCAGCCTCATTGTGCCATCAATACAGCCTCACTGTGCACATCTGCAGCCTCACTGTGCCCATCTGCAGGCTCACTATGCCCATCTGCAGCCTCACTGTGCCCATCTGCAGCCTCATCAGTGCCCTCAATGCAGCCTCACTGTGCCCATCTGCAGCCTCACCAGTACCTTGATTACACAGAGCGGGTATCTCCCACTGTGTCATGGAGCGGGGGTTAACTGTTCTGTCTGAACTGTCCACTGTAACAAAGCCCCTCCTAGACCATGATAGACAGAACACTTATTCAATTTCCCGGCATTGAATCAGTGTTCTGTCTATCACGGTCTAGGAGATGGGGCTTTATTACAGCAGAAAGCCGCCGAACAGTTCAGACCCCAGCACCATGACAGAGGGAGATAACCATCTCCTGCTGTGTGTGATTACACAAGGGAGGAGAGGAGGGAGGACTCTGCACTTAGATTGGCGGGAATTGGTGGGGAGCAGAGCAGAGCCCCATGAATGAGTGGAGATAGATAAATCACTCCGCCAGGAAAGGCAGGCTGGGACTTGAGCCACCACTGACATGCAGTATGGCCGCGGAAGTGACATTTCCCAAAACACAAGCAATAGTCCCTCCCACACACCTGCAAGAACATCTACAGAGACCCAAATCAAAAAAAAAAAAAAAAAAAAAAAAAAAAGGGAGGGGCGCTGGTTGGAGAAATTGTATTTATTTTTTTTTATTCTGCATGCATTCTTCTCTGTCAGATTGCCCAGGCTCGCCCCGGTACAAAAGGGCCAGTCATACTGGCTTATCAGTGGCCCCGGCTATATGACCAATTGTCAAAGTGTAACCAGAACTGGAAATTAAACAAACTTAACAAATGGCCTGCTTTAGAATTGGTATATACAGGCTGTTACTCTAGCAGTTTAACTATGCTGCCTAATTTACTGCTGTGCTAATTTTTTATAGGTCTGTTGCAGTAATGAAATATAAATGATGCCTTTAAAATATTGCTATGATCAATCCATTTTTGAAAAGAATACATGCTTTTTTAATATAATTTTCAACCAAAACTCATGCCAGGTTTTCAATAACAGAAGGTCCATTAGCATGCAGCAGGATGACTGCGAATTGTACCTTTGAGTGTGCAGCAATGCAAAGATAATGCAGAGAATTATTTGCTGGAATGCTCGTTCATAATTCATGCATACAAACCAAGCCAGCTAAACGCTTGTCCTTCTCTGCAAATTGTCCTCAGGAAAAGTTGTTCTGTGAATTAGCTTGTGCATGCTCATGAAAGCTAATATGTTATCAGAACATAAGGTAGGCTAACATGCATGAACTGGATGCGCATGTAAAATTGCTTCCCAGCAGGCATTTGACTTTCCCAGAAGAGGTAGCTGCGTACATCATTTAGTGGAATTAAAGTAAAAGAGGAATATTCTCCTGCTGTGCAAGTGCTGCTTGAATTCTTCCTTCTGAAAAGTTGTATTACGAGTTTTTATTTTAAAACTTTTATATTGTTCTATTTTCAGTAATACGTATATCATCAAATTAAAATGTCTAATTAGGAACTGTACACCAACCAATGTAGTAGGGAATGCATAATACTTCAATACTATACAGAAAATAATACATCTAAAATAACCTCTGCAGTCTACAGCCATAAGCTTTGCAATGTGAACATGTGAGACAGAGTCAGGGACTGCCACTAGTAAATTAATTTTTAAAGTAGGCCAGTAGAGGAATGCCCATTTACTCACCAAACTAAGATGCAGGCGAAAGCCCTGTTATCTCCATTTTCCACAATTTACCTGGTTTCCTGCCTCACACCACTCTGTGGCAGGCAGACCTTAATGAAATGTAACTGTGCGACAGTTCAATAAAGTTTGTATATTAAAAAAAAAAATAACACTGCCATGCGCCGTGATCAGCACATCGCCACCGCTGCCATCCGCCGCAAACTAGCCTCTGCTTCTAAAGCAACTGCTGGTGTGAATGTACCCTAAAGGTCATAAAGTTATTTTATGCTTCTGTTTTTAGAATTCCATATTTTACATCTATGAATGGATTTGTTTGTTAGCAAATCCATTCATAGTTTTGCTGCCCATAGATGAGTCCGTTTTTTTTTGTTCAACCAAAAACAAACTCAATTTCCCCCATCCACACCCTATGTGGATGAGGGAATCCTCTCTGCTGAGCTACAGTATTATATTTTTATAGTAGGGAGTCTTCCCTGCCATCAGAACACACTAGTCATTGTTGGAGGGCAATAGCTGCTGAACTAGGCAAATTTCAATGTACGTATGGCTGGCTTCAAGTTAGCACAGTGGCCGGTCACCATTGTCCTCTTCAGCCTACTACATTTATATGATCCTCGAAGAATGCTGTGAGATCGGGACAGCATTGGGCACAGTGCTCTCAGCTTATTAGTACAGTTGCACTGTCGGATTGGAACTTTGCAGGTTTTGCTTATACATGATTTGGAGGGACTAATTTGGAGGGACTGTCCCTGATTTGGAGCAATGTCCCTCTTTCCTCCTCATCTGTCCCTCATTTTGGTCTGATCTATATAGCTGTATATAAGATTCACTTTTTATCTATCAAAAAGAAAAAACAACTGTGGTGGATGACCGAAGAATTCTTTCCCTGGTGAGGAAAACACCCTTCACAACAGTTGGCCAGATCAAGAACACTCTCCAGGAGGTAGGTGTATGTTAGTCAAAGTCAACAATCAAGGGAAGACTTCACCAGAGTGAATACAGAGGGTTCACCACAAGATGTAAACCATTGGTGAGCCTCAAAAACAGGAAGGCCAGATTAGAGGTTTCCAAACATCATCTAAAAAAAGCCTTCAAAGTTCTGGAACAACATCCTATGGAGAGATGAGACCAAGGTCAACTTGTACCAGAGTGATGCAAGAGAAGAGTATGGAGAAGGAAAGGAACTGCTCATGATCCAACGCATACCACCTCATCAGTGAAGCATGGTGGTGGTAATGTCATGGCTGGAACTGGTTTTCTTATATTTATTGATGATGTGACTGCTGACAAAAGCAGCAGGATGAATTCTGAAGTGTTTCGGGCAATATTATCTGCTCATGTTCAGCAAAATGCTTCAGAACTCATTGGATGGTGCTTCACAGTGCAGATGGACAATGACCCTAAGCATACTGCGAAAGCAACCAAAGAGTTTTATAAGGGAAAGAAGTGGAATGTTATGCAATGACCAAGTCAATCACCTGACCTGAATCCGATTCAGCATGCATTTCACTTGCTGAAGACAAAACTGAAGGGAAAATGCCCCAAGAACAAGCAGGAACTGAAGAAAGTTGCAGTAGAGGCCTGGAAGCGCATCACCAGGGATGAAACCCAGCGTCTGGTGATGTCTATGCATTCCAGACTTCAGGCTGTAATTGACTGCAAAGGATTTGCAACCATGTATTAAAAAATGAAAGTTTGATGGATGATTGTTAATCTGTCCCATTATTTTGGTCCCTTAAAAAGTGGGAGGCACATATACAAACTGTTGTAATTCCTACACCGTTCACCTGATTTGGATGTAAATACCCTCAAATTAAAGCGGAAAGTCTGCAGTTAAAGCACAGTGTTCATTTCAAATCCATTGTGGTGGTGTATAGAGCCAAAATAATTAGAATTGTGTCGATGTCCCAATATTTATGGACCTGACTGTATAGTCAGATGAAGGATAACATCAACCAAGCTCAACAGCACTGGAGCCGGCCCCCACACAGCAAGGCTTCCCTCTACGGGCACCTAATAGTATCTTAGACCATAAACATACAGAAAGGAGTGCCAGACCAAAACTGGACTGTCCATTGCTGTTCAGCAACTGCTGTCAGGTTGTTCCTCCATGAGAGTGTTAAATAATGGTTTTAATATACAGTAGATCTGTGAAGTCACTGGTTCTCTTAGTCCATCCAAGTTTTATCCAGTGTTAAACCCTGATTATGATGTTCTGGGATGATGCCCCTGAAATGCATTGGTTCTCTTTAACAATTAAAACTATCTTGGACACTTATATAGTTTTGGTCTTGCAGTCCTTTCTATATTTTTATAGATAGAACCAGCATATGAACAGCTAGGCAGCTGGCCCCTATCATGCCCTTGGATTCCTTCAGATGTTGGCCTGTGTTACCCTAGCTACCTTGGACTTTACTAAAAGGGACCATATTAAGAAAAGTGCATATAACTTTTTTTTTTTTTTTTTTTGTTAATGGTTTTACTGATTTGCAACTACAGTACACCCTTTATTGTTAGAGAGTCTTATAGAGAATACAGAATGCTATACAACCACATGTCACCCTGAATCGGCCACAGAGACATTCCTCCTCGTCATCCTGCATGCCTCCACTCCTTGCCATCCTGAACCCATTTTGATTATTGATTCTCACTTTGCACCTGTTTTCCAATCGGAGAAAGCTTTGGACTCAATGAGAAAATACAAAGGATAACCTGAATGGTGTCCATGTCACATGAGCGACCTCTGTTAACTATGCAGCAGGGCAGCTGCTTGGCAGGGTACCAGGAAGCTGGTAGAGACACTTAGCTGTAGTAACCATTTCTGCTACAGATAATTCTAGCTTCCAAGGCGTTCCCATAGGTATGGCACATACATAGTTACATGCTGGACCAATGTAACTATGTAAAAAATGCCATACCTAAACTTCAGCTTTAAAATATATTGCCATAGTCCTAGTGTGTTTTGTGCGGGTAGTGGGCTGTGCAGTTGATATCGAGCATATCTGTCTGATCTTTGGACACTCATACAACTCATGAATTCAGATGATTGGGATGTTTTTATGACTCTTCTTACTATGTACCTTTAATAATGACAGGTCAGAGTTCACAAATCAGGATTCATGAACAAAATGATTAGCAGAAAAGACAAATCATACATTCAGGGGAATTGCAGTTTGCAGAAAAAAGAAAATTCTCTTAATCTCAAGGATTAATTTTGCTAACCTAGTCCAGTGTATTACATCAGACCTCGAAAATGTGCATAACTCAAAGAAATAACATCTTCATAAATTCACAGACATAGGTTATAAAAAAAAAAAAAAAAAAAAAAGCTATAGAATGAGTCGGTTTTGAATTCCTGAGCCACATATACTGTAGCCTAGGATCTTGTCAGCACAGCAGCTCCCCTTTCTGCATCTCTCTCTCTCTCTCTCATATGAGTCAGTGCTTCACTTCAGTCACATGAACAGCATGGTTAATAATGGACGCTCTAGATGGCCTGGTTTCTCCCTCTGTCCTACAGTTTGTGAGAAATAACTATTTATGTTTGTACATTGGACCTTACAATTCAGTTCAGTGACAATGGGGTGATATTTGAACTTAGTAAAGCAGCTTTATTAAGAAATACATTTTTTAAATATGCATTGCATTTATTTTGGCATATTTATGCAACCCACCCAAGGGTTGTCAAAGACGTTAACAGGGCTTTGACATCAGCAATAAACTGTGCAATCTTTAATGTGACCATCTCTTCAGCAGATTTAAAAGGTGACTAGCACTAACCAGCTGCCGTATGACCATTTGCACATCACCCTATATCTACAGCAGTTAAAAAATGTCAAGGAAAATAACTGAACCAAAACAATCAGGATTAAGTGCATGTGACCAAAAAGCAACTTTTTTTCTAGTGATACAGAAGTTGGAGAGTTGTTGAATAACAGATATATCATTAAGGATCTGCATGTTTTTAAATAATAAATAGAGGACGGGGGACTTTTGCGGCATAATGGAACTTTTCTGCGAAATTCAGCAAAATATAGCACTGGTTAGAGAGTTATTACAAGCAGAGCCCATTTGCAGACCTTTTTATGTCACATACGGAAATACAAATCAAACCGACATTGTTGGAAAACAAGACATTAACTATTATCAAAATGGAAGTATATTAATTTGACACTAGAGGGAGCAGTTTCTCTTGTCATGCTTGGGAGCATTTACTAGGTAGTATAAATGGAATGCAGGCATAGTACAAGCAAGACTGGGTTTTACAGGGCTGGAATTCATTGAACAAATCAGTTTATTGAAAAGCTTAGGTTACTCACTACAAAAAAGGTACATATTCTAATTCACCAAGATCCCTAACAATCAATATTTACAATCAGAAAACATTGATTTTCTTCTATACCTTATCACCTGGTTTCTCAAGTGATCATTAGAAACCCATTTATAGAACAGTTTCTCCATGTGAAAGCATGCATTTATTTATCTTAATTTCTTTGTTGTGGGGAGGATTTCAAATTCAGCATCAATAATAGGCCTTGTAATAAAGGCGGATACACATTTCAGTACAGACATCACAACACTTCACTTATGCCTAGTACACACAATGAGAAAATAAGGAAAAAAAATACAACTTTGGAGCGATCATAGGATAATCTGATCGTCAGTACACAGCTTTTGAGAGCTGATCACGACAGTTCACGCTAAATTAACCTGAAGGGACAAGCGCAAAAAATCTTCTCATACGATCCTGAACGTACGATTTTTGTTCAATCAGTACAGTATTCATCTGTAAAATAAAATCAAGTGACCAAGACCACGCATGTTCGGAAACAAAATAATAAATTACAATACATTACATAATTATGGGAAGTTGTATTTTGTCTTACGAGAATTTGCGCAACTCTAGTAGCTTATTAGTTTGATATGAGACTAGCATGCAAAAAGAAAGGACAATCATTTGTCTGATTCTCATTGCGTGTACTAGGCATTATTCTAATTCCAGACTAGCAGATATTCCTATGATACCCCTTTCAGACCACTGGTCCTTTTGTTTAAAGGATACTTTCAGCTGAAATGTAAAAACACAATCTGGTTTAGGTGCATATCTACAAGCATAGAAGCCCATGCAGCTCCTATGTACCACATCTTCCACCTTTAATTGAAACTGGGATCTGCTTGCTATTTCTGTGTGATTTTGGTAATCTATGCTGCCTTCAAATTCTTTACCTCTGCTCATATCACTGTGATGTTTATTTTGCTTTCTTATTGTCTATACCAGGGATCTCCAAACTTCGGCCCTCCAGCTGTTGCGGAACTACACGTCCCATTAGGCATTGTAAAACTGACATTCACAGGCATGACTAGGCATGATGGGAATTGTAGTTCCTGAACAACTGGAGGGCTATAGTTTGAGGACCCCTGGTATATACCTAAATTATGAGCTGTTCTTATCTTTATGACCGTGACCCTTCTGCTCTCTTGCAGTGTGCCTTGGTGTGAGAAGTTCATTCTGTTAGCCACATGTTCCCCCTATGCAATCCTGACTAATTCATTGGCAATACCCCCACCCAAACTCAGTATAAATTTAGGCCTTCTCTAGGGGATGCACAGCCAGGGGTTTGCACAGGCAGGGAGTGCAATGGCAACTATCATCTTGGATCAAGTATTCGTACTACACTTCGGCACAGCATTTCTTCGATTGCACAAAGCGAAAATCCTTAACAGATTACTGCAGAACACTAAACAGACTACAGGTGACCTGATTCTCCATGAAACTTTTTCATCTCTCATCCAGGCTTACTCTCAATCTCACCACTCTGTATCATGCACTCCCTACACTTCCTTCTCACAGTTGCATCCTCTCTCCTTCACCCATATTCTCCACCCCACAGATCTATCTATCTATCTATCTAATAGATAGATAGATAGATAGATAGATAGACCTTCACTCCTGTCTTCACCTTATTACTGCATGTATCAGCTCCTTCTAATTCTGAACCCATATACCAATAAAACCTGCAGGACACGTCCCCCCATATAAGTCACATTCCCATATCACCTCTCTCATCCTTTTGCTTATCCTAACTTCTGGAGATATTTCCCCAAATCCTGGACTGCCATCATTTACCTTTGGCAAACATACCCAGCACCCCCCATCCTTTGATAGCAGCCGCAATCCACACAAGCTCATTTTTATTCCTCTTCTGCCTAGAACCATCCTCCCCCTCTCCTGTGCCCTTTGGAAAGCCCACTCTGTTTGTAACAAACTCACCACCGTCCATGACCTATTTATCAAACTCCCTGAACCTACTTGCAATTACAGAGACCTGGATTCAAGAATCTGACTTTCCTTCTCCTGCTGTTCTCTCCTATGGTGGCCTCCTGTGGACTCACTCTCCCGAGCCTAGTGGACGGAAAGGAGGTGGTATTGGAATCCTCCTCTCCCCTCAAAGCACTTTTTAGGTTCTTCATCCACCCCCCTCTCTGTCCCTCTCCTCATTTGAAGCTCACTGTATTTGTTTATTTTCTCCAGAGTGATTGAGAATTACTGTGATCTATCGGCCCCCTGGACCGGTATCAAGCTTCCTTGACGACTTCTCTGCCTGGCTACCCTACTTTCTGTCTTCTGAAATTCCAACAATAATTCTTGGTGACTTCAACATCCCTGTTAATCTTAACACTCTTGCTACTTCTAAGCTGCTGAGCCTAACATCCTTTATTGACCTAAAACAATGGGCACACGCTTCTACTCACTCTGTTGGCAACTGCCTTGACCTCATATTCTCCTACCTATGCACTCAGCACAACCTCTCCAATATTCCTTTTCCTCTCTCTGATCACCACCCTATTAGTTTCACTCTCTCCTTATCGTCTTCCTCCTTGCCTTTCAACTACCAAACTATTACCTGTAGAAACCTTTGCCATCTGAACCCTTCTCTTCTTTTTCTGCTACAGATTGTCTCTACGACAAAATCTCCTCCTTGACCTGCCCCAATTTGGACACTTATGTCTGTCAACAACAGTTCACTGTCATCCACCCTGGATACCTTCACCCCCCTCACTATACACAGAATCAGGCCCCTGACCACTATAACCCTGGCAGACAGACAATACCAGAAGTCTCTAAAAACGTAGCTGCGCTCTTGAGCGTCTGTGGCGTAAGACTATGTCACAGCAATATTTCAGCCAATATAAATCTGCCCTCCAAAAATACCATTCCTGCCTCCACACCGCCAAACAGACCTTCTTGATCACTCTCATTAACACCCTCACGCAGTCCCCGTCAACTCTTCTCTACCTTTACCACTCTACTTCGTCCTCCATTACTCCCACCCACTAACTTACTCACTGCCCAGGAGATTGCTGATCACTTCAAAAACAATTTGTCTCGAGATGTCCAATGTACAGATATCTCCCTCACTTTACACTCCTTGTCCTCCTGCACAATTAATACTTCCCTTTTTTAACCCAGCTACTATAGAGGATGTCACTAAACTTTTTTCTAACACCCACCTAACCTCCTGCCCCCGGGACCCTGTTCCTTCTCAAATACTACGATCACTATCTGGCTCTATCCTACACTCCTTCAGTCTGGATTTCTCCCACAGCACTCCACAGAAACTGCCCTCCTAAAACTCACAAATGACTAACAGCCAAAACCAACGGTCATTATTCTGTACTGTTACTCTTGGACCTTTCCGCTGCCATTGATACAGTTGACCACCCCTCCTGCTCAAAAAACTCAATTTGCTTGGTCTCCATGGCTGCGCTCTCCGTTGGACACCTTCAGTGTCATTTACAACTCCACTTCCTCCTCTCCAACTCCTTTTACCATTGGGGTCCCCCAAGGTTCTGTCCTTGGGCCTCTACTATTCTTGATCTACACATCCTCCCTGGGTCAGCCGATAGCCTCCCATGGCTTCCACTAACACTTATATGCCGATGACACCCAAATCTATCTCTCTGCCCCTCAGCTCACCCCATCAGTCTCCTCATGCATCACTGATTTACTAACAGATATCAGCCTGGATGTCAAACCAATTCCTCAAACTGAATCTATCTAAATCCGAGCTCTTAATATTTTCTCCCCTACGTGCCCCTTCCCCTGACTTCTCTGTCAAGATCAATGTACATCTAACAGTCCGTCCCCACATGCCAGGGTGCTAGGGGTAATCTTAGACTCTGAACTGTTCTTTCAGGCCCACATCCAATTCCAGTCCAAATCATGCCGCCTTAGCCTCCGCAACATTTCCAGAATACACCCCTTTTTAACTAATGACACCACCAAGCTTCTAATTCACTCCCTGGTTATCTCTCGCCTCGACTACTGAAACTCCCTGCTCATTTGATTAACCCAACATAGACTACCCCCCTCCATAATGAATGCTGCTGCAAGACTCATCCACCTTACCAACCAGAGTCCTCCACCCCTCTCTGCCAATCCCTCCACTGGCTTCCACTCACCCAAGGAATAAAATTCAAAATACTAACAATAATTTACAAAGCCATCCATAACTCTGCCCCCAGCTACATCACTAACCTAGTCCCAAAATACCAACCAAGCCGCTCTCTTCGGTCCTCCCAAGACCTCCTGCTCTCTAGCTCCCTTGTCACCTTCTCCCATCCTCGTCTCCAGGATTTCTCCCATCCTTTGGAACTCCCTACCCCAATCTGTCCCATTGTCCCCTAATCTATCCATCTTTAGACAATCCCTGAAAACCCTTCTCTTTAAAGAAGCCTATCCTGCTTCTAACTAATATACTGTTTTACTTCCTCCATCAGCTCATCCCCCCACAGCTATTACCTTTTGTATCAATTGACCCTACCTTTTTAGATTATAAGCTCTAATGAGCAGGGCCCTCTGATTCCTCTTATACCAAATTGTAATGTAACTGTAATGTCTGCCTTTATTTTGTTAAGCGCTGCGCAAACGGTTGGTGCTATATAAATCCTGTATAATAATAATAATAATATGTAATCCATGTCTGAAAAAAAGATTGTAAATATGCAGTCTTGGGGGTTTAAATGAGCAGATGTTTCGGCGGGGGCGTGGCCGTGGCATGGAATGGAGCAGACGTGTGTGAGCCGAGCTCCGTCTAACCCGCTCCACACAGCGCTTAATGCAGCAGCATCCAATCTCCAGGCACCGGCCCAACGAGATGCCAGCGCGGAGGAAGCAATCCCCATTACCCCAGGGGACCCCCCCAACTCTGTTCCAGCTCTCTGGAGGCATATTTTAGCGGCGGAGGCTGGCGGCAAGGAGCAGAATCCAAGATGGTGCCATGGTGAGTCCTCTCAGGCTGCACACGAGGCATCCCAGATCCTATCAGCACGCCATCCACCTGCATCTCCTCCTCTCCCCTCCTCACCAGACTCTCAAGGGAGCCCCTTCAGCAGCCCAAGCCGTCAGCATGCAGGGTGGAACCGCAGCAATACCCCACGCAGATCACCTCATGGCTATCAGGTGAACCCTGTTGCTTCCCCCTCCTCTAGCCCCCAGATTCCCCCCGCACGGTTCCTGGGCGTAGGGGCTCGCAGATGGCTCTGGAAGATGGAGACCTGAGGTCACACATCTTAGCCCTCCCTACATGGGCTGATCTGGAGGGCTTTATGGCTCGGATGGAGAAAGCCTTCAGGAAGGAAATCGAAAATTTTCAGGCAGACACGGCTCATATTGGGGGCAGAGTGGAGGCCTTAGAGGCGGCAGTGGAGGACATTACCCCTTCCCTGCAGGCCCTACAGACACGCAGCAGGATGCAAGATCAACGTATTAACTCTTTGCTTGATCAACTTGATGTGGAGAACAGGAGCCGAAGGGTTAATATCCGTATACGCGGTTTACCAGAAGCCATGGGACCCAGGGACATTATCCCTTCCCTCCAGGGATTATTCACACAGATTCTGTGCAGGGAGGCTCCTGATCACATAGAGATTGATCGTGCCCATCGGGCCCTCAGACCCCCCTTTGATGATTCTGACAAACCCCGGGACATTATTTGCAAACTGCACAAATATACCATGAAAGAACGTATCATGTACCATGTCAGGGGAACCAGCCACGTGGATTTTGATGGAGCCCAGCTGTCCTTATTCCTGGACTTATCCAGACGCACGTTGATGCAGAGCAGGACTCTTAAGCCACTGTTAGCAGTCCTGCAGGACGCCCACCTAGTATACCGCTGGGTGTTCCCCTTCAGCCTCTCGGTCACCAAGGGAGGCCAGCAAGTCACTTTACTGAACAAGTCGGACTTACCTCACTTTCTTTCCCGCCTCGGCTTGCCTGAAGTGGACATACCCGATTGGCGCACACCCCCAGATGTCCCAGCTCCAGCTCGCCCAGGACCCTGGCGGCAGGCTCATCGCAGATGCCGCAACAAACCTCGTGATGGTACCGCTGTCGCCGCTGAGCAGGGTCCCTCTTCTTCCTTAGATGCACGCTAACGGCCTGTTATAACACCAGAGGTCTCAGTCTTCCATTCTCAGGACTGGTGTTTTATCTTTGTTTTTCATACATTTTGCTGCTGCAGATAATTTGAATGCACTTCTGATTTGCGGATGTGCTTATGTAATGGAGCGGGTCCCCTGGTGGGGCTCCTGCCTGATGTCTCCCCACTCACCCCCCATAGGTGAACTCCTGGGAGTTACACTCCTTGGCCGAGGATGTCCACGGTGTGTAGGTTACCCGATCCTTTTGGGGCCGGCTGGCCGAAAGGTGACCCCTGCACCGGAGTTAGTGTTGCTTACTTGCCCACTGGGCATTATGTTTTTTTTCCCTTTTTTTTTTCCTGTTATATATAACTTCTATGTTTTTTGTTATTTCACTATCTGGGCTGTACTCATATGTTTCTCTTTTCAGCACCTCAGGTTTAATGCGTCGATTTGCTGTGGGTCTCTCCTCATCCTCCTTACACCCTTGAGGCAATGTCACCGGTAACCAACTATGGCTGATCTGAAGGTCGTATCGTACAATGTCCAAGGCCTAGGCTCTCCATCCAAACGCAGTAAGTTGTGGCTTGAGACAAAGACTGGGTGCACATATTTTACTCTTGCAGGAAACTCAGGACTTTCAGAAATTTCAGGACTGACTCGGTTCCCCGCCTCCCCACACACATATACAACCAATGGTATCTCAGCAACTCGCACAGACCCAAATCTGGTGGAGTTGCGGTTGCAATACATAAGAATTGCCCTTTTATTCCCCTAGACCACTATGCGGATCCCGACGGCAGATTTGTCTTTCTGAAAGGCACTCTGTTCGACCACAAGCTCACACTCGTTGCGCTTTACGCTCCCAATTCCAGGCAGCTGGAGTTTTTGATTAAGGTGTTGGACACTCTTTCCACTTTTCCTGAGGGGCGACTGGTGGTGGTGGGGGACTTCAATGTCTGCCCGACCCGCTGTTGGATACCTCCTCTGGCCGCTCTACACACTCGTTTGCTTTTCTTAAACGATTCCGTAAAACCTTACATGCTAATCATCTGGTCGACTGCTGGAGAGTGACTCATCCCACCGTAAAAGACTTTAGCTAATATTCTGCCATACAAAGTGTATACGCGGATAGACCTCCTATTGGTGGATCAATGTTTTTTGGAGTCGCTCTCTGGCTCGTCGATTGGATCATTGACGATCTCCAACCATGCACCCATCTCCATCTCCCTAGCTCCTCTATCTCCTCTATCTCCAGATGTCCGTCATTGGACATGGAGGTTGAACGAAAACCTGCTGGACGATACTGTGGCACAAAAGCGGGTCTCAGATACCATCTCTTTGTATTTTAAAGAGAATATGACGGGAGAGACAGAGATGGAATATGTATGGGAAGGATATAAGGCCGCGATACCGGACAAACTTTTTTCCCAGGGATCTAGACTCAAAAAGGCACGCTGTATGGAACTTCAATCCCTGCTGGCCCAGCTGCGCACGGCAGAGCTCAAACACAAATGCCAAATGATGCCACCCCTTTATGAGGAAATGATGGCCTTTAGAGAAAAGCTTTCCGACCTGTTAGAAACGCAAACTCAGGATAGACTACGATATGTTTCCCTTAAAATGACAACGCACATCCGGCCATGTCCATAAGCTCCAAATTGCCTCGGGTTCCCAAACCGTATTGTCTTCCAAAATTGCAGACACCTTTCGGGAACAAAAAACGGAGTGTATTTCACAATATCTAGAAGAAGCACTAACTCCACAGCTGTCGAAACAAATCAGCGAGCAGCTTGACAGGCCTGTACCCTGTTTCCCCGAAAATAAGACCTAGCGTGATTGTCGGTGATGGCTGCAATATAAGCTCTACCACCCAAATAAGCCCTACCCTGTTTCCCCGAAAATAAGCCCTACCCTGAAAATAAGACCTACAAGGACTTTAACTAGGGCTTATTTGGGGGGTATGGCTTATTTTGCAGCCATCACCGACAATCACGTTAGGTCTTATTTTCGGGGAAACAGGGTAGCTGTAACAGAGATTAAAGCTATTACTAAGGACCTTCCACAAGGAAAAAGTCCTGGCCCAGACGGGCTTACCAATGCCTATTATCGCAAATGTTCTCACCTTTTGTCTGATCGCATGTGCACATACTTTAATGCCCTGGCATCAGGCACCTCCCTTTCCGAAGGAGGCGTTATTGGCGCACATTGCTGTCCTTCTAAAGAAGGGTAAGGACCCATCCACCCCTAGCAGCTATAGGCCGATCTCCTTGTTGAACACTGACATTAAGATCTTCGCAAAGGTTTTGGCTAATCGCCTTAAACCCGTCCTTCCGACGGTAATTCACACGGACCAAACGGGCTTTATAACAGGCAGGGAGGCCAGGGATAATTCCAATCGAGCTATACAACTGATCCACTGGGCGAACCTGCAGTGGCCCAGTGCACCCTGTCTCCTTCTATCCACGGACGCTGAAAAAGCTTTTGACAGGGTGGACTGGGCTTACCTTCAGGCGGTGTTATCTAGATTGGGCCTAGGCAATAATATGCTCAGGTGGATAGGCTCCTTATATAGCTCCCCAGCAGCACGGGTTAAAGTAAACGGGACACTCTCTAACCCTTTCCCTATATGAAACGGAACAAGGTAGGGGTGCCCTCTGTCCCCCCTGATATTTGCCCTCACCCTGGAACTGTTACTCAACATGATACGTTCTAACCCTAACATTAAGGGGCTCACGGTAGGGACAACAGAACATAAACTATAGGCATATGCCGATGATGTTCTATTTTATGTCACAGACCCATTGATTTCCCTCCCTAACATTATGTCGGAGCTACGGAGATTCCATTCTCTCTCCAACTTTAAAATTAACTATAGTAAATCAGGTGATTCTCCCTCTTACTATCCCTCCTGTGATGCACTCACAATTACAAGCCTCATTTTCCTTTACATGGTGCTGCTCCTCCTTAAAATATTTAGGCATTCACCTTCCATTACCATTGCACAATTATACATGTGTAACTTTGCCCCCTTACTCACCACTATTAAGGCTGATCTTTTCAGATGGGACTGTATCACCTTCTCGTGGATGGGATGAGTCAATATCCTGAAAATGAATATACTGCCTAGAATTCTTTTCTACCTCTAGATGATACCTATAGCATTACCCAGATCTTGCTTCTCAGCCTTCAACAGCCTGTTCGTAAAATTTATATGGCAGGGTCGTGTACCCCGCTTGGCCCTCCGCACACTGCAACGTCCTAAGAGACTGGGGGGGTTGGGAGTCCCCTCAATACGCAGGTATTATGAGGCGGTTGCCCTACAGAGGATTCTTGATTGGCAGTACCATACCACCACCAAATCTTGGGTTCCACTTGAGAAATTCCTGGCAAGGCGTAACTTGTCTCATGCTCCATGGCTCCCTTGGGAATGTCGAGGCCTTTCGAGCTTCGTGTCGCCAGTCTCTGTCCACGGGCTGAAGTTATGGAATGCACTAAATGAGCAGGAGCTGTTATAACAGCCGGTATCCCCGCTTGCACCTCTTGGGGGCTTCCCCTGGTTCACCCCAGGGGAACACCTCTATTTCCGCGCGTGGACGGGGAACGGGGAGGTTTGCTGCGGAAGATTTGTACATGAACAGGGACTAGTTTCCCTAGATTGGCTTCGCTCCAAGTTCGGCAGCTTCCCGATGGATGAATGGCGCTATAGACAATTACAACACTTTCAGTAGTTTGCCTCATCCTGTCCGACCTCCCTTCTCCCTGACTCCGTTTGAAAAACTATGCAAATCTGAGGGCCCATCCCTCACTCTATTTCCTTGCTCTATGAGATGTTGCAGTCTGTGGAGTCCCAAGGCAAACCAATATACATACGAGAATGGGAGAGAGACCTACAGCATACTTTCACAAAAGCTCAGTTGAGTCATTTATACCAGCTTACCCACAAGAGCTCAGTGGACACTAAAATGCAAGAAAATAGCTTTAAGCTATTGACTCAATGGTATAGAGTCCCGGCGACTTTGGCCAGGATATATCCGACAGCTTCTGCTGCATGCTGGAGGGGCTGTGGGCTTCGGGGCACCTTCTTACACATTTGGTGGGAATGCCAGAGACTCCGGCCCTTCTGGCAGGATATTAAGGCCCAGATAAAAGTTATCTTGGATGTAGATTTGCAGGATTCCCCATTGGAGTTCTTACTGCATGTGCCATCCACCCCTCTAAGCCTTTACCATAAATCAATTCTCCTGCACCTCTTAAATGCCGCCCGGCGTCTGATTTCTCTTACATTTAAAGTCAGCCCATGTTCCAGGGCGACACGATTGGGTGTGATTACTAAATTCTATTATGGCAGCAGAGGAGTGGATGGCGAAGTGCAGGGACAGGTATGATAAATTCTACGCTATATGGGCAACTTGGATACATTATACGTCTAATATGGCGCTGTCACCACCTTCTGCTACTCCTGGGCAGGTAGTTTGAAAAATTATGGTACATATTTAATCTCTTGAGGATGAGACCCACGCATTTTACAACCCCAGGTTTTTCTATATCAGTCTATGATTTACACCTAATGCTGTCGTGCTGCTTGACTGTTTATCTTGTTCTTGGTTTTTGAGTATGCCCTTTCCCCACCCTCTCATTCTGGGTTCTATTAAGTGGAATAACTGGGATGCTACACTCTAGACATGAATATGCAACCCTGTTTTGATGCAATGGTTAAAAAATTCACAAACCCCCCCCGTTGGTGTGGGATAGAAGTTGATGAAGTCATATGAGGTCTGCTACCTGAATGTATCAGAGGTTTCTATGTACGTACATCCCAATCCCCTCCTTGTCCCCATATGTGCCCCTTAAGCACATATTGTATGTCTTCCTCTTGTTTTATTACAGTCTGTTCTTTTTTCCTACTTTTTCAATGTATGTTATTTTGAAAAATATAAAATAAAATAAAGATTATATAAAAAAAAAAATGAGCAGATGTTTCTATGCACCAATAGCGCATTTGATACCCAGCACAGTAACAACCTGAGAAGGGGGCCCAACACAATACAAGCCACATACCAATGAAAACTCTTAAGCGCTGACAAATGACATGGAAATATACAAATCGTCTCAGCCCAAAGACCACCACTCCGTAACGCACTTCACTGTAGCAGACTAAGTCGTAAAGGTAGAGGTGGCCAGAAAGGTGGAGTGACTTGTACATCAAGCATTATTTGATATCAAGCATCAATCCACGTGTGTTTTGCCTACATTACCCTCCACTGGATGCATAAGACATGACCTATAGTTCAAGAATGTATGAATCTACAGACATTTAGAATCACAACACACATTATCCATATCTCAATCTAGGAAAACGTGTACTACGGACACTTCCCAAAATAAACATTTCAAATGTAAGTACTCTAATTCTTAAATCTGTATTTTCACGAGATATGGACCATCATTCTGGACAGCGCTGCCAGCACCTAAATTGAAAATTACTGTCTTGACCTTGTAAGTTTTCAGTAACAGTGGCCACCAGTGTTAAGGGGTTAATACTCCTGTATTCCATCACTGTAGGAGACCTGTAACTCTGAGTGGCAGAACCAGAAGAAGAGCACTATGTGTAGTATCTGGGATGAATGAAACAAATTCTTTCAGTATAAAAAAAGTAGAGATTTGGTCATAGGATCGTCAGACTCCTGGAGATCCACTTGAATGCTCGGTACAAAATCAATGGATAAAACAACTTGCTAATCCGATTGAGGCAAGGCTGAACTGTAGCTTCATTTTATTGACGCTGAAAACAAAGATATTGTCTTTCTCACCGTTAATAAAATGTCAAAGATGTAAGAGTGGATCCACAAACCATTTTGTCAAAACAAACTAAATGACCTTTTCTGTCTCCTGTAAATATAAAGGTTTGCAGTAATTTATCACGATTTTTTTTTTTCACAAAGCAAACATTTAGAAAAGTAGCGGAATATGAAACATTAAAAAATAATAAGCTGGCAAACGAAAATAATGGTTTACCAAGTGTTACATTGAGTAACATTAAAGGGATATTTAAAAATCAAATATGAAAAGCAGGAAGGCAAGAAATATTTCAAGAAGTACTTGGGGAACTACAAGTCCAAACAAACAGTGTGACTTTACCTCGCGTCATATGCCACCATAGTACCATACAGTGGGGACGGAAAGTATTCAGACCCCCTTAAATGTTTCACTCTTTGTTATATTGCAGCCATTCGCTAAAATCATTTAAGTTCATTTTTTTCCCTCATTAATGTACACACAACACCCCATATTGACAGAATTGTTGACATTTTTGCAGATTTATTAAAAAAGAATAACAAATATCACATGGTCCTAAGTATTCAGACCCTTTGCTCAGTATTTAGTAGAAGCACCCTTTTGATCTAATACAGCCATGAGTTTTTTTGGGAAAGATGCAGCAATTTTTTCACGCCTGAATTTGGGGATCCTCTGCCATTCCTCCTTGCAGATCCTCTCCAGTTCTGTCAGGTTGGATGGTAAACATTGGTGGACAGCTATTTTTAGGTCTCTCCAGAGATGCTCAATTGGGTTTAAGTCAGGGCTCTGGCTGGGCCATTCAAGAACAGTCACGGAGTTGTTGTGAAGCCACGCCTTTGTTATTTTAGCTGTGTGCTTAGGATCATTGTCTTGTTGGAAGGTAAACCTTCGGCCCAGTCTGAGGTCCTGAGCACTCTGGAGAAGATTTTTGTCCAGGATATCCCTGTACTTGGCCACATTAATCTTTCCCTCTTTCCCTTTGCAACCAATTGTCCTGTGCCTGCAGCTGAAAAACACCCCAACAGCATGATGCTGCCACCACCATGCTTCACTGTTGGGACTGTATTGGACAGGTGATAAGCAGTGCCTAGTTTTCTCCACACATACCACTTAGAATTAAGGCCAAAAAGTTCTATCTTGGTCTCGTCAGACCAGAGAATCTGATTTCTCACCATATTGGAGTCCTTCGGGTGTTTTTTTAGCAAACTCCATGTGGGCTTTCATGTGTCTTGCACTGAGGAGAGGCTTCCGTCAGGCTACTCTGCCATAAATCCCTGACTGGTGAAGGGCTGCAGTGATAGTTAACTTTCTACAACTTTTTCCCATCTCCTGACTGCATCTCTGGAGCTCAGCCATAGTGATCTTTGGGTTCTTCTTTACCTCTCTCACCAAGGCTCTTCTCCACAGATAGCTCAGTTTGGCTGGACCGCCAGCTCTAGGAAGGGTTCTGGTCATCCCAAACGTCTTCCATTTAAGGATTATGGAGGTCACTGTGCTCTTAGGAACCTTAAGAGCAGCAGAAATGTTTTTGTAACCTTGGCCAGATCTGTGCTTTGCCCCAATGCTGTCTCTGAGCTCTTCAGGCAGTTCCTTTGACCTCATGATTCTCATTTGCTCTGACATGCACTGTGAGTTGTAAGGTCTTATATAGACAGGTGTGTGGCTTTCCTAATCAAGTCCAATCAGTATAATCAAACACAGCTGGACTCAAATGAAGGTGTAGAACCATCTCAAGGATGATCGGAAGAAATGGACAGCACCTGAATTGAATATATGAGTGTCACAGCAAAGGGTCTGAATACTTAGGACCATGTGATATTTCAGTTTTTCTTTTTTAATAAATCTGCAAAAATGTCAACAATTCTGTGTTTTTCTGTCAATATGGGATGCTGTGTGTACATTAATGAGGAAAAAAATAACTTAAATGATTTTAGCAAATGGCTACAATATAACAAGGAGTGAAAAATTTAAGGGGTCTGAATACTTTCTGTCCCCACTGTATACTGTAGTAATGCCACAGTTTAAATGGTTATGAAAAATATATGGCCCCGATCACCAGGTCAGATTCACAATCAACCCAATGTTCCAGAAAAGACATTAAAGTGGATGTAAACCATCTCCTATACCCTGTGTAGTGAACAGCCACAAAAAAAAAAAAAAAAAAAAATATATATATATATATATATATATATATATATATATATATATATATATATATATATATATATATATATATATATATATATATATATATATTTTTTTTTTTTTTTGTGGACAGCCCTGCTGAAGCTCTCCACTGCTGGACTACCCCTTTTTTACATTTTCAGCACTCTTCCCACACAAAGTGGCTGCAGTTTTTTTTGGCTGAAAGTTAGAGCTAACGTTTAGTGATTTTTTTTTTTTGTTTGGCACAAGGGATATTACAGCAATAAAGTGTGTCCTCTGTACTAGTTACTGACTGTGTACAGTAGAAATTCCCAGTCTTCTGCTCTTGGATATACCCACAGCAATGATCTTCTGGTGCTGTGGGGGTTAATAGCAGCAGTTGAACCTGTAACAAGCACTTGTCTAAAAGTGCCTGCTTTGCCTGCTCTTTCTGTCCCTGTGTGCTATTCACAGCACCCATACTAGCAGTTCCCATAATGGAACTGTGACTGGAGAATGGGCAGATAAATGAAAGGTCTACCTTCTCCAATCAGGAAAGCTTTGCATTGCGGGAACCTATAGCATCAAGGTGCTATGAGTGAGGCATTGGTGGTGGTGGTCGGGTGGGGGGGGGGTGTTGAAGAGAGCAGGCATAGCCGACAATTCTGAAAAGTCAAGTGCCTGTCCCAGGTGCAGCCGCTGATATTTAACCCTTGCAGCAACAAAATATCACCACTGTGAGGATATTTGGGGGCTGAGGATACCACTGTAAACAGAAACCACCAGCACATGGGACACTCTTTATGGTGTCCCTGCTGCTGTTAAAAAAGAAAAAAAAAAAATGAACAAAAATCTATAAAATTTTAGCTTTAACTCTTTAGCAACCAGTACTGCTAGTGCTGTTGTCACAGTGTATGCATTGATACATTGTTTTTTTTTTCCAGTCAAACAATGCAACCTTGACTCCCAAAAGCCTGTGCACACATTTTGTAATTTAACCACTTCAGCCCCGGAAGGACTTGCCCACTTCCTGACCAGGCCATTTTTTTTGCGATACGGCACTGTGTCGCTTTAACTGACAATTGCGCGGTCGTGCGACGATGTAACCAAACAAAATTGACATGCTTTTTACTCACAAATAGAGCTTGCTTTTGGTAGTATTTGATCAACTCTGCGGTTTTTATTTTGGGCGCTATAAACAAAAAAAAGACAATTTTGAAAAAAAAACAATAAAAAAAAAAAAACATTTTTTAAATTTTTGCTATAAGAAATATCCCCAAAAAAATAAAAACAAACAATTTTTCTCATCAGTTTAGGCCAATATGTATTGTTCTACATATATAAAAAAAAAAAATCTCAATAAGCGCATATTGATCGGACACATCTGACACTTTTTGGGACCATTGACATTTATACAGCGACCAGAGCTTAAAAAATAGCCACTGATTACTGTATAAATGTCACTGGCAGGGAAGGGGTTAACGATAGGGGGCGAGATCAAAGGGTTAACTGTGTCCTAGGGAGGTGTTTCTAACTGGGGGGGGGGGGGGGGGCGTGGCACTGACTGGGAGTAGAGAGAGATTGCTGTTCCTGATTACTAGGAACAGCCGATCTGTCTCTACTTCCCTGACAGAACGGGGATCTGTCGGTTTACATTGACAGTTCCCTGTTCTGTCTCTGTGAGGAGCCATCGCGGGTGGCCGGCAGACATCGCAACCCGCCAGCCATGCGCATCGGCACTCCCGGCACAGCGCACGCCCCCTAGAGCTCTTAAAGCAGCCGACGTACACCTATGACCTATGGCAATTCTTCCAGGAGAGCCAACCTGCCGCAGTACAATGACGGCGGCTGATCCTCAAGCAGTTAAAGTGGTATTAAACCAAAAATGTTATATATTGCAGCTTATCAATCCTTAGAGGTGGTGGCTGTATTAGTTTCCTTTAAACATTTTTCTCCATTTTCACCTGGTGATCTGGCAACACATCTCCTTTATTATAGTGTCCCGACTCCGGATGAAGGAGCACAAGGGGCACATTTGGACAGCAACATTGTCAGTCTGCAGGGAGAGAAGTGTTCGTTTTTTTAAATCTGCTAGTACACCTAACAAATTGAAGCCAAACTCCAGCTCACACTTTATAAGCAGTTACAGGAAACAGTTTTTTGCCTTTTGGGATAAAGATTTCAGCTAAAAAGTAAAAGCTGATCGTTGTAGGCTCCCCTGTCAATGGTAAATGGTTTGTCTCATCTCTGTGACTGGAAGAGAGCTTGTTTTGTTGAGAAACAGACTTACTGGCTGGATCACCAGATGAAAATAGAAGAAAGCCTGAAAAGGAAAGGATTTAGAGACTGGTGTTGATGCCACAGGAGGTAATAGAAGTGTACTTCCCCTACATAAAAAGGTAAAATAAAAATAATTAAAAAAAGAATGCTGGGACATGCTCTAGAAGGGAAGAACTAAGAATAATGTCCATCTTTGCTATCTTTTTCCTGCACGGGACTGCGGTTATTACAAGCACAGTTAAAAAAAAAAAAAAACTAAACAAAAGTCACAAAAGCCATTGTAAAGCTATAAAATTATGATTAGCAGAGAAGCCAAGCATGCAGAAAATTAATTACATCCCATGTCTTGTACTTAGTTTGACCACCTGGCCTCATTTATATAACTTTTCTACTTCCTAACAAAGGTGTCTTCAGGTCATTAATTAACAGGTGCATAGCAGTTAACTTGTGTTGAGAAATAGCGGAGCTGATAATAAAACAATAACCATTTTATATCATGCGATTTATCAAGATGTTCACTTTAACAGTAAAATTTTAGTTTTGGATGACGCTTTAAGAACGGTCAACATTAATAAAAACATTAAAAAGAATTTCATTTTATTGCTTGTAAAATTATTGTGCCTACACCATACACATTTTCACAATTAATTTAACATCCATGATGTCCATGCTGGCCCTAGTCTATCAGTGTTATTATAATACTTTATGTCCAGTCTACAATGTTCTTTTCCTATACACAGTATTTGCATTTTTATGACTAGATGAAATGGAAAGTGTTTAAGTGAAAGGAAATATGATTAGTTGACTGTAACGTGGGAGAACATCTGAAAGTTATTTCTGAACATGCATTTAAAAAGGAACTCCTCCTCACCCATTTATTTTCACCAACCTTATCCTCCTACACTTTTCAATTGTCATAAAATCTGAATTGGCTAACTCGTTGAGAAAACTTACATCCAAACTGCTTTCTATATGTAGAAAATGTTCTAGCATCTGCCATTATAGGTGCAATTTTATTCCACCTGCAACACAATGATGTACAGTATTATGTACTTGTTCATATTTCTTCTGATCTTCCATAGTTTAAAGCTCCATTTCACAGCTTTTTATAGATACACAACCTTTGCTTTTGGTGGCTGGGAATTGTGGTTCCAAAGCTGTGTGAAACTCACTACATTATAACAGCTGCTGGTGGTTAGAGCACACTTATGGGATTTTGTAGACATTAAGGCAAAAAGAAATGAAAGACTGCTTCTTTTGCTATTCTCTTGCTTGCTACTAATGATGTGGAGCTCGCCAACACAAGTGTACATGTTAAAACAGGTGCGGACTGGTGTTGTGTAGCAGCTGTGAGGAGCAGGTAAAACACAAGGCATGGTTTACTTTTTCCCCATACCACCTAGAGGTTATCAGACTCCTAGATGTAAAGCAAACTGACATTTCACCTTGAGGTAGAGTTCTTAACTGATAGAGGTAGATAGAGGTAGAGTTCTAAACAGATGGGCACCAGTTGGTTAGAGTTAGATTACTACAGCAAGCTCAGGAACAGGGTTAGATGGTTTAGGTGAAAATGGCAGACTCCAGGAAAAATCTTAACTCATGTTCTTTACAGGTAAAAGAACCTTTAAAGTAGTTGTAAACCCTTACAATCCACTTTTAACTATAATAAGGCTTACCTGTAGCTACCCCAGATATCTCCTAAACCTGCATGGTCTAGGAGATATCCCCTGTATCAGCATGTGCAGACATCATCGGCACATGCGTACTGAAGCAACGGCACATCCGTGCCGTTGCTTCAGCTAGTGTGCCGTTACCGCAGGAGTGATGTCATGATTGGCTAGAGCCCGCAATACCCGGAAATAACTCCGGGAGAGCGATGTCGCTGGCAAGAGCAGTGTACTGGGACCGCTGCGAGGGCTTTAATCTAAAGTGAGTATTTCATAATAAGCTATGCCTTTGTCTTGATGTTTTTTGTTTTTTTTTAGTGGGTTTACAACCACTTTAAGACAGACTGGCATCCTGTGATTCTCAAGCATTCGACTGTACAGCAGATGAAGTACGGACTCCCTGGTTGGGGCACCAAATGCCATGTGAGGTCCTGGCCAACATTTTTGTTTCTCGTGCACCTTCAATGGAAACTTCTCCCTGGTTCTCCTCCCCAGGTTTGGACTCACTCCTTCTGGCAAACCCAGGTGAGGCTAACTCAAGTTCTAACTCTGGCCCACTAGTACAGCTCTACAGAAACGTCAGCACTGAAATCATTTTCTCTATGACAGTATTGTTTAGTTACAGATATTTAGACACAGTTTACAGCTAATTACTGTAAATTAGTCCTGCATTCACTAATTAAAAATACTTGTGAACTGAAGATCTGAGGCTTTTAATTAAAAGTTTAATATTATTGCTTGATGCAGCTGAGTGAACAAAAGCAGCACTGAACTACAGTTGTTGGTGTGAAGAGACAAATTTATTTTGGGAAAAGAGGATTAGGACTGAATCCTTCATTTACAGAGCAAAACCGCATCAGTCCATTGGGAGGACTGGTTCTGGAAACAAAGTTATCTAGGCTGTCTTTAACACAGGATTAGGTAAACAATAGGGGAAAACCACATCAGATTTTCTCTTTAGTTCGGAATAAACAGCCATTAACCATCAACCCTTTAAGTGTGAGGTGGTAGCTGGATGACTGGGGAGGCACAAGGATGTGTATTGTAGAAAGGGCAAGGCTGTGCTCTAGGGAAGATAATGAATATAATGATATGGTAATGAAGTTTTTGTTGGCCCAAGTGAGGAAAGAGGGTAAAAAAAATAAAAAAAAATAAAATTGTGAAATCATTCTTCCTCCTATCTTGGTTTTACGGTTAAACTAGAACTTCAGACCCCCCCACCCCCCAAATAGTTTACAAAGACAAAATGTGAATACTTACATTTTAGTATTTCAATGCTGCCACATCTGTTTAATGCCATGCATAGGGCTGGATTTCTGCGTAGCCAACATAGATCATGGACTTGGGGCAGGGCTGTCACATCATACTGCTGTACATAATACACACATGTATTATAAACTTTTTTTTATATTGCCACTTTCAGTGCAATTCAGCCACCTTGTTGCTGATTTTGCCATTTTTATTGCTTAATTTCTGGGTCTGTATACACATAGTACTCTGGAAAACCATTTATGCACCACCTATAACAGGGAAGACTCTGGGAAGGCAAGCTGTCTCTCCAACACCCTGCTTGGTATGACATGGTCTATGACAACTGATCCGGTTAGTGTGATATGTATTGTGCAGAGTATTGCAATTAAGCGCTGGAAGCTTCTTGGATACAGCAAACGACTTTACTTTTATGGAGAAATATATTACATGTCTTACAACATGGAGAAACATGAACAGGAAGCAGGAATATACATAGTACATTGAGCATAGACAGAACGTACATCCTGTGACTACATTACCATAGAATAACACACTATAACATTGCAGTGCCTATATATATATATATATATATATATATATATATATATATATATATATATATATATATATTGCATATTATAGAAAGCTACATGCTGTTGCTTCTTTCAACAATATGAAGCATATCCAGATGGCTAGGGGTGGTAGCAAAGGCATCACATTTGGCCCTGTGAAGTATAAAATCTTCCCAGAGAGGATACCAGTATAAAGAGCTCAGCATATTAAGGTTTATTTTTTGTTTGTAGCAATTAAAGCGGATAGGGGTTTAACACTTTCCAAAGCTGAAAAAAAATTTAAAAGTTTTGACTGGAGACTCTCCAGCATTTAACCAAAAACTGGAATAGGATTTTTGACAGACTTATCCTTCAACACTGATAAATTTCAGAAAAACTTCAACTAATTGTTTTTGTTATCCTTATTCATTTAAAGCGGAGTTACACCTAAAAATGGAACTTCTGCTTTAAGTACTGGTGACCCCTTGACATGCCACATTTGGCATGTCAATTTCTTAGGGGTGGCGCGGGTACCTAGTTTTTACAGGTACCCAGCTGCTTCTTCCTCCCCTGGCGCCGGAAGGAAGTTCACCTCTCCCCCCTCCCTCCCCGCAATCTTATGGGACAAGTCACAGGTCCTAGAAGATTGCCCGGCCATTCACAGCGTGGCTCATGCATGCGCAGTGCACGCCCGGCTGTGAAGCCACAGCCGGGCGCACACAGTTACAATGCCAACGCTGCAGAGAGGAGGGGGAGAGGAGCAAGGCTTCGTCCCGCATCGCTGGACCATGGGACAGGTGAGTGCCTGTTTATTAAAAGTCAGCAGCTACACTTTTTGTAGCTGCTGACTTTTAAATGGGTGTAACTCCGCTTTAACTCTCAAGTAAATTGAATATTTGTAATTGCAGTAGGACTTGGTAGGCCATTAACTGAAGGAAGCTTTGTGGCTGGATTTACAATATTATATTGCGGGTATGTGATGTCATTTTTTTCTTTTTTTTTTTTTTTTTTAATGGCACCCCAATACACCTATAAAATCACACCTGTGCTATTGCACACTGCAAAGCACTGTAACACTACCATGTGTTATGGTGCCTGAGTTGCTAAAAAATATGTATGCACTTTTTTTTGTGCATTCAGACTTTGGGTTGTTTCCATGCCTTAGCTATGGTCAGTTTGGCACCTAGAAGTATGAAATGGATCAATTTGAGGGTGGGAATTTGGGAATCTTTGGAAGGCCTGAGTTCAGGAGAGCGATTGCTGGGGTTCTTGGGAGCTGATAATTTGTCACTTTTTGGATCAAGGTGAAAATCTTGTTCCAGAACGACCCAATTCTGGGGCATTCCCATCAAATGTAGGCCATTGAACCTATGAGTTGGCATTCACGATTACATTGAGGGTTTGCTAAGGGAAAAGTGGTAGCCAGCTTTGAGGGGGTAAAGTACAACCTGGTCATTACTTTAAGGCTAGCTTCAATCAAGGAGATGTTCCTAATATCTTTATAGGACCTAGAGAAGTAGGTCTGCCACCTCTCCAAATCCCAATGAATTTGGAGGTCGTTTTCCCAAGCCAACATATAGGGTGATTTGCAAGACGGGTGAGCAAGCAACTGGTAGATAATGGAGATTCCCCCCCTCTAGTCAGTTTACTTTACCATATCTTATGAGGAAAGTGTTGGATTTGTTGGAATCGGAATTGCTCCGAGGTCGGAAGTTCAAGCTTTTGAACACAGTAGCTCTGGGAAATTGGTCCCGAGCGAGTGAAAAAATGGCCAATTCGATACAACCCCTTGTCCAGCCACTATTTAAAAGTTTTAATGTCTAAACCGGGGGTAAAGTCTGGATTGTGAAAGATATGTGCAAGGGGCCGGCACTCTTGGGTCAGTGAGGTCTCAGATCTCATTTTGTCCCAGAGAGTCAAGGTTTGTGATAGGATGAGCAATAGTATTGGGAGACAGTCTTTGGGGATAGTCTAATAGATAGTCTAAGGTGTAGGTGGGGACTGCCTGTCTCTCTATTTGCACCCAGTCCGGTTTTTCAAGTTTGGAGTAAACGGTAGCTATTTGAGCTATTCTTGCTGCTTGAAAATACTAACAAAGGCAGGGAAGGCCCAGTCCACCCCTTGTCCTATGCTGAAATAGGGTTTTTTGGGATAGCTTGTGACCTGAACCTCCCCAGATGAATTTATTGACTTTTCTATGGAAAGATTTTAAATGATCCTTCCTAATATTTATTGGGAGGGATCTGAATAGGTAAAGAAGTCTGGGGAGAATTGTCATTTTTATGGAGTGTATTCTGCCTAGCCAGGAGAGCTCCCCCTTAGCCTAGTTTTTCAGGTCAGATTCTAGTTTCTGGTACATGAGTGGGAAGTTCAACGAGTACAAATTTTCTATTTTGGGAGAGTGATCCCCGAGTACTTAATAGAGGAGTTGCTCCATTCCAACTCGAATGAGCTTTTCAATGATGCTACCATCTCTGGTTTAAGGGAAATGCCTAGAGCTTGGGATTTAGAGTAGTTTATCCGGAGACCAGAGATAGCTGCAAAATCGTGTAATAGTTTGCAGAGATTGGGAAGGGTTGTGGTCAGTGAGGTAATTAATAAAAGAATATCGTCAGCAAATAATCCACATTTATGGGTTTGGGAGCCACAAGTTACCCCTTGGATATTGGGGTTGGAACGTATAGTGATTGCAAGGGATTCGATAGCAATAGCAAAAATTAAGGGGGACAGTGGGCAACCCTGTCTAGTGCTATAGCTATACTGAAGGGTTTTGAGCAATGTCCCTGGAGGCGTATCAGTGCCTTCGGGGAGGAGTAGAGGGCATGGAGAATCCCCATGAAGTGCTTGCCAAATCCCCTGCGCTCCATGAGGGTGAAACCATAAGGCCAGGCAACCGAGTCAAAAGCCTTATGCGAAATCCAAAGAGAGTAGCATTCTTGTGTGGGGCCTTTATCCCAGTTAAACTGAAGTAGGGAGATGATGTCTATTGCCCTTCTGATCTGGTCTGGCCCTTGTCTACCTGGGCTAAATCCCACTTGGTACTTGGACATATCGGCTTATGAAGGATGCTAGGTGATTGGCAAGAATTTTTGATAGGATCTTCAGATCGTTGTTAATAGGGGAGATGGGTCTATAATTCCTCACTTCTTCGTTTTTATCAGGTTTGGGCATTACTGTTATGTAGGCAGTGTTGAGCTGAGGGTCTAATGCCGCGTACACATGACCGGACTTTCCGGCAGAAAAGGTCAGACAGACCTAGAAATAGAACATGTTTCAAATCTTTCCGACGGACTCAATTCCTATCAGGAAAACCATTTGTCTGTATGCTAGTCCGACAAGCCAAAAAAAGACGCAAGGGCAGCTATTGGCTACTGGCTATTGAACTTCCTTTTTCTAGTCCCATTGTACGTCATCACATTCTAAACAAATGGACTTTGGTGTGATCGTGTGTAGGCAAGTCCGTTTCAGCAGAACTCCATCATACTCTACTCTGACGGAAAGTCCGGTCGTGTGTACGTGGCATATGGGGTGCCTTGGGTTTTAGCGTTGAAAATGTATGCCACATAGCGGGCGAGAGTGCCGTATTATAAGGCAAAAGGCTTATAATAGTCTTTCAGTACCCTATCAGGTCCAGGTGCTGATCCCTTTAGTTCTTTTATGACCTCCAGTATCTCCTCAACCAAAAAGGCTGCTCCTAACAAATTTTTGTGTTCGGTAGATAAAGTAGGGAAGGGAAGGTCGTTCAGAAAGTTAGAAATTACTGGACCCTTGTCTATGGAGGTTGAGCTGTAGAGCTTAGTGTAGAAGTCATGAAAGGCCTCCAATATTTTATTTGGATTTGCTGTAGGAGGTTGTCCTGCTACCCTAATTTTGGGGAGGGTGCGAGTGCGTTACCGAGGTGAAAATTTTGAGGCTAACATGGAGTCAATTTTGTCTGAGAGTAGAATTTGGCCCCACTCCAGCGAATGTTTTTCTCCGCTTTCGCTGTAAGAGCTAGATTAAGCTCTAGCCTGGCTGCGTCTAACTGTTTTATTGAGGCATTTGTTGGGTTTTTCTTATGTTCGGTCTTTAGGGTTGCAAAGGACTTTTCTAATTTAACAATGTCCATCTGCCGCTCTCTCTTAATTTGAGTTGCCATTTGGATTATTTTGCCTCTTATGGTCACCTTGTGGGCTGCCCATAAGGTCTCTGGGGAGATACTGTCCACTTCATTCAATGGAAAATATTACTTTAAGGAGTTATCTATTTTCTTGGTTCTAATGGGGTCACTGAGAATCGACACATTTAGTCGCCAGTGCCATAATCGTTGTTTTGTGCGGGTGTTATGTAGGGAGAGTGTTACCATTGAGTGATCTGACCAGACAGTATCTTTTATGGTAGATTTTTGGGCGGTTGGAATGAGACTTGGGGATACTAGGATATGGTCGATCCTGGCATACAATTGGTGGGGGCAGGAAAAGGGAGTGTAGTCTCGTTTAGAGGGGTTCAGTTCCCTCCAAATGTCTACAAGGCCTTGTGTGTTAAGGAATCTGGCTAGTTTAAGATTCACCTTTGTAGGGTGGGTTAACTGCGCTGTAAGGGGTTTGGACCTGTCTAGCCCCTGGTCGAAAACAATGTTTGAGTCCCCCCCAAAGATGACCGTGCCCTCCAGGAGGGGGTTTAGGGTTTTGAAGAGAGACTGGAAGAATTTTGTTTGCACTTTTAATAGGGGCATAGTAGGATACTATGGAGTATAAATGACCCTCCATAGTGTCCTTTACTAGGAGAAATCTCCCATTCGGGTCTCTGTAGTCCGCGATCCGTGAGAATTTACTGTGCTTGGAAAATAGAATTCCCACCCCCTTGGTCTTATTTACTGCATTCGCCAAGTAAAATATTGGGTAATAGGAGTGGAGGAATGTGGGATTGTATCGGGCCTGGATGTGTGTCTCTTGGAGCACAACTATGTCTAGTTTGAGAGAGTGATAGTTTTCAAAGACTTTCCTCCTTTTCAGAGGGTAATTTAGACCCTGAGCATTATGAGTAGCGATCCTCAAATTAGTCTTTGGGAGGTTTAAGTTAGCCATGAGAACAGAGGGGTGGAATACCGTCAACACTACTGTCACTTACCCACTTCCGTCTTCTCCCGTTTGAAATAGATCTGTGTTTAGGAACAGTTTTGATCCGGAACTTAAAACAGGGCACAGGCCTCAACCTGGAAATTGGCTAGAAAAAGAAATAATTAGAAAAGGGGAAAAAGAGTCATAAAGACACAACAGGGAAAAGCGTCTTCTAGGAAGACTAAATCGGGTTTGGTGTAGGACACTCCTACCCAAAAAAATCATCCGCCGCATGAAGAGGGCTGACTACCCATCCCATAGAAACAGGAAAGCTGCTACTATGGAATAGGTGGAGGCGCAAGGGGGTCACCCTGAACCCCGACGTCAGTGTGAAACATTATTAAAAAAATAACATAACTAGAAATACAAAAAAATAGGGTAAATAAGATCCCCAAGACCATAACTGGGGTGTCTCTCTCCCCTCCCCAGATGGGAGGGAGGGCCCCCTCAAAGTGCACAAAACGTGCTTAAGGCACTGCGATTACTCGTTTAAGACCATGAGTGCATGTAGAGTTACTTTTCCTAGGGCCACGGGAAAACCTGGACTTCCTGGCGCCCCCGGAGCCTTTCTCAAGAGGGGAGTGTCCGTGGGAAGATCTCCAGACATCTCGTTGTCTAGTGCCATGGAGAGAGCATATAGTCACGGAAAACACTTAGGTTTAGATTAGGGAGTAAGGAAGAACTCATTGTCTTGTCTTATGACTTGCTTGTAACAAACTGGAGGACATCTTGAAGTGCAAAAAGGGAAAAAACAATTTGGCCGCATCGGTTAGGAGCGGATGGCTCCAACAACTGGTTGAACCACCTCCGTGGGATAAGGAAAGAAAGTGAGAGTAGGGCATTTGTAGATCTGAGTTGCAGTCTTATGGAGGACTATTATCTCTAGATATTTTGGTCTTTCCTTTGTTCCAGAGGGGGGAGACCGGGATTGCTGGGGGAGGGCGCTTGGAGGAGCCCATAGAAGAATTGGTAAAGTTAATGGTTGCTTCCAGTGAGATGAGCTTGAGGTTCAGGAGGATCTTTTCACCTTCCGACAGGTTTGTAAAGGAGCGTGTCTTGCCCTTCAGCGTGAATTTCACAGCAAATGGGAAGGCCCACCAATATTTAATCTCCTGTTGTGCGAGGACTGTCAGGAGCGGTTTGAGAGCTCTCCTCTTTTGAAATGTAGAGGGAGACAAGTCTGCAAAAATTTGTATTTGATGACCCTGGCATGCCATCTTTGGCTTGGAGCGTGATTGACACATGACTTTATGGCGTAGAAGTGTGGTTTCACGATTATGTCTGGGGAAGGCCAGCCATCTTTGAGTGATCAAATTGCGGCTCGAGATTGCGTCTTGCGACCAGTCCTGATGTCCAGGGGAGTGCTCGGGAGTCTCAGGGGCTAGGATGCCCTGTTGTCGTCGATCCTGGGTGAATGTGAGTGGTGCTATGAACGGCGCTGGTCCGGGTGATGCGGAGCCCCAGGCAGCTATCTTGGCGCTCCCACACACGCGCTCAAACACGTCTGCTTTTTAATGTACCACAATGCACCAAAAAATGCAAACCAAAAAGATGCACTAAAATGATGTTTATTGCGGTGCATTGGCAACCCATTTAAAATAATTCGGCTGCTTTACCGTAATGCACGTTACCTTGCATGCAGTAACAATGTGAATCTGGCCTCAGACTGCATAGTGCAACGGAATGTGTTATTAGTGCTAATTGACTGGATTTATTCACTGCAACAGCTTCTATTTTATTATAATATCCTATTTTTAATTGTCATTTTATCTAGATTAAAGATTAGACATCAGACCGCAGATCCCTGATGTACTACAGTTTTCATTCTGCCATCCATCCACCTAAGTAATAAAACACCACTGAGTCAAGTGGCCCAGGCAATTAATAGTACATCAAAATAAACATTTGAGCAGCCTTGAAGCATGTATCACATTCATCCCGCTAAGATTACAGGTACTTTTTTCATGTGCAAGAAAAAACAACGCTGCTAGAAAATATGTAACTTGCTACCATGATCTCAAGGGAAACAGCAGCATTTTGATTGAATTCATTCAAGTTCTCTGTTATTATCGAGCCTTTCTGACAGCAGAGGACAAACTGCTATTCAACAGGCAAGCTGCAACGTGCCAGTGATTCAGGAAGGAAAGGGGGGGGAAAGATCAAGAGGCCCACAGGAATATATTTTCTCAGTATCACAAAACATTGATTCTTTGAATGGCTTTGCAATTTAATATTTTGCAGCTTCTGCCGATAAACGTGAAATATTAGGCTTTGATGAAGCTTATTTACTTCTAGCAATAGAATATGTGTCAGGCATGAAAAATAAGAAATATTATCACTGCCTGTTTAGCGTTTTTTTTTTCCTATGCTGGCATCTCAAGCAGTACATTAAAATGCAGCAACGTTATCCATAAAATATACATTCTACATTCCGGGGTAGATTTTAGTTTGCTTTCTGTGAAGCACATGGCATTTTCTGCAATAAAAAAAACATATAATCATCATCCTCATCTACAGCATGGGGGATAAATCTAACCCCGCAAAATGTAGCGTTCGATGGATAAGCCTGTTTAAATTGACTTCAGTCTTGCAATGAAGAGAGAGTTGAACCTGAGTATTATAAAATTTAATGCAAAACCTATACTTATATACCTCAAGGTACAGTGTATACCTGCACTTAACATTTGCATTTGTGTCTGCGGTCTGTGAAAAATGACAATATGATGGGTTAACGTTTCTGAATATGACTTATGGTTAGAGACCTCATCCCTTTAAAACCGAACACATATTAATTACACAGGTTCTGAGGCAGATTAAGGTGGTAATTAAACTTATCCGCATTAAATTAGCCTCATAACCTGTGTAATTAATATGTGTTCGGGTTTAAAGGGATGAGGTGGCAACTCTACTAGGGTTGCCACCTCATCCCTTTAAGCCCGAATACATATTACCGTATATACTCGAGTATAAGCCGAGTTTTCCAGCACTTTTTTTGTGCTAAAAGTGCACCCCTCGGCTTATACTCGAGTACCACAACATATCCAAAGCTGGGGTTCCTACCACCAAGTTTACCCGCGATACAGGGCCCCAAAGCCCCAAAAATAACTTTTGCGCAAATCAATCAATATACGCGTATTGCGATTTTTATTACCAAAAATATGTAGAATACATATCGCCTAAACTGAGAAAAAAAATTAGCTTTTTTTAAAAAAAATTGGGGCTATTTATTATAGCAAAAAATTGTGTTTTTTTCAAAATTGTCGCTCTTTTTTTGTTTATAGCGCAAAAAATAAAAACCACAGAGGTGATCAAATACCACCAAAAGAAAGCTCTATTTGTGGGAAAAAAAGGGACATAAATTTTGTTTGGGTACAGCATCGCACGACCGCACAATTGTCAGTTAAAACGACGCAGTGCTGTATCGCAGAAAATGCTCTGGTCATTGAGTAGCCAAATCTTCCAGGGCTGAAGTGGTTAAACTCACTTGTTGCCTTATCTGCATTTAATTAGCCCCAGAACCTGTGTAATTCATATGTGTTCGGGTTTAAAGGGATGAGGTGGCAACCCTATATGTCACCCATAGCACCAATTATTGGTTAATAAGATACTGTAGTTTGTCAATTATCAAACGAAGGCCTCTATTGGCTTTATTTGAGGGGGATATAAATATAGGAATAAGAACATGGGTTTAGAAGTAAATGCAATATAGGTGTTAATGCCAGGAAACCATACAATTTGTTTAGTTACTTTTTTTGTCATCATTTAATACTCATTAGTAAAAAGATAAAAAATACTTTGCTTTAATACTTGTCAAAATTTATAGTACATTTTTTTAATTATTTTAAAGGAGACCTAAGAGGAGATTAGGAAAAGCCCTCACTCTTTACACCCCGTTGTCCGATCTCTGCACTCTTCCTTTATTTTTAAAGAGCTCCAGAAATATATCTACAATCTCACCCCTCCTACATGTTCTGGAGTTACTTTGCATCATTGAAGGAAGCCAGGTAGGCAGATATAACATAAGGTGGGGAATTTAACACCGATTTCCGAGATATTAGGGAGTGAAAGAGTTATTTGTATAATGAAGTATACTGTTTTTGCTCAAGGTGCTTGAGAATGTCTAACAACCTTTTGCGTTTTCTTTCTCTACTTTTCAGCTAGAGAGAAAGTAAAGCCTCCTCTTGTACCAGTAAAGTGTATCTATTGCCATGCCCTGCTGAGCACTCTGGAGGATTTCTTCAATACAATCATCAACAACATCTCACCTGCTGCTCAATGAGAGAGAGAAGAGCAAGGGAGATGCAGCAGTTGAAATTAATCACTTCCGACGACCCCCTAGAGACAGCAGCTTGAGAATAGGTGCTCACCTCTTCTCATAGAAGAATCATCACCAGTGCAACACTTTTCCTTTACACCTTACCAACTACTTATTCTGCAGGGAGTTTGGCACTTGAATCTATGGGCTGTTGAAATGTTTTTTTTTTTTATTTTTATTTTTTTATGTGAACCTTTTGAAAAATGTTGTGCACAGTTTGATGAATTAAACATAGGTTTCAAAACAACCAATAGACATGAATGGTAATGTAGGTTAGTTTACCATTTCATGACCAGGAGTCATGGGATTAGGAGAGGCAAATAGGCTGCTCACTTTGCAAGAAAATCTTCATTTAGCCATGTGCATACAGTGAAAATTCAATTGGCAAAGAACACCTGCAAGAAAAAAAATGCCTGCTCATGATTGGATGATGGGAGTTGAGCAGAGCTTCACTTCATTTAGGGATAAGGGAAAATTAATTGTAAAGCAAACAGTCTGTTTGCCTTATGTAAATCAACCCCTTTGTCTTGTATTGAGGCAACCAGAAAGCTTTGTAGGAAAATGGCCAGAACAGTCTTAGTGGTTAGCACTCCTGTCTTTCAGCACTAGGGTTCTCAAATCGAATCCCAACCAGGACACCGCTTGCATGGAGTTCGCATGTTCTCCTTATGCTTGTATTGTGATTCCCTCCAAGTACCCTGGTTTCCTCCCACACTCAAAAAAAAAAAAAATGCTGGTAGGTAATTAGCTCCAGTCTAAATAGGTTCTAGTATATGTTTGTACACATGAGGTAGTGGGATTTGGGACCTTGGAGTCCTTGAGGACAGGGACTCACCGATCTTGATAAGTTTGCATTAGCCACCAGCAATCCCTATATCTTATAATATGGTGTAGCAACATCTGACACTCCAGAGGCAGGGGCAGGCTAGCATTTCACCCCAGTGCTAAGAAAGGTTGGAAGACCAATAGACACTGGACGCCAGTCATTTTTGCTTTTTTTTACAGATTTTTTGCAGAACAATCAAAAAGTGAGTGTTAGGGGTCCCAGATGCCAAGCAAATTACTTACAGGCTCCCCAGATCCAGATTTAGCTTCACAGTGCCAGAATCTTTAAGCTGATCTGGCAACACTGTAGTAGCATTTTAGCTGGTTCACAGACTCTGCTGTCTGTTTCCCAGGCTCAGTGGGTCCTCCAAGCAGGTCACCAAGCTCTTCTGAGAAACCAGCCTTCTTCCTGGCTTTCGCCAGCAAGGGTTCTCCCCTAAATCTCCCCCTTGGCACAAAATCCTCCACAACCAGGCAGGACAGTTCCAGGACCACTTCAGGCCTAGTTCCAACATTCAGCACGTTAGGCCCCACATAGGCTATGGGGGCCTAATAACTGAGCTAAATCCAGCAGCACCTGCCTAGGTCTCAGCCCAGGGGAAGAGAGAGATCACAAGGCTTGTCTCAAATATTTATATTCTCCCCCAGCATGTACCAGTGGCCATGAATCTCCTCCTTGTTATGAAATCTCCCACTATTGTCAGTGGTACCAGTGACGCCTACTGGCAACAGTGAGAAATCACAACCCAACTTGAGCTTAGGGAAAGACCAAGTGAAAAACTATACTAACAGGCTGGGCTAACTACCACCCAGTCCACAACTAAATTTAACTTGTAGCCCTTGTTCAGGACAGGGTGGCCAAACTGACAAACATGGTGTTGGGTAATGTTCAAACCAAATGTGTTGTCCATGTTTAATTAGAGGAAGTTATTTTTGAGTTATCTGGCACAAGTCTGATAAATCTCATGCAAATCTCATGCACGCAGGTACATAAAAGGGTACAACATAAAATTCTAGCTTTTTTTCCCCATGCCCAGGAAGCTCAGGTGCTGCATATAGCTGCCTATAGATATGAATGGCTGTATGCAGCCATATGTTTTTGCAGACACATTCTATTTATAAGGTCCCATGCACATGGGTGCATTTCAGGTGTAAAATATAAAATGATGACTTTTTTCTGTGCCTGGTGAAGCCTGGTGATACTAAACACATACTGTTTAATTTACATTATCCCTTCTATTTCTGTATGTGGATGATGGCACTCCAATTTTAATAAAAAAAAAAAAAAAAAAAAAAACATCCAAGTACCTTTTTCCTAATCGATATACAGCTGTTACATGACCCAGATCTTTCCCAGCCTGTCTGCAGGGAAACATAAGCAGGAAGAGCTTCTAGTCCTAAAGTTACAGCCTTTGTAACACAGAGTAAAAGTAAATAAATAATATCAAACTGTTTTAAATTGTCATAAAAATATATATTTGGGCGGATTTCTGCCAGTCACATTCCATGCCACAACTCTCCAGCCTGTGTTTTAGAATAAGAGGGAGGCGATTCCTCCATTAATCTACATGTAATATCCCGCCTTCATCGTGTTTAGCTGGTTCGTGGACATGAAGGTGGGAGGGAGTGGGTTCTCATTTACCACTATGTATACGCCCACATGTGTGACTCTATAGTCACATGGGCTGCTCAGATGTAGGAGGAAATGCTCAGCATAGGAACTCACTAAAAACTGGGCATGTGCAGAGTTGCCACCACAGCTGCAAAATCCCTAGCTGAATTGGGGACATGGACAGAAGTTAGAGACAGAGCGGCAGGATCAACCATACTACACTTTTTTGCATACTAAGGAAAACAAATCTCATAGTGACTGAGTGAGTATGAACAGCATGTAATGCAGCATTTATTGATTTTTTTTTTATGATGTGGGTTTAGTGACACTTTAAATTCTCATAAATAATTTGGCAGCTTACCAGTATCTACGCAGAAACTGAGGAGTGCTGAATGGCTAATTTTTCACACAGTACATTTTCTTCTACACCTTTTAAGGCATTCTACCCTCTTCTGAATGTCTTTCTCCTGACAGGTGGAAAGCACCATCATCAAAGCCACCTAAAAACACGTTTTTCAAATGTGTTTAAGCGTGTCAAGCATTTGGGCATTCATTCATTTTATTGGCCAAAATATTAATTTATTCTGGTCACTAAAACGAATGAATGCTCACTTTGTTAAAAAAAAAAGTAAATGAATGCTCAAGCACTTAACATGCACACGTTAACATGTACTGAACATGCCCAAATGCTCCTGTCCTAAACGCAATTTTGGTGCATTTAGATTTCTGCCTCTAAATGCCACTGACTGTAAAAGCCTATGTGTGCATGGACATAAAAGCTAACAGAGGGGTGTTTAGGGGCAGAAAAAAAATGTCAAATGCCTGCCCCTAAACACCTGTGAATTGTGCATTTGACAGTTTGCATGAGGCCTAAGACACATCCGCCATTTACACTGATTTATGCATCAGGCAAAAGTTTTGGACACACCTGGGACAAACATGGCAGAAAAATTGGCCAGAATTATAAACAGAATCAATAGTACAGAAACCACTAGTCTTCACTGAAGACCAGCCATTTCCTGACAATAAAATATAACAAAATTGAATTTACTGCTTTAAAAATATGACCTTTACTAGTGTAGCTTTAAACTCTTTGTTAGAGTACATCTAAATTAGAGAATATTTAGGTTGCAAAAGCACTGTGTATCATAACTATATGCAACTTTCTTAATAAAAAAGCATTTTGATATTCTTTAATCTTTGCTTGCAACTTCGTGTTGCTGATCTCCTCTGGTTTCCTTCAGCCAGTTCCCATTTACATGCATGAGCTCCAGCAGCGGATGCACAATGTGTGTGAGCATGTGACAGTGTGACAACACAGGAGCACAAATTTAAAACTGCTATCACCTCATAGACCCAAACAAGGACCTGCATGGTAGATTTACTAGGTATTATTTTAATAAATCTGCCTATTAAAAAAAAGGACTGAAAACACCATTTAATTACTTAAGCTTATTTGACATTTTAGTTATGTGACCTTCAGATTTAAATTCGAGGTAAACACAATATGTGCCCTTTAGACAGTTCAGAACTACTGCCATTATTTTATTTCTAAAAATACAATAATGCATATTTTAGGGAATAAAAAAATAAATATGATATTTGCAAATAAGATATTTATGATATACTGTGTAACTTGATGCAATGCACCAAAATATTATGTTAGATTATATGCTGCTCCCTATAAAATACAGGTGCCTGGTATATAGCACAGTTATTTATATCATCCAACACTGTTCTACAATTCGCTCGCTGCACTTCATATTCCCAATGGTTTGCGTGGGAATAAAACATCTTATGTTACAGCCTTCTGCATACATTTGCTATACCAAGAATAAATGATGAGCAATTAAAGGGAAATACTTTAAACTGAGGGTTTTAAAGCATTTTAATTTGACAGATTATTGAACACGCATCAAAATGAAACACTCCACTTCTAATCCTCATTCTGAATTTTGACCTTGAGGCAAAGCGTACGCTCTTATCTATCCAGTGAACTAATGTAATGGATGGTCCTTTTACTTAGATTTTTTATAAACAAAATTGTGCTCAGTTGCTTGACTGTCAAGCAGCCATGGTAGTTATTGATTGCTTGACTTACAAGCGTGCAAAAAAAGAGCGCAAGTGTGATCAATCATGCTCATTGCTTAGGTGTACATCAGCCTATACAATATATATCAGATTGATTAGGGTAAGCAAAAGTGTAAGGTTTTAGGAACAATGTTCCTTTTAGTGATGAGGTTTCGGTTTGCCGCTATCATGGGTTTGCAGCAAATTCTGTTTGTTTAAGGTTTGTAGTCCCAGAGAATTAATGTGGCAATTTGCCAGAGCGCATTCTTTGTAACCAGAATTCACTGCCTGGTCTTTAAACTTAGTTGGCTTAGTAGGGGGCTTTTGTATAATCCAGCTCCCTCACTAATCAAACATGAGGTCACAGCAGCCATATTTACAATGTGCTTTGACTGTACAAGGGAAAAGGGTTGCTGATAAAGTACATAGGGAGGTTTTACTGTAAGGCTTGTAGGCACTGGTAGGTCTGTTAAAGTAGATGTAAACGCTTACCAAATGTCATTTAGGAAGCAAAATGTGGTGCATCTTGGAGAATTTTGGGGTGTAGAGAGGTAAAGATTTTTATTCTATTTCATCCTTACTTACATCTTAAATGGAAATAAAAGCTAAAAAAAAAAGGATATATGGCATATACAATTGCTACACAAACCATATTGTAATTTAATGTAGTTGATAAATTACCTTTCCTTATTAATCTGCAGCTGCTGTCATTGGAAAATTCAATGTGATATGGCAATCTGGAGGCCTCCTGTACACGGTGGCTGTCTACAATAGAAAATATAGTTTTGGTAAAGATACTCTGCAAGGGTTGAAAAGGAATGCAGACAATGCAGATTTTATCATCAGAACAGAACAGTTCAGCTGTTGGTTATAATGAGCCAGTCACTTCCATTCAGAATCAGTATCCAAAGGACATTGTGGAACAGACTGCTTATTCTTCAGAGCAGGCAAAAGGTTTCACTCTTTTTAAAATCCCTCACGTGTACATTTATTACCCAGAGGGGTTGTTTTCTTCCCAACAAAAGTCGAGCTCCTTTTTAACGTTGCCGATTTCCTTCAGCTTTTTTATAGTCTGTCACGGTCCACATGCACTACAGCGATAACCGGCTGCATAATCTTTTTTCCATAGGGTATTTTTCCTAATTATTGCTATTTTTCTTTTTTTTTGCAGCTTTTTTTGTTTAAGGCAGTCCAGGAAAATAGAAAGTCCACTTTATTGACCCTGCCCCCCCCCCCCCACCCCACCCCACATCCTACTAAAATAAAAATGAAATAATGAAAAGTTTAACTAGTTAAGCTTATTGCATGCTGGAAGACAATCAGCCGACCAACTCCTGATCAGCGCTCTCAGCCAATGGCAGAGAGCGCTGATCGGAGTTATCTGGTGGGGGGCTGTCCAGCTCAGCAGGGGAGGTCGCTGGACTAACCTCGCATGGTGAGTGCAGTGGCACCCAACTGGAGCTGTTAACCCAAAGGGTTGCACGAAAAAAGAAAAAACTGTAGTGGGCACCAGGCTTAAGGAGCATTCTTCACACTAATGTATCATTAATTGTAGATATAGTACTTTTTATCAGGGATTGCCTGAGATTGGAAAGTTATTTCAAGGCTTCCTCTGTGTTGAAATGGTTGAGAAAGGCTGCTTTACAGCCTGCAAAAGCAATTCATGGTTTGCAGAAAACAGACATTTATATTTCCATGGCCAAAAAAGCCTGAAGTGTTTTTTGATATGAGGCCGTTCAGTCCACAATACTAAAAGTTATACTTTCAGCTGCACCTTATACATTCCTTCCCTCTAGTTCATCAATTCTGAGTGGGGAAGTTTTTTTTTTTTTTTTAGGTAGAAAAAGTTTTAAACTGGATGCACCTTGCCCAAATATGACCTGTGTCCCTAAAAGTTTTAGATTTATAACATTTTGTCAAATGCCAAAGCTGCCAAAATGTTGGCCCAAGCCCAATTAAACGTGTTTGAAATGAACAAGAGGAAGGAAAAAAATAACACTCAGGTATAAAAATTCAAATACACACAAAAGATAAATAATTCAGACAATCATTTCATACCTTTAAGTATTGCAAATGTTTTACACTGGAACAGGTACTGGAAAACATATTAACAAGAATCAGTCTACAGCTACACGGATTAGCATTTTACCAGAGCTTTGTTCCGACCGAAATATCTAAATTTGATATACTGTCACAAGAGCTCAGAAAATGAAAAGGGTTACATTAGGCTTTGTAAATCAGAACCTTAACATCTCTTCTGAAGCATGTTTGCACAAATCGCTCTGCTGACACTTTTTTTTTTCATTTCACTTAACATTTAAAACATTCCTTCAAATTCATTTCATTTTCTGCATCTCATCTCTCTGTAGAGTGTTTTCGTCAACAGAACAAGATCCTTCAGATTGCAGTGATTGGTTTTCTTTGCCTGGCATTAACCACAAGTGGTGTAGCAACAAACAGACCGTAATGTATTTTTTTTATGTTATTTTTTGGCTGTTACGAAAATAATTTGACTTTATGTTATAGTTGTACATGAAATTAAATAAGTCAGTATTGCGAAAATTTGCTGTACATAGATAAAGTAGATAAAGTACCTAATTTATTAGGTTGTGTTTACTTTGATACATGTTCAGCTTTTCTCCTATAGATTTCTATCCTTTACCACTATATTGCTTGCAAAAAACTGGTTGTACTTCTACATAATAATAGTAATAATTGTAGTATAATGTGGCATGTCACTGCAAATGTGTAGGTTTTCCAGCAACGGAGCAACTTGAAATGGCATGGGTAGCAGTAGGTATCCTTAATGTTACCTGGAAAGGTAAATACCTATACTTCAGTTTAAAGATAGGGACAGTGTTGCTTCAAAAAAAAATCTTTTGTCATAACATTCATCTCAACATATACTAGATCATCCCATACAATTATATGCGCAATTAATTATATTTATGCTATTTCCCTTGTGTAGACATCCAAATGCACTGAGACTGATGCTTGTCACAGCCATCTTGAAAGTGAAGTCAGCAGCCCTAGCAGACCATGAAAGGTCACTCAAGTGACACTGTATAGTATTCATTTTTGCTCCTCCAGATTGCTACATAAAAAGGTTATTGCATTGTATTATCCACTATTTACACTATACAATAATCTTTAATTATAACTTTAGATCTACTTTGTGTATCCTTAAGCATAATGCATACTATTATATTTTGTTAATTTTCCTTCTTATAATATTGCATTTATAGTATGAAGTGACTATATTGTTCATTGATCACCATCTCTGTTGCTGAAAAATATAGTAAATTCTTTAAGACAATGTCTTTTAAAACAACCCATTCAGTTTAAAATAGAAAATGAAAGGCAAAACATGTGTTAAAAAACATTATAAAATACCAATTTTTTGTTATATTGTTTTATAAGTGACCACACACCCTTGGGGCTCCTATCATCTTCGGTTCCGAAGATACGGGGCTCCTTGCACAGCCTGTCAGAAGCTATATACAGAGTGGCCAGTTTAAATTACAAGCTGGCACACTCTGTTTGCAGCAGACAGAGGATGAGCTCACAGTGCCTCTCCTCACTTCTGGTCAGTGGTACTGAGCTCAATGGATAGCTTGGAGCCTTGGACCAATGGTAAAGCACCATTGGCCAAGCTGTCCAATAAAAATGCTGCAATGGAGGCTGGCCTCACACTGCAGTGTCATAGAAGGGGGCATGGGTCTAAAAGACACATGCTCCCTTCCAGCTCGGGCCCTCTTAACTACAAGGAAAAACATGTGTTTATGGGTATAAGATTTACCCACAATCCCATGTTTTTCTCAAACAGTTAAGAGGGAGAATGAGAATCTGCTGCTGCTGAAAAGGTACAAGCTAAATCATATATTATAATAATGCTATATGTTATAAGATAATAATTTATTATTTATATATTTACTGTGAAATGAAAACTTCAATAATTTGTCCGTTAAGCCACCTGCTTGAGTAGTTTTTGAAAATATAGTAAATTACCTTAAAAATAATATATAATAATTTGTATATTTCTTACTTATGGTAATTAACCCCTTGCCACCCAGGCCAATTCTGACACTTCTATCCTACATGTAAAAATCTTTTTTTTTCTAGAAAATTACTCAAAACCCTCAAACATTATATATATTATTTTAGCAGACACCCTAGGGAATAAAATGGCGGTCATTGCAACTTTTTATGTTACACAATATTTGTGCAGCAATTTTTCAAACGCGTTTTTTCTGGAAATAAACTCTTTTTTTTTCTTTTTTTTATTCATAAAACAAACACTAAAGTTAGCTCATTTTTTTTGTGTAATGTGAAATATGAGGTTATGCTAAGTAAATAGATATTCCACATGTCACACTTTAAAACTGTGCACACTTGTGGAATGGCGCCAAACTTCAGTACTTAAGAATCTCCATAGACAACGCTTTAAAATGTTTTAGAGGTTACATGTTTAGAGTTACAGAGGAGGTCTAGTGCTAGAATTATTGCTCTCGCTCGAACGTTCGCGCCGTATGTAACCTGTGTGTATCAGTGCCACTGCACATCCCTGCCTAATTATGCCTATGGAACCGTTCAAATCAGTGCGACTCCAATTTGCACCAATTTAAAAAAGGTTCCTGCACAACTTTTGGCGATATCATGTGCGAGTAGCATTGACATCTGTGCACATAAAATCACACTGACCGGTGGCTTTACGCTGAAGTAGCACAATTTCAAAACCACATTCAGTGTGAACGGGGGCCAAGCTCCTTATGCAGCTGAAAAAAGAGAGATGGGGGAGGAGAAAAAGCAGTACACCAAACTTCCCAGTGAATGACTGTACAGAGGGTGTTCCTTGTCATTTCCTTCAATTTTTTTTTGTTATGGGGTCAGCAGCAGCATCAGTCTCCCTTTGCTTGTGGAGCACTGCATACTATAGTGTGGGAGTCATTCATTTTAGAAGACACCAAAATTATACGCTGACTTGCATGTGCAAACAGGCAACTTTAATGTAGAAGAGACATGGCATTTCTCTTCTGTATTTAAAAGCCTGCCTGTTCAAACTTTTTTTTTTTTGTAAAGTTCCACTTTAATGGGATATACAGTATATTATGTTTTGGAGCACTGTTTAAAGGTAGTTTCACTTGTTACTGAACACGCATGTCAACTTGTTAAGACTTTTGACATAAATGGCTTTACACCACTTCTAATATAAGACAGGCTCTGAAATATTTTTTTTAATTTCAATCTCTAATGTACATTAAGGGTCAAGACCTAATTTCTGACTTATCAGCATGCTTGTCTCTCTGTATGCTGGCTGCAGAAATAAAGATTGCTAAAGACATTTATTTTCACTCTTGTTTGAATATTTCTTTTGACATTATGTAGGGAGGTGATGTGAGGACCAGATGTGATAGGCCAGCAGAGAAAATACTTTAGATATCCCCAGAAAAGAAGGGGGCAAGGATGAGCAAGAGGGGAGGAACTAGGAAATTGACTCTTCCTAAAGCAGTCAAATGGTCAAATTTTCCAGCAAGCCCAAAGGCACAATGTGAATAACAAACTACTGGCAACAAAAGACACTGCAAGTAAACACTTAAGATACTTTATTTTTCTGTGCTTTTACCTGCAATTTCTTATGTTGACAGGGTCTCTGATAGAGTTGGGTGAAGGGTTCGGGCCAATCAAAAGTTCATCCTGAACATCACCTGTTTGCCCATTCAGCGAACACTTGAATTTGTGGGGCGCTCCGCAGAATATTTGCCTGCCAAGAGCCCCACAATGCACTGCGCAGTGCACAGTGCATTCTAAGGTCCTAATTGGATGAAGCCTTGCACCTGACCAGCTTTGCCAATTAGGGCACAGAGCACTGTCAGAGCCCCGATTGGATAAAGTGATGATCACTTTGTCCAATCACGGCTCAGTGCTCATAGTCCCACCCCACACTATGCAAAAGCTTCCTGAGGGAAGGAACCTTTTAGTGTGTTGTTGGAGTGGAGATACTGTAGATAGAGCAGGGCTCAGTTTGCTACTAGCAAGTTAGGCCTCATGCACACAGGGCGTTTCAAAAAAAAAGGAAGAGTTGCAAAGCGAGTACTGACGCCAGGAAAAAGCAGCTGTAAAAACGCGTTTTTAGAAGCGTTTTTATATTGGAATTAATGTGCGTTTAGCCGTGTTCGCATTTAGCAGCATTTCTCTCCCTCTATTTTCCACTCCCAAATCCAATTACTACAGCTTAAAAATGTATAACGCTGTATACAGCGTTAACATGTGTTTAGCAGCATCAAACGTTTTTTACAGCTGTAACGCTGCTGCCCCAGAAAGCACTGGCCCTGGGTTTTTTTTTGCAGCCTGAAAATGCCTATGCCACTAAAAAGCTCCTAAAATCCTATATGTGCATGCACACATAGAACAACATGGAGAAGTGTTTTTAAGCTGTAAAAAAAAATGTTAAATGCCTGACGCTGCTAAAAACAACAGTAAAAATGCCCTGTGTGTGGGGGGGCGCATTTGTGGGATCGAGGAAGATGGACGCCTGAACTTCTCCCTCCATGCCACAGGATCATTAAACTTCGGCTGACAAGGCATAGCCCGCTCCCTGACACCGCTGCAGCGGCTCCTAAGGCTGTGGACACCACTGGGCTCTCTGCGGGCATGTATAACACGCCCAAGGGCCGGCAGCGATACTGTTCTAACCAGAAGGCTACTCCAGCCAAAGGAAAGAGGAAGGGAATGATGGCACCCGAGCCCCCAGAGCCAGACGACACCACGCAGCTCTCAAAGGACAGTTTGCACCAGTTCCCATCTGACCTGGTAAGTCCTATGACTATGGACAATGATGCTCTACTTCTCAAATTCCACTCCATAGTGCGGGATGAAATCACAACAGCCTCCCGCAAGCTCTCTGCAGACCTTGTGAAAGATCTTAAAGAGCTAGGCCACCGTACTAATCAGCTCGAGCACCGCATGGACTTAGCAACAACAGTATTAGAAGGGTATTAGGAAGAGGTTGATAAGTTGCATATTGAACTTGAGAGTTTGCAGGATAAGTTGGAAGATGCAGAGAACAGGGCCTGCAGAGATAACCTCTGTATCCGCGGACTCCCTGAGACCCTCACTGAAGGAACTGCCATTGCTTTTTTCAGGAGCTTGCAGCTGACATTCCCCCCCGAACACTTAGAATTTGACCGTATTCACAGGTCTTTAGCCCCTAAGCCATCCGAGGGCCCCCCCAGGGATGTCATTTTCAAGCTTCACTACTACTGCACCAAAAAGAGACTTTTGCGAGCCGCAAGTGACTGCCAGGATCTCTCTTTCCAGGGTAATTTTGCAGACCTCTCCCCGGTTACTATTGTCAAAACGGAGGAGCCTAAAGCCTTATCTGCAAGTCTTACAAACCCAGGGGATCCGGTACAGGTGGGGGTTCCCCTTTAAGCTCTCATTTTCTCATTAAGGCCACCAGTTCCATGCTTCTACGCTACCAGACCTACGGCGTCACTTCCAGGAACTGCAGATTGACATACCCCCTTCTCAAAGAGAGCCACCATCCTAATCTGCTCGCCCAAGACCCTTGCAGCCTTTCAGCAGGCCCTCCCAGATATCCCAGCATGCCTCTCAAGCCCTTCGCTCTCTTCAAGCACAACGCTTTCAGGATGTGCCTACAGGATGACGGAGCTGACATGATCTGCCTGGTATGCGCCAGAAGTCTTAGAGGACTCCTCCACCTTGAGCCTGCGTATTTGACCTGATCACCGGCTCTCACCATTTACTGTGAACCCTGATCTACACTGCGCTATGGACTCCATTCAGTTAGAGCCCAGATGGCTTAGGCATTTTTACTTTGTGCCTTTCACCCGCTGACTGCCACTCACTAGATCTAAAATGTTTTTTCTAAAATTAAAATGTTTTTAATGTGCTATGTGACTATTTCTTTATGTTCTAATGATAACTTTATTTTAGAAAGTTGCCGAGTGGCTCCGACGGACCACTGCTCCCTGAAATGTGCAGGAACTTGACCGGGATATTTGTCAACCTCCGACCCTCCAGAGGGCCTTTTGCCCCACTAACCAATGCTACTATGTTATATGGATCTTCTCTGCTCTGCATTACCTGGCCTTTTCACGTTGATTTGTAAGCCTCTCTTCTTGTCTAATGCCTGACTCTTTTCTTTTCCCCTCTCCTTTTCCTTTCTGAGTCCGCGGGATCTGTACTCAGGGGTATAAATCAGATAGTGGCTAACAGGATTCGTACCTTTACTTCTAAATTTACCCCCATCACTTTGCATACCAGGCATAATGTACTCACCGGTAACCCAGTGAAGGTTCTGGAGGAATTCCGTTACCGTTTAACCAAAATTGTATTCGGCCTCTGATCAAATCGGGTAGTCGAGACACAGACAGTTTTCTCGATCGTCTTTCACTCCCCACATTGACGGAGGCTCATGTGGCCCTCATGGACCGGGACATTGAAGTCTCGGAGGTCCTTCAATGTATCAAAGATTTAAAAAGTATGTAAATGACCAGGACCGGACGGCTACACAGCACTTTATTATAGGAAGCTGGCTGACGTTATAGCCCCACATCTGACAGCTATGTATAACTCCGTTAAAAATGGCCAGAATTTCACCTCTGACCTATTGACCGCTAATATTGTCATGCTTCCTAAACCCGACTGTGATCATTCCTCTTGGGCCAACTTCAGACCCATTTCTCTAATCAATATAGATATGAAGTTTCTGATGAAGATCCTGGCTAATCATTTGAACCTTTTTTTCGATACGGCACTGCGTTACTTTGACAATTGCGCAGTCATGCGATGCCCTACCCAAATAAAATTGATGTCCTTTTTTTCCCCCCAAATCCCACAAATAGAGCATTCTTTTGGTGGTATTTGATCACCTCTATGGTTTATATTTTTTGCGCTATAAACAAAACAGTGACATTTTGAAAAAAAAAAAATATATATTTTTTACTTTCTGCTATAAAACATATCCAATAGGAAAAATGTAAAAAATCTAATTTCTTTATAAATTTAGGCCAAAATAAAAATCACAATAAGCGGATATTGATTGGTGTGAGCAAAAGTTTTTGGGTCTACAAACTATGGGATATTTTTGTGGCATTTTTATTTATTTATTTTTTACTAGTAATGGTGGTAAGCGTTTAGCGCGACTGACACTGCGACAGACAAATTGGACATCTGACACTTGTGACACTTTTTTGGAAACCAGTGACATTATTACAGTGATCAATATGCACCGTTATTGTACTAATGACACTGGCAGGGAAGGGGGTATACCAGGGGTGATCAAAGGCTTAAATGTGTCCCAAGGAGGTGCTTTCTAACTGTGTGGGGGATGGACTGACTGGGTGAACACAGAGATCCGTGTTCCTGCTTATCAGAAACATCAGATCACCGTGTTCTCCCTTGTCAGAACAGCGATCTGCCTTGTTTACATAGGCAGATCGCCGTTCTGCCACTCTCGGGAACGATCGGCGGGTCCACCGATTGGCTCCCCATCTGGCCAATTAGCGCGCACCCCCGCTGTCTATTGCGCAAAATAACGTACAGGTACATCGTTTCGCGCAATAGAGCCACCATGCCGCAGTATTTCTGTAGTAGGCGGCCTTTAAGTAGTTAAACCCAGGCCCCCATACCCTTTTTATCACCAATAACTCGCATATAAGTCTTATTTGCTATATGCGACAATACACTTCTAACTTGACCAAAATAAAAAAAAAAAATGCAATTTCAAGAATTGTTGGTTTCTGGAAATCCAGATAAAACCAACAGAAGAAACCGGTATTTTTTAGCACCATTTTTTGCATACAAGTCACATTCCCAGCACCAGAAAGGTTGCCTATATTCTAATATTGTTATGTGTCATTCCTTTAAAATTAGATTGACATTTTTAAGCTGTCAAATTGTTCATCTGCCAACAAAAACTGTTAAGATGTTAAACACATGACTTTCAGTAGGTGGAAATAAGATGGTTAAAAGCAACAATTACAATTATGTTTTTGCAAATCATTAGAAGGTCACAACACTACAGACTGGGATCCTTTAGAATAACAATTAATGTGAATCAATAATGAATTAGTAGGATGGATTAGAGAATGCGGCAATTCACAAAGAGCAAAGTAATTTATATTTTAAGAAACTGTAAGCTTGAAATTAAATCGATAAATAACCCAATCAATTTCAGACCTATATTTCTTCCTGGGATGTACATCTCACTGTTTTTGTAGAAAAAAAAAATGTGAAACTGAAAATAAATCTCATAACAATTTGTATTGTATTTAGTACTTTTGAAGCTTTGAAAACCCCTTTAAAAGAAAAAATAAATAAATGAAAAAAAAAAAAAAAAAAACTGTAGAAATACACACTTGGAACACTGCTTTCCTGTTGAGCAGCTCCATCTCTGCACCTGGTGACTAGGTATGAACATCAGATTGAACATTTCTCAGTTCTGGAAAATGGCAAACTAACTGGGTCAGTATTAGCACTATAGCCATTATTGCAACCAATTACCGATAACTTCCTCTCCTTTGAATGGTGATCAGATGGCTTAGAAGGGCCAGTAATGGGGAGTTTACAGTCCCTTCACTATAAAAAGCAGGAATTCCACCAGCCTTTCCTGGGGGTGTTGAAATAGATAGAGCTGACAAGGTTTGCAGGCAGAGATAGTGGTGCTATAAAAAGTATTCTATATAGTGGTATACAGTGGGCAATTCACAGAAAGCTCCTGATCACACTATAAAATCACAGGGGAACACACTGTGCATTCTTTTGCAATTTATATGTGCTTCAGTGTGGTGCAATTTGAGCCCATTCATTTTAATAAACTCAAAGCACACTGCATCACAACAGAAGTAGTGCATACAGTGCTTTTGAAAATGTACTGCAACTGGATTGCATGGCACTTTTGTACCATCTGATCTGGTGCAGGCAAACAACCTGCATTCTGGTGTCAGCAGTGCGTTTTGAACATGGTGCAAGAAACTGGCACAGAATGTGAGTTTGAGGGAGGAGTTTAGTAATGGCGCTGGCTCAGAGCACGAAGTAGGAGCGTTCGCTCTCTCATCTCCTCTAGATGGAATAGCCCTGGGCTGCTCGTGCCTTGCCTCGTCCCGCCCCGTCCCGGACCTGACAAACTCTGTGCCTAGGTTGCACTTTTTTTGGACCCAGATCGAGTGGATGTCCCGGCGTGGGGCACGGGTTACGGGCGGAGGAGGTGACCCCTTTCCATTGGCCCCGTTCGGACAGTCTATCCCCCTCCTGCAGAGATCTCTATTGGGGCAGGAGAAAAGAAGGAGAGAGCAAGCACTATGAAAAATATAAAACAATTATATGAATTGGAACAAAGGCATAAAAACACAATTTAGACACCACAGTCCAACAGGCACTAATTATAAAAATAGATCAACTAAAGGATTTAATGGAACAGGAAACAAGAAAAGTATTTAATAGTGTTGCAAAGGAAAGATATACATGGGGAAACAAGCCTGAGAAATACCTTGCAAAAACCTTAAGAAAACAACAAACTTTAAATTATATAGAAAAGATAAAAAATGAGAAAGGAGAGATGATACGTAAAAAAAACAGATATTGCAAAGGCCTTTCAAACATATTATAGTGCATTATATGGGGTTAGAAACAAAGAGACACGCTAGGAGGATGAAATAAGAAAACTAAAAAAACTAAGGAATATCTAGCGGATGCCAATTTAACGAAAATTACAGCAGAAAGATTGGAGACTCTAGACGAACCAATCACACAAGAGGAAATTAGAAAGGCATTAAAGGAAAAGCCATCAGGGAAAAGTCCAGGTCCAGATGGATTTACGATTAAATACTATAGAAAATTCAAAGAACAATAAGTGCCAAAAATCTGCGATTATTTGAATAAAATAGGGGAGAATGAAGAAATAAGAAGAGAGTCTCTGCTGGCTCATATTACAATAATACCTAAGGAGGGAAAAAGACAGAACTACCTGTTCCAGTTATCGGCTCATAGCTTTGTTAAACGTAGATACAAAGCTATATGCAAAAATTCTGGCAACAAGATTAAAAAAATCTGATGCCAGAATTGATAAATGTAGACCAAACAGGATTCATACTGGGAAGAGAGGGCAGAGATAATAGCATAAGAACTATGTTAATGCTAGGAAAAGGAAAAGATAGGAGGTCCCCAGCGCTACTCCTGTCAATCGATGCGGAAAAAGCATTTGACAAGGTAGACTGGATACACTCCAATACCTGGGCATGGGTCCAAGAATCATGCGCTGGATTAAAAACTTATATAGCCACCCTATGGCTATGGTAAAGGTAAATGGAAGTATGTCACCACCTTTTCAACGGAACAAGACAGGGATGCCCGCTCTCACAACTCGTATACCGTATATACTCGAGTATAAGTCAAATTTTTCAGCCCTTTTTTTTGGGCTGAAAGTGTCCCCCTCGACTTATACTCGAGTCACCGCCATCTGTCTGCATGATCAGCGTGTCATGTAGGCAGACGGCGGCCGGCGTGTGATAATTAGTTCGGAGGCTATTCCAGCTTTCAAAAGCCGCGCCTCCTGCTCGTCTGTGATAGGCTGAACAGCTGTCAGTGTACAGCCTATCACGGACATTCTCTCATCCTCGTCCGTGGTATGAGAACAAGAGAATGTACGTGATAGGCAGAACACTCAGCAGTCAGCCTATCACAGACGAGGAGGAGGCACGGCTTTTAAACAGTGGAATGGCCGCCGAAGTGTAACATCACACGCTGATCAGAGATCGCCCCAGGGAGGCTGCACAGGACACAGGTAGGCTGCACAGGGACACAGGACACATGCACACAGGACACATACACATGTATAGGATGCATGTACAGGACACAGGGACACATACACATGCACAGGACACATGCACATGTACAGGATACAGGTAGGCTGCACAGGACACAGGGAGCCATGCAGCTGCAGATGGGCATTGTTGACCCTCTGCATTTCTCACCCTCGTCTTTTAATCGGGTCAATACGTTTTTCCCAGTTTTTTGTGGTAAATTAGGGGCCTCGACTTATACTCGGATTGACTTATACTCGAGTATATACGGTATGTGTTATGACTGGAAGCACTTTTGGCGATATTATGGAATAGTTTGGATGTAGGGGGGGTGAGAGTGGGCAAATTACAACTAAAGGTGGTGGCTTACGCAGATGACATCTTATATGTAACTAAACCAGGGTTGACACTGCCCAATATAATGAGAATTAAAAAAATATGGGTAACTCATGAATTTCAAGATTAATCCAATAAAAACAGAAATAATAAATATAGGAGTAAATAAAGAAGAATAAGCACTACAAAAGGGAATTCACATTTACGTGGGCAAAAAAAACTAACATGCCTAGCACTCAAACTGAGATACACTTTAGAGAAGTTATATCAGGCAAATTACATCCCATTATTCAATGAAACTGAAACAGAGAAAAAGAAAATTTCGATGAGACCTTTTTCCTGGATGGGTAGGATAAATTTGCTAAAAATGGTGATCCTACCAAAAATATTATACAAGTTCCAAATGTTGCCAATAGCAATACCACAAAGTTTTTTTAGAATAATAAAAACAATGATGTTAAAATATATATGGCAAAACAAAAAACCCAGAGTAAATTTTGCACTATTTAGTAGGAATAAAAAATATGGGAGTTTAGCAACACTGGATGTAAAAAGATACTACAAAGCAGTTATAATAGCACGTATGGTGGAATGGGCAAATGTAAACAGTGAAAAGAGGTGGGTGAGGATGGAAGACACTTTAACCACTTCAATACCGGCACTTAGACACCCTCCTGCCCAGACCAATTTTCAGCTTTCAGTGCTGTCGCAGTTTGAATGACAATTGCACGGTCATGCTACACTGTACCCAAACAAAATTTTTATAATTTTGTTCCAACAAATAGAGCTTTCTTTTGGTGGTATTTGATCACCTCTGCGGTTTTTATTTTTTGCTAAACAAATAAAAAAAGACCGAAAATTTTGAAAAAAATAAAAGTTTTGCTTTTGTTTCTGTTTAAAAATTTTGTAACTAAGTAAATGTTCTCTTTCACTGATGGGCACTGATAAGGCGGCACTGACAGGCACTGATAAGGTGGCACTGATGAGGTGGCACCAATGAGCGGGCACTGATGGGCACTGGTAGGCGGCACTGATGGGTGGCACTGATATGCAGCACTGATGGGCATTGATAGGCGGCACTGATGGGCGACACTGATAGGCACTGAAAGGCTGCAAAGATGGGTTCTTATAGGTGCACTGATGGACACTGATAGGCGCCGCACGGCTGGGCACTGATAGGCGGCACTGCTGGGCACGGATACGTGGCACTGATGGGCACTGATACGCCGCACTGATACACGGCACTGATAGGCATCCCTGGTGGCACTGGAAGTGGAAGGCATTGGAGTGGGCACTGATTGGCAGCTGCCTTTGCACTGGTTAGTATTTCCCTGGGGGTCTAGGGGGCATACCTGGTGGTCCAGTGCGGCTGGTTTCCCTGGTGGTCCTGGGCGGATTCCCTGGTGGTCCTGGGTAGGATCCAAGGAGGGCTGTGCTGATAAACAATCAGCACAGACCTCCCTGTCAGGAGAGCAGCCGATTGGCTCTCCTCTACTCGCGTCTGTCAGACGTGAGTGAGGAAAAGCCGATCACCGGCTCTTCCTATTTACATCGTGATCAGCCGTGATTGGACATGGCTGATCACGTGGTAAAGAGTCTCCGTCAGAGACTCTTTACCAAGATCGGTGTTGTGGGGTGTCAGACTGACACCCCGCAAAAACAACGATTGCTGCGATGCGCGCCCCCGGGGGCGCGCAGTGACTTAATATCCTGCGGACGTCATATAACATCCAGTCAGGTTATTGAAACTACTTTGCCGCCGTCATTTTGCTATATGGCGGGCAGCAAGTGGTTAAGCATGACACTATTGAAGAAAAAAAAATACTTGAATACCATGGAAATTTAGAACATTAGACATAGAATCACATGAACTGACTAGGAATGTATTTAAAATATGGGACTCAATATATCGCCAGGGAAAATGGAAATATAATTCACCCTTAATCTCACTCACAGGTACTAATTTTTATCCCTGGGAAAGGGACACATTTTAGTAGTCACATGGGAAACACACAATTAAAAGATGTTATCGCACAGGGCAGAATAAGGACACGTCAGGAACTAAAGGTTATAAACGGGTGGCAGAAGATCAGCGAGTGGGAATATTTACAGTTAAAACATTTTGTAAAGTACGCTGCCCCAACCAATTAGGGAAGGAAAGGAGTTAAACCCATTAGAAAAACTTTGTAATATATAAACACCGTTAAAACATGGGATATCCCAAGTATATGAAATTCTGACAGAGCTAGAGGGACGAGCACCCCTACCTTTTATAGAAAAATGGGAACAGGAAATGGGCATAAAATTGGCAGAAACACAAATAGAGAGAATGATAGGAGCAGCACATAATTATGCAACAGATATAAATACAATAGAAATTAATTACAAGTGCTTGGTGAGATAGTACCTAACACCAGAGAAAATCCATAAATATCAACAAGATAAATCCCCACAATGCTGGAGGAAATGTAAACAAATCGGTACAATGATGCATATCTGGTGGGACTGCCCAAAAATAAAAAGAATATTGGCAGGAAATTTAAGAATATATAGAAGAGATAATGGGGGAGAAGATTTTAAATAATGGACCTGTTTCATGGTACAAACGACACAAAAAACAAACAAAAAAAAAAAAAAACAAGAAAACATTAATTCCATTTTTATTGAATGCCGCAAAGGGACTAATACCAAAAAAAAAAAAAAATGGTTATATGTAGGAAAACTAAGTATAAAAGAGTGGCTGGAAAGAGTGGATTATACTTGTAAGTTGGAATACCTTCCATCCAAAGCAGCATACATGAGGGACAGGTCGAAAGATATAGTGGGACCTGGGGAAGATGGCTGACTTAAGTTATCTGGGAAATACGTGGAGGGGGGTGAAGGAGGTCAGCGGTAACTGAAAAAAGAGAGACCGTAAGGGGCGGGCGGGAGGAGAGAGAGGGGAAAGGGGGGGGAAGAGAGGCGCAAACGGAGAGGGAGAGAGAGAATAGGCAGGGAAATGGTGGGTGCTCAATGGATATGGACTGTATCTCTCTTGGCTCCTTTTTCTCTGTACTGATTTTTCTGTTTTTTTGTATGCAATGGAAAACTAAATAAAGATTAAATAATAAAAAAGAATGTGAGTTTCCCACACCACGTTCTGGTGTGAACTTAGCCTATAGGGCATATTTTTATGTTCAATATAACTGGTTCAGTTCTGAACACCACCAAATGTAAATGCGGGAGACATTTTGGATTTTTACTTTGAATACGGTGTCTCCCGATGGCTTAAACGAGGAACTGGAGATCACCACTTTAAATTTAGGGTGTCAGGTACTCTGATAATATAGATCCCCCCATCATTAATTTTTGGTCACAACAATAAATTTAGACATTCCTATGGTTATTAGTGGTGTGGCCCATTAGCCTGGACCACACATACCGAAATCAAGGTTGTTCTTGAGAATATAGAATATATATATATATATATATATATATATATATATATATATATATATATATATATATATATATATATATATATATATACACACACACACACACACACACACACACACACACACACACACACACACACACACAGGAATACCTCCATTTTCCTTCCTTTTTGCCCTGATGCCTTTTCCTTTCCACCTTCCCCTCTTCCCTTATTTCAATTTATTTATTATTATCAGTACAGCAAAACCTTGGTTTGAGAGTAACTTGGTTTGAGAGTGTTTTGCAAGACAAGCAACATTTTTAAATAAATTTTGACTTGATATACAAGCAATGTCTTGATATACAAGTAGCATCACATCACAAGTGAGTATAAGAGAAGAGAGCGCCTCTATGTGTAGCAATATGGTTACATTTAATGAAGGTACAACATTTAGCAACTCACATGGTTCCTTGATTACAACAGGCACATCTAAGTATGCAGGCATCTGGGGTAAAGCTGTCCACATAAATTATTCAATTATTCTCCTCACCATCAAAGTCGTCCCTTCCATGCTGCACTCCACCAGCAGTTCAAGCCTCGCTTTCAGATCACTTTACTGCAGGGTAGTCTTCCCGGTCATGATTGCAGACCGACAGCAGCGAGAGCCGGCGGTGGAGGACAGTCTATGTGGATAGCTTTAACCCGGATGCCTGCATACTTAGATGTGCCTCTTTTAATCATCAACCATGTGACTTGCTAAATGTTGTACCTTCATTAAATGTAACCATATTGCTACACTTAGAGGCGCCTCTCTTCTCTTTTATACTTTGTAGCTCCTGCTGGATTTTGCTTCTAATCCCCTTGTGGAGGCGGCCATTTGTGGATGGACGTTTTATGGTTACATGACTTATCACATTGCTATAATCTTTTTATATAGAATAAACTGAAGGATTTATGAATAAATGGTTGTGGAACGAATCATCTGAGTTTCCATTATTACTTATGGGGAACTTCGCTTTGATATACAAGTGCTTTGGATTACAAGCATGTTTCCGGAACGAATTATGCTTGCAATCCAAGGTTTTACTGTATTAACAAATTTATTTATACGTTTTCCATTTCCATTTTCATTATTCCAATTTATTTTACCTAACCTAATATCATTAGAAATAGAATAATTTATTAAATAATATATGCGCTTTGATCATGATTTTTATATGAATATATTAGATGTTTTTTAGCGTATAATTATCTATATATGTAAAGTCTTCTGTGTGTGTAATGGTTTTTAATAATAGAGTATAGATAAGGTTGCTATTAACCCCATTTGCTGCCATTTATATGGGTTTTTTCCTCTTTTGGTATGGCCCCTTTAAGATGGGATGAATGGGATAAATAGCCATACACATGAGGTATGGGCGTGACTTGATAAGGGAGGCCATGCCTCTGAAATGCGTCATCATAACCCTGCAGGCTGACGTACTGCTCTCTGTCTCAATTGGCTCTCTCCCAACAGTGGGTGTCTACATCGTATCACGATTCCGGCTGGTCCGGGTGCATGCGCGGTCCGCAGTGCACACTGGAGGTGATTATGGGCAGTTTGTGAGCTGCCATCCGGCTTGTGGGGAGGTTGGGTGTTCCTCGTTCATCCATACACCTTACAGGGGCAATCCAGGAGAAGAGAACATGAGCCTTACGTGCCTTACTTGTACTTCCAAAGTGCGAGCGCAATTTATGGAAAACTTCTTATTAATTGTTCAATAAACAGTATTACACTAGGGTGGCCGTGCGCTCTTTTCCTTTTCTTTGTTTGTACCAAATGTAAATGCAATTTGCTTGTTTTTACAATAAAAGGGAATGGTTTTCACAGTAACACATTATGTGGAGTTTTTAATTGCTTTTATATTGCTTGAGTGGAGGTCAGAATAAATTTGAACCTGTGGCACTGAGAATTTATCAAGCTAAGTACCTTTGTCCTGAAAGCATAAGAGAGTCATTCACTTCTGCAGAATGCTTCTGTATGCATAAGTATGGGCACAGCACTGCTTTTGGAAGCAATCTTACACAGAGGTACTATACTTTTATAGATAAATAGGCATAAATAAGTATACAAAGAAGATTCATTGTATCATATAATAATTTTTTTAAGAAGGCATCCTTTTATTGATTTAATTGAAGAGACTGTGTGTGTGTGTGTGTGTGTGTGTGTGTGTGTGTGTGTGTGTGTGGGGGGGGGGTGTTCCCTAAAGAATGTCACAGATATCCTTTAGAATTCTGTTGGGGGCCGCTCTGAAATTGTTGGTGCTTGGGCCTGCCTAATTTACCAGGTACATGAATCTGTCAGAGTTTTGTAATAACTGTGGGTGGAGTCTGATGGGAAATTAAGAGACTAGTTCCCTATCAGGTCTTCCTGGCTGTTTTTTGACAATGCATAGCTACAGGCAGATCCAATAGTGGTTTTTAATCTGCTGTGAGCTGTCAATCAAAAGTAAGGTGGACCTGATGGGAAACTAGTCTCTCGGCTCCCCCCACCCAGTCACACAAACATGGGAATTGCCATATTTGGGTAATGACATCACCACCATCCCCAGCTCATTTTCTTACATTTAACTTTTGGCCAGGAATCTCCTGGGTACAATTGCTGATGGCTTGAAAGGATGCTGGACTGAGCTGCTTGCGTCTTCCCATGTCCTGTACCTTGGTGATACTAACAGTACAGTCCTGTCTCCACATATCCTTAATAGCTTAATCCTCAGTCTTCTCAGGACTACCAGGTTCCCTCCAGGAGCCCCAGAGCATATGCAACTACTTAAAAGGTTCCAGCATATTTTACAGATGGTTTGCCTAGGGGACAGAAGGTCAGAGGTTCTGGCAGATTTTAAGGTGCAGACCAAGGGGTAGCTGTCCCTATGCCATCTTGTTCCAAGCAAGTTCATGTGTGAAAACAGTACCAACCTGCTGGCTGCCCTTTGGTATGGAAAGTTTACACCTGTACCTTGCATGGTACATGTCCTAAATCTGTTGGTGCAGCAGTTCCTGGTTAGGCACACTAGCCCCCATGATGTCCAGCAGTGCACGAAAAGAGTGTGTGGCCACTTTAAGTTGAAGTTTTCTTCATCATGCAGCTGCTGCACCCCAAAAAATTATACCTTTCATCATCGCAGGCTCCTGATAACTCTTGCTAGAAGTTGACTTCCTCGCCTTCAACATAGTAGGGATCACTGATCCAGACAAACCTCTATCCCTCAGTACCTGGCTTTCAACAGCCAAGCCATCAAAACCAGCGACCGTAAACTGAATGCCTATAGCAGAGAGGAGGTTATATACCAGCCGAGGATGGCCCATGGGCGTAGCCAAGTTTTTTCGTTCTGCCTAGTCCTACTCCTGCAGAAGGCGAAATAACCCTATAGTCAGGATTAATGAAGCGCTGTGTCCATCGATGAACTAAAGAGAAAGTCTTTTTATCCTACATTGAGACCTAATAAATCTGCTTACATGCAGGCTAAAGCTCACTGTTGGCTGATGTCACAGACCCGGTCCAGGCTCTGAAAAGATCACCACCATATGATCGGGATCCATCCACAAGTCTGGACTGGCATCTGACTCAGCCTCTGAGAGAGCTGCTGAGAGCCCGAGCCAGCTACTCCCGGTCCCTCTACAGCCCAGTGCTCCAGTGAGCACTGGAGGGGCAGAGAAGCATGCCAGTGACTGAGAGTCACCAGCCCTCTGCAAGCTGAGGACCGAGAGCTGAGTGAACAGCGGAGTTTGACCACTTAGTTCTCAGGATCAGAGGTGACGGGACAGCTGCAGCTGGGGTTGGTGCTTCAGCCATCTAGGGGAGTATGTTTTTTTTCATTATTTTACAAAGTCATACTTCTTTTAAACCACTCTGGTCTCTCTGCTGTTTATTGTGGTCTAACAATTACCTCTGTATAGAAAAATCAGGTGCCAAAACTACCTAAAAAGCCATTTTTACAGGTTGTAATAAATCAGATTAGAGTGCTGCTGATGTATTCAAACCAAGTAAGATGTACAGAGTATGAAAAAAATCCATTCCACATGCAAAATATGTAAAAGTTTGGTGTCTCCCCCCCCCCCTCCCCCCCACCTCCTATGTTGTCTTCAAAGTCTCATTAAAACTGCTGTAAAGTATTTACATTTTTTTTTTGCATGTAACCCATGGCAGGGTCCAGCTACCCATATACCTTGTCTGACAATCCCTTGCCTACCATCCTTCAAAATGGCCAGAACTGATTTTTAAAATACATCCTCCTTAGCTTTTATTGGGGTTAGGCTTTAAAGCGGTCTTAAACCCAAACATTTATTATACTGCGGCTTACAGATTCTTAGATGTGGTGGCTGCATTAACTTTTTTTAGGCTTTCTTATTTTCACCTTATGATCTAGCCAGCATGCCTCGAGTTTCAACAGAACAAGCTGTCCTGCAGATGTAGCACTCAGGGTGTTGAGAAAAAACATTTACCACTGACAGGTGTGCTTACAAAAACTAGAGATTTTGTTTGTGTAAAATGTTTATCCCAAAAAAAAAAAAAAAGAGAAAAAAAAAAGTTTCTGTAACTGCTAAGAAAAAGTGTTAGCTGGATCTTGCATTCATTTTTTAAATCTGCTGGTGCATCTAACCTAACACTTCCCTCCCCCCAGACTGACAATGCTGCCTTTCAAAGGTTTCTCTGTTGCTCCTTCATCCAGAGTGTGGGCATCCTAAGGCCTCATGCACACTGGGCATCAAAAACAGCGTTTAACTTTTTTTTTACGCCTCCAATTTAAACACCCTTCAATGTTAGAGGCATAAAAAAAAAAAAAAAAAACATTGCCAGCATGTTCAGGAGCAGCAGTGTCTTGACAAAAAGAACACTTGAAGCATCTAAATGTGTTTAGAGCTTGAGTATTAATTCATTTCAATAATCAGAATAAATTTTATTCTGGCCGATAAAATGAATAAACACCCAAGTGCTTAATGGATTGCTGCATTTTTCAGCCATGGCAAAAAATATTTTTTTATTGTTAATATACATAACATTCTTTGTTAAGGATGAGATGTACCCTATAAGTTCACTTGAAGTGCCATTATAAAGGATCAGTCAGCATTAGCAGTCACTTGTTTTATTTGTTGCCCAAACTATTAACAATATTCAAAAACAATAAAGATACTATTTTTTTTTTTACTTTTTCTTTTCCCGCTAAACCAGAGAGTACACAGTTTTGTTTCAACCGGATTCTGATTGAAGATTCAGATTGAAAAGCAAAAAAAAACAAAACAACCAATTGTGAGCCATCAAATATCTTTTTGATGCCTAAAAAAGTAGAAGGTATGTACAGTACTACAAAAAATATTTTTTACTAATTTTTATAAATTTGTTTGAAATTATTTTAAAGTATCCTCATAATTTTTATTTCTTCCAGTATAATTTTACATTATATTTTTCATTTTGTGAAGGAAAAGAAGAAAAAAAAAATGGTATTTTAACGGTACCGACAGATAATGAAAACCAATGAGATAAAATTTATAATAATTTTAATGAGAATATAGTTAAAAATATAAACAAAACCACTTGGGTCATAGATTCTCAACAATTGGTGATAGTTCCTAAAAACACACTGTTAAAATCCAGTTTTTTCTCCTTTCCCTTCACATATTTAGCTACTTGGGATGAGGTGCTAATCATTTGGGTGTGCTACCTCAAGCCGGACATACCCCATAAATATTTTTCATTTATTTAGCCAACCCCCAATAGATAAACTGCATCTATCGGTTATCCACAGCAGCATCTGTACCAATCCCCCTGGAGTGAAAAGCCTGGAGCAACAGCATGCAATGATGTATGCAAAGGGCGCACATGACAGTGGTAGCAGTGAAAGGGTTAAGATTAAGGAGTTACAGCGGAGCCGAGGGGGAGGGAGGATTAGGGGAGGGGCTATTTAAAAGGGGTTCCCGCTCTGGGTGGGACAACAGAAGATTAGGAAAGTTTTAAGAAGCAACATGTCTGCGCTAGAGGGGCTGATGGCCCAGTTGCGTGAGGAACCTGCGGTGCGGGGTACTGAGTGGCTGCAGGAGACGATCGCAGCCACTCTACAAGGCTCAACACTGCAGGCAAGTGGGGGAGAGAGAAGCGGCACCAGAGCGCGTCGCTCTCGTCCGCCTGAGCGGTTCTCTCCGGACCGCGTGACGTCAGCACAGCGGCACTCGGGTAGTCTGTCTGCAAGACTCCCGGGGGGCCCACCGGCCAAACGAGCGGCGGGAGGAGAGCGGGTCAGCGGGCGTGGGGCCCCGGCGGGACAAGAGCGGAGCCAGGCCGGAGAACTGTCCAGAGTGAGGCCTACTAACAGGAGACACGCGGAGAGCGTGAGCCCCGCCCCCAGGATGTCGGCGGGGAGCTCCGCCATCGTTGCCACAGCACTGCCTGGAGGGGTCCCTGGGCCTTCTAGTTCCTCGGCAGGGGACAGGCAGAGTGGAGAGAGAAGAAGGACTGGCCTTACATCTACAAGAGCGGAGGCTGGCAGGACTGCCGTAGCCCACACCGGTCCTGGGAAGGCTGTCCGGAAGTCCACAGGCGGTTTTGCTGCGCGGAGGAAGGGAAGGATGGCGAACAATGCGGCAGCCGCGGTCTACATCTCGGGCGGGCCTCCATCTGATGCGGGAGAAGAGTCGGGTATGAGCGGGAGAGAAGAGGAGCCTGGATCGGAGGAGGATGCGGCCCCCCTGCCAAGGAGGATGGGGCCAGAAGAGAGCAGACGGTCGGCTGATGGGGCAACACCTATGCAGCCCGGTGAGTTGGCACATGTTATTTCAAATACTAGCTTGAATAATGCAGCGAGTGCAGGAATGGGGCCTGGGGGGGTCAGGAAACAGCATTGTAGGCACTGGTACGGTAGGGGCTCTGGGTTTCTTGGGGTTTTTAACAGGAATTAAGGAGCTAGTGCAGAGGTTGGAGGCTGCAGAGAGGCCGGTAGAGGGCCCGAGAGCCGCTTGGTGCAGCAGACAGGGAAGGAATTGGAAAGTACAGGGGGGGCTGCTACAACAGAGGCTTCAGCTGTGGTCGCGTTGCCCACTCAGGAGGCCACGGGGAGTGGAGTTACGCAGGGGAAGGACAAGGCAGCGCCGCCAGGGGAGGCTGCGGGGAGGAAGGACATCATTAGGCTGGCGGACGCGGCTTGCTGTGAAGTGTATGTGTGCTACGAAGGGCCGCTAGGAGCTCACCTGAAACAAGAGGTTCGGGAGAAATTATGGAAGGGTGAGTATGTAGAAATATTTTCGTTACTGCCCTTGGAAAAGTTCAACCTTGATAGAGTCAAGCCGGATGATTCCAAGAAAGAGGATGAGGAGAAGAGGAGGTATAGGCTGATACCCAGGACATTTGCGAATTGGTTGCAAGCATTTGCAATTATGGCGAGTGTTATAGGGGAGAAGCAACTGGAGCACTGTTCGGCGCTTTTCTGCTATCAGGACGCGATAGGGGAAGCGTATAGAGTATATGGAGGTACAGCATGGCTGAGATACGACGAACAGTTTAGGCAGCGGAGAGCGGTGCGCCCGGAGCTACGTTGGGACCATAAAGACATCAGCCTGTGGATGCGTTTGATGACGACAGCGAGGGCGCCGAACCAGTTTTTTCAGGGGGGAGCCGGTGGACCTTCAGCCCAGGGACATTCGGCTGGAAACAAAAAAGGGGTTTGTTGGCAGTATAACTCAGGGTCCTGTAAGTTCGGAGGAACATGTAAGTGTAAGCACAAGTGCTCGGGCTGTGGGGGAACGCATCCATCATCCAGATGTTTTAAAGCAGGGAAAAGGTCGGCATGGAGAGGCTGGGAACAAAAGGGAGGACTCCGGTGATAGTGGAAAGGATGCGGCCGTTTCTCGGTAAGTACCCGGACCGGAAAGCGGCATTGATATTAGAAGAGGGTTTTGCGGTGGGTTTTCGGATTCCATGCACTTTATCGGCGACCCCCCCAGTGCCCAGAAATTTAAAGTCAGCCCTGCAACATCCGGAAGTGGTTTCGGAAAAACTACAGAAGGAGGTTGCATTGGGTAGAATGAGCGGCCCTTTCCCTGTAGCACCAATAGCCGATTTGGTGGTGTCACCGCTGGGCGTGGTGCCCAAAAAAGAGCCCAACAAATTCAGGCTCATTCACCACTTATCCTTCCCAAAAGGGGGATCCGTGAATGATGCCATAGAACAGGAAGCGTGCTCGGTGACTTATACGTCATTCGATGCCGTGGTAAGATGGGTGCGTCACTATGGAAAGGGGGCCTTGATGGCAAAGGCAGACGTGGAATCAGCTTTTCGACTGTTGCCAGTTCACCCGGATAGTTTCCGGTTGCTCAGGTGCCATTGGAATGGTGGATTCTATGTCGATCAATGCCTACCAATGGGTTGTTCAGTATCGTGTGCGATATTCGAACAATTCAGCTCCTTCGTGGAATGGGTGGTAAGGGATGTATCCGGGGTGAATTCGATAATTCACTACTTGGATGATTTCTTATGCATAGACCCGGCCTCTTCTAGAGTCTGCGCGGTGTTGCTGGCTTCATTGCAACATATAGCAGGAAGATTTGGCATTCCATTAGCGGATGAAAAGACGGAGGGACCCTGCTCGGTCATCACGTTTTTAGGCATTGTGCTACATTCTGAGGCGATGGAATGTAGATTACCTGTAGAGAAATTGGAGGATTTAAAAAAAGAAATCGCAAGCTTGTTAGGTCTAAAAAAGGTACAACTGCGAAGATTGCAATCGGTGTTGGGCAAGCTGAATTTTGCTTGTCGCATACTACCGATGGGGAGAGTGTTTAGTCGCCGGCTGGCGGCTAGCACGAGTGGGATAAAATCACCCAAACATTTTGTGCGTTTAGTAAAAACGCATAGGGAAGACCTAAGGGTATGGCATACCTTTCTGGAATCCTTTAACGGTAGGGCAATGTGGATGTCGGGACCAGTCAGCAATTTTGACTTGGAACTGTTTACCGATGCCGCGGGATCAACAAGTTTTGGGGCGTTTTTTCAAGGGCAATGGAGCGCAGGTCCATGGCCACAATCTTGGGTAAAAGAGGGCTTCACAAGGAACTTGGTTTTGCTGGAACTGTTTCCAGTAGTTCTGGCAGTGGAACTATGGGGTGCAGAGTTCAGGGATCTGAAGGTGCGCTTTCATGGGGACAATCTGGGGGTGGTGCAAGTGATAAACAGGGTCACGGCGTCATCTCCGCCAGTGATCAGGCTGCTACAGCACTTAGTGTTAAGATGTTTACAACTGAATGTTTTCATTCATGCTGTTCACTTACCGGGGGTGGAAAACGTAATTGCTGATGCGCTGTCTCGCTTCCAGTGGGACAGGTTCCGAGAGTTGGCGCCGGAAGCGGAGCAACAGGGGATACCTTGTCCAGACTGGCTGTGGGAGATTGCACTGGCATCGTCGAGGGATGGATTAAGCGGTCAGTAAGTGGGACTACCTGGGCAGCATACACTAAGGTATGGCAGGAGTGGATGTCGTTCGTACAAGCTTTGGGGGAGGAGCCTATAGGGCAAGGAGTACGTTAGTTATTGCTGTACTATGTGGCAAAAAAAATTGAACGAGGGCGCGTCGGTGTCAGTGATGAATACACAGTTGGCCGGTTTAGCTTTCCTTTTCAAGCTACAAGGGCAGCCCGACGTCACCAAGGATTTTTGGGTAAGACAAGCGTTAAAGGGTTATCGGAGGGCGGTGGTCAAGCATGATTCGAGGAGACCGGTAACTTTTGAGATATTGAGGGGTATTGTGGATCAACTGGTGGAGGTTTGTTCATCTGCATACGAAGTTACTTTGTTTAACCACTTGAGCCCCGGACCATTATGCTGCCTAAGGACCAGAGGTCTTTTTCCAATTTGGCACTGCGTCGCTTTAACTGCTAATTGCGCGGTCATGCAATGCTGTACCCAAACGAAATTTGCGTCCTTTTCTTCCCACAAATAGAGCTTTCTTTTGATGGTATTTGATCACCTCTGCGGTTTTTATTTTTTGCGCTATAAACGGAAAAAGACCGAAAATTTTGAAAAAAAAATGATATTTTCTACTTTTTGTTATAAAAAAAATCCAATAAACTCAATTTTAGTCATACATTTAGGCCAAAATGTATTCGGCCACATGTCTTTGGTAAAAAAAATGTCAATAAGCGTATATTTATTGGTTTGCGCAAAAGTTATAGCGTCTACAAACTAGGGTACATTTTCTGGAATTTACACAGCTTTTAGTTTATGACTGCCTATGTCATTTCTTGAGGTGCTAAAATGGCAGGGCAGTACAAAACCCCCCCAAATGACCCCATTTTGGAAAGTAGACACCCCAAGGAAATTGCTGAGAGGCATGTTGAACCCATTGAATATTTATTTTTTTTGTCCCAAGTGATTGAAAAATGACAAAAAAAAAAAAAAAAAAAATATTTACAAAAAGTCGTCACTAAATGATATATTGCTCACACAGGCCATGGGCCTATGTGGAATTGCACCCCAAAATACATTTAGCTGCTTCTCCTGAGTATGGGGATACCACATGTGTGGGACTTTTTGGGAGCCTAGCCGCGTACGGGGCCCCGAAAACCAATCACCGCCTTCAGGATTTCTAAGGGTGTAAATTTTTGCTTTCACTCTTCACTGCCTATCACAGTTTCGGAGGCCATGGAATGCCCAGGTGGCACAAAACCCCCCAAAATGACCCCATTTTGGAAAGTAGACACCCCAAGCTATTTGCTGAGAGGCATATTGAGTCCATGGAATATTTTATATTTTGACACAAGTTGCGGGAAAGTGACACTTTTTTTTTTTTTTTTTTTTTTTTTTTCATAAAGTTGTCACTAAATGATATATTGCTCACACAGGCCATGGGCATATGTGGAATTGCACCCCAAAATACATTTAGCTGCTTCTCCTGAGTATGGGGATACCACATGTGTGGGACTTTTTGGGAGCCTAGCCGCGTACTGGACCCCGAAAACCAATCACTGCCTTCAGGATTTCTAAGGGTGAAAATTTTTGATTTCACTCTTTACTGCCTATCACAGTTTCGGAGGCCATGGAATGCCCAGGTGGCACAAAACCCCCCCAAATGACCCCATTTTGGAAAGTAGACACCCCAAGCTATTTGCTGAAAGGCATGGTGAGTATTTTGCAGCTCTCATTTGTTTTTGAAAATGAAGAAAGACAAGAAAAAACATTTTTTTTTTCTTTTTTCAATTTTCAAAACTTTGTGACAAAAAGTGAGGTCTGCAAAATACTCACTATACCTCTCAGCAAATAGCTTGGGGTGTCTACTTTCCAAAATGGGGTCATTTGGGGGGGTTTTGTGCCACCTGGGCATTCCATGGCCTCCGAAACTGTGATAGGCAGTGAAGAGTGAAATCAAAAATTCACGCCCTTAGAAAGCCTGAAGGCGGTGCTTGGTTTTCGGGGTCCCGTACGCGGCTAGGCTCCCAAAAAGTCTCACACATGTGGTATCCCCGTACTCAGGAGAAGCAGCAGAATGTATTTTGGGGTGTAATTTCACATATTTCCATGGCATGTTTGAGCAATATATCATTTAGTGACAACTTTGTGCAAAAAAAAAAAATTTGTCTCTTTCCCGCAACTTGTGTCGCAATATAAAATATTCCATGGACTCGACATGCCTCTCAGCAAATAGCTTGGGGTGTCTACTTTCCAAAATGGGGTCATTTGGGGGGGTTTTGAACTGTCCTGGCATTTTATGCACAACATTTAGAAGCTTATGTCACACATCACCCACTCTTCTAACCACTTGAAGACAAAGCCCTTTCTGACACTTATTGTTTACATGAAAAAGTTTTTTTTTTTTGCAAAAAAATTACTTTGAACCCCCAAACATTATATATTTTTTTAAAGCAAATGCCCTACAGATTAAAATGGTGGGTGTTTCATTTTTTTTTTTCACACAGTAATTGCGCAGCGATTTTTCAAACGCATTTTTTGGGGAAAAAAACACACTTTTTTTTAATTTTAATGCACTAAAACACGCTATATTGCCCAAATGTTTGATGAAATAAAAAAGATGATCTTAGGCCGAGTACATGGATACCAAACATGACATGCTTTAAAATTGCGCACAAACGTGCAGTGGCAACAAAATAAATACATGTTTAAAAGCCTTCAAAAGCCTTTACAGGTTACCACTTTAGATTTACAGAGGAGGTCTACTGGAAAAATTACTGCACTCGATCTGGCCTTCGCGGTGATACCTCACATGCATGGTGCAATTGCTGTTTATGTTTGACGACAGACCGCCGCTTGCGTTCGCCTTAGCGCGAGAGCAGGGGGCGACAGGGGTGTTTTTTTTTTTTTTCTTTATTATTTCATTGCTTTTTTAATCTTACTTTTAAACTGTTCCTTTCATATTTTTTTTTTAATCATTTTTATTGTTATCTCGGGGAATGTAAATATCCCCTATGATAGCAATAGGTAGTGACAGGTACTCTTTTTTGAAAAAATTGTGGTCTATTAGACCCTAGATCTCTCCTCTGCCCTCAAAGCATCTGACCACACCAAGATCGGTGTGATAAAATGCTTCCCCAATTTCCCAATGGCGCTATTTACATCCGGCGAAATCTAAGTCATGAAATACTCGTAGCTTCCGGTTTCTTAGGCCATAGAGATGTTTGGAGCCACTCTGGTCTCTGATCAGCTCTATGGTCAGCTGGCTGAATCACCGGCTGCATTCTCAGGTTCCCTGTTGAGACAGGAGAGCCAGAGAAAAACACGGAAGACGGTGGGGGGGGGGGGGATTCCCTCCCACGGCTTGTAAAAGCAGTCTAGAGGCTAATTAGCCGCTAGGATTGCTTTTACATGAAAGCCGACCGCTGGCTGAAAAGAATGATACCAAGATGATACCTAAACCTGCAGGCATCATTCTGGTATAACCACTCAAAGTCGCGTACCTGAAGACAAAAAAATGGTTAACAATGGTTAACAATAAAGCACAGTAAAGTGTAAATAATTACACACCTGAAAAACAAACATGATAAAACATAATAACAATAACAATAACAATAACAATAAAACATTGCAGAATAGAATACAGTAAAAAAGAGCAGAACAATAGAGAGAGAGAATAGAGAGAGAGAGAACAATAAAACAACAACTATTTTTTTTTATTTCATATTTTTTTTTTTTTTTTTACACTTTTTTTGTAACTAACTTTTATAACGGTAACCGGTTCCAGGTTCGGGTCTCTCAAAATGCGATGGCATCTTGGGAGACCCTGTGAAAGTGTGCCTAGTCTGTGCAATGCTGTACCCTACGCTAATACTCAACTAGTGAATGGTAGCGTTCAAAACATTCACCAATGCAAGACCAGGATTGTCAGGACAGGAGGGACAATAATAGCGGGTGTCACGCCTATATCCGCGCTCTTACTGCAGACACAACATCTTTTTTGGGGGTTCGTTGGGTAGGGGTACTCGTGAGGACATAAAAATGCCTCTCATGCAGCCGACTGCATTTGGTTGGGGATGTGAATGGGGGAAGTACGGGCGCTGCAGAAGCGGTGGGTTCCCAATTAGGATTGGCGAATGCAGCAGGAAGGGCACTATGGGCACGATGGGCCTGTGTTTGTCTTTTTGGTGGCAGCGGGACACTACTTGTGCTTGCCACCTCACCAGCTTCAACTGCACTTATGGGACTCGCCACGTCACCACGTGTTACTGCAGTGCTGGTTTGACTACGACCGGGGTGTACTAGGCCGCTGGAGCTTGCCAGTTCACCAAAACGCTACCAAAAAACGTTAGCGATCGCAGGGATCAGGCCTGACTCTGCGAACGCTGCAGTTATGCGTTTAGTGTTTTGTAAGTGTCAGTGATCGATCGATACTGCACTTGGGTGGGCTGTGCCGGGCCGGGCGGAGGGGCAAAACGCAGGTGCTAGCAGGTATCTGGGCTGATCCCGCTAACACTGCGTTTTTGGGAACCCTAAACTGCTGGTGACGCTAGTATAGATCTGATCGGATCAGATATTGATGCGATCAGATACTATACCACTAAGGGAGGTGTACGGTGCGTGCGTGGGTGTTAGCGGTACTGGCGCTAATCTGACGCTGCCTGGGGCTGGTGCTTGCCAGTTCACCAAAACGCTACAAAAAAAACTGTTAGCGATCGCAGGGATCAGGCCTGACTCTGCGAACGCTGCAGTTATGCGTTTAGTGTTTTGTAAGTGTCAGTGATCGATCGATACTGCACTTGGGTGGGCTGGGCTGGGCCGGGCGGAGGGGCAAAACAGGTATCTGGGCTGATTCCGCTAACACTGCGTTTTTGGGAACCCTAAACTGCTGGGGACGCTAGTATAGATCTGATCGGATCAGATATTGATCCATTCAGATACTATACCACTAAGGGAGGCGTATGCTGCGTGCGTGGGTGTTAGCGGTACTGGCGCTAACCTGACGCCTGGGGCTGGTGCTTGCCAGTTCACCAAAATGCTACCAAAAAAACTGTTAGCGATCGCAGGGATCAGGCCTGACTCTGCGAACGCTGCAGTTATGCGTTTAGTGTTTTGTAAGTGACAGTGATCGATCGATACTGCACTTGGGTGGGCTGGGCGGAGGCACAAAACGCAGGTGCTAGCAGGTATCTGGGCTGATCCCGCTAACATTGCGTTTTTGGGAACCCTAAACTGCTGGGGACGCTAGTATAGATCTGATCGGATCAGATATTGATCCGATCAGATACTATACCACTAAGGGAGGCGTATGCTGCATGCGTGGGTGTTAGCGGTACTGGCGCTAATCTGACGCTGCCTGGGGCGACGCATATCACCGCCGGGCGATCAGGGGGCTAAACCTTTATTCGGTAATAAACGGCGGGTGCCCTGACACTATAAAAAATAAACGAACTAACCAGCGTCATCCGTAACGGTTATACGGTGATCAGTGGTGAAAGGGTTAACTAGGGGGCAATCAAGGGGTTAAAACATTTATTAGGTAGTATATGGGGGTCCCTGACGCTATAAAACGCTGACGGCGAACCTAAATATTTACCTCACTAACTAGCGTCACCAGCGACACTAATACAGCGATCAGAAAAATGATCGCTTAGTGACACTGGTGACAGGGGGTGATCAAGGGGTTAAAACTTTATTAGGGGGGGTTAGGGGGGTACCCTAGACCTAAAGGGGGGTAATACTCACTGTCCCAACACTGTAACTGTCACAAACTGACACTATGCAGTAATCAGAAAAAAAAAAAAAAAAAAAAAAAAAAACTGCTGGTGTCAGTTTGTGACAGGGGGGGGGGGTGATTGGGGGGGTATCGGGGGGCGATCGGGGGGGGGATCGGGGTGTTTTGTGTGCCTGGCATGTTCTACTGTGTGTGTGTGTGTGTTGTGCACTCACATAGATGTCTTCTCTCCTCGGGCCGGAACGGAAAATACCGACCCGAGGGGAGATGACATCACTTCCTTTGCTGCTGTTTAGCATACAGCAGCAAAGGAGTGTTCTCATTGGCCGGCGGCGATCGCGAGGGGGGGGCCACGAACGGATGGTCTCCCCCTCATCATGGATCGCCGCTGGACAAAAGACGACCGCCTCGGGCACCGGGGGGGGTCCGGTCGGACCCCCCACCCGCGGAAGGCAAATCACGTATGTACGTGATTTTGCCTGTCCGTGCCACTTTGCCGACGTACATCGGCGTGAGGCGGTCGTCAAGTGGTTAAGGTAGCTTTTGTGTTAGCATTTTTTGGTGCATTTCGGATAGGGGAACTGGTTAGTCCTTCCAAAAAAGTGCAAGGAGGAATTAGGTTACAGGAGGTAAAATTAGAAGAGGATGGGTTATCGATATTCTTGAGGAAGTCTAAGACGGATCAAGGGGGAAGAGGCAGGATGGTGCAAGTTTATCCCATTCATAGATCCCCCCAGTGCCCAGTGGGTACAGTCAGGGAATTCTTGAAGGTTAGGCCGGATTTTCAGGGCCCTTTTTTAGTGCATTTAAATGGGAATATGTTATCACGCTTTCAGTTTGTAGCTGTTTTTAGAAAATGTTTGCAGGGTTTGGGGCTGGAGGAGAATGATTTTTCATCCCACTCATTTAGGATAGGAGCCGCGACAGAAGCAGCCAGGTTGGGGATGGATGTGGAGTTAATAAAACGGATTGGGCGGTGGGAATCTAACAGATTCCAATCTTATGTACGGCCGCAACTGGCGGTAAAATTGTAGGTGACAGGGGTGATCGTTGTTGCTATTGGGCATGTATTAGAGGTAACTGTTATGGCCAGTAGTATAGTTTGGCATAGTCAATGTTGAGAATAGTGTTTGTTTTCTTCTAATTTCAGGTGCAGCGCCAAGAATGGTCTGGATTATGGGCCATTCTTATGTATGTTGGGGGGCTCGGAGGGGAGACGCTCGGCCTGAGGGTAGGCAGTTAAGTTTTGATAGACGGGAAGTGTATATAAAGTGGTTGGGTATACCAGGGATGTTGTGGGGTAGATTGGTTCTGGAGGTACAGCGTTATGCAAACAGGGAAGGCCCTCCGGATGTCCTGGCGATACATGTTGGCGGCAATGATCTAGGCATTCGCTCTATGATAGACATCACGCGAGACATTAAATTTGACGTTTGGCGATTAATGAAGGAATTTCCACAGATGATCATTGTCTGGTCGGACATGGTTGCCCGGATGTCTTGGAGAATGGCCAGGTCAGTGGAGGGGGTGAATAGAGCAAGGAGGAAGATCAACAGGGAAGTGAGTAAATTTGTGGTCAGTAATGGGGGGTTGGCAATTCGGCATAGTGAACTGGAATTCGAGACATGGAGGTATTTTAGACGTGATGGGGTACATCTCAATGATGTGGGTATAGATTTGTGGGCTTTAAGCTTGCAAGATGGCATACAGCGAGCTATTCGGGTGTGGAGGGGCACCCAAGAGTAAGGTATTACTATTGGGATGCTGTGGCGGGTGTTGGTCTGGGCAAGGGAAGGAAAATGGCTAAAAAAGTAAGAGTGGGGATCCAACGTTGATATGGGTCCGGAGGTTTTTTGGTTCCCGGTTAACGGAGGTTAGCCGGGAAGTGATAATGGGGCACTGTGGTTACGGCAGTCTCTGAGCCAACTTGTCGGCTTGAGGCCTATTGGAGATTTTTGGATTAGGGCTGCAGTGCTATAGTTGTTATGGCCATCAGATTGATTTGCTAAGCTATTGCTCAGACCAACGCTCTTTTCGAGTTAACAGGTTGTAACAGATGTTTTTTGGTTATTGTTTTTCTGATGACAGAATTTCTATATTTTTATAGTAAAACAGATATGTTTAAAATAAAGTAGGCTGCTACGGCCTTTTTTGTTACTCCAAAAAGCTGGTGTGGTCTCATTTATTTGGAGTAGAAGTATAAGGGTTTGATCATGGTTAATAGACATCTGTTATCCAATAGTCACGAGTTTTATCATTCCAGCTTAGCTTTTCAGCAGCAGGGAACAAGCTGGGTGAGGCCACTGCAAACAAGAAAACACAGTGCTAATAAGTGAGTTTTGCAGCCGATTAGCCTGACAGCAATTCTACTGGCTCACTAAGTCCTAGCATGCAATGAACAAGCATGTATTCTTCCAGACATTTTTTCCATTCTAGTAACCTTTTGCAGGCTCGTTGCTATATGCTGTCCAGTGTCAATTAACCTTGATGTAATAAGGACTATGTGTAAACTGCATTTGACTCCCAACAATACACTGGAGTTTATTTACTCAAATAGTAGACACTGCAAAAATGAACAATACATTTCCCCAATAAACAAAATGAATATGCACCTAGCTTAGTGAATAAGGGAAGTGGTATCAAAAGCAAGGGGAAAAAATAAGTGCTTTTTTTTGTACGTAACTTGATTCACTAACCAAAGTAAGATTTTTCTTTGCAAAAATAACTTTGCTAAGTGAACAAGTTCTATAAATAGGGTTCTTTGGATAATAAAAATGTAGGTGTACATATAGGGCCCAAGTTTGCTTTTATGCCTGTGCAGTCAATCAATGCCTGTGATAATTTCTTATATAAATGACATGAAATACACGTAGCCAAATACATAAGCAGATACATTTGGGACCCAGGATTCACAATACTTGCCTTGTGGAAAGCTGGATATGATCCTCAGAGTCAGACTTCAAAGGAAACTCTGCTGCCAGCTTCAAGCACTATCCCCTCAGTGTAGCGTATGAGGTCATTCAAAACACAAGAAGCTAATTATGCCCATAAAGCTATCAGTCCATGTTAATGATGTCACATTCAATACATGTCACCAAGTAATGCTTCATCCATTTTGTTTGGATGGGCAGAAAATGATTTCTGTTGTCACTTGGTAGACAGGTTGAAAATGCTACAAGGGCTCATTTTATTGTGTTGTGGGTCAGGATTTAGATAGAACAGCAGAAGTACAGTGTCAGTCTAGCGTTCATTTGTGACAAGGCTGCCAAATAAGCAAGATGTCTCATATTGTGGGCATATGTCTGAGCACAAATTAAGTTTACCAAGCAAATGTCAAGCTGCGTTCATCAGACCTCTGCATTTTTTACCTTGGTTAGCTAGCAGATTTTTACATATTTTAAAGAAAATCATTTATCCAAGACAAAAAAGTACATCCGACAGTCTGAGCAAAGCAAGAAAGAAATAGATTTCCTTTTTTTGTGCCACCTATTGTTACTAGCCAGATTTCACTGAACGACAACTTAAAAAGATATTTCCAGTCAGAGCCTGCAGGTTTTATAACAGAGTTATGCAAATATTAAAACAGAAGATCCAGGCTGCTTTGTAGTTTAGGAATAAAATCTATGCATGACAAAATGAAGACAAAAAAAAAAACACAAAACATCTTTGCACAAAATGTAAAGTTTCTACTGAATGTACTTGAATGGTCTGTATAAAAGTGAGTTAGTGGTAAAAAAATGTATAGTCTTCGTGAGAAAACAGATTACTTAATTAATTTAATCATGTATACAAGTCAGACGGTAATAATATGACCCTACTGACTCCATTAAGGGTTTGTTCATTGACAGCATAGTGCATGCATTAGCATAATCCACAAATTCTGGTATGCATTTTAAATTTGTGATGCACTGCAATGTGTTTTTAAGGGCAATTCTAAACCTTTTTTTTAAGAGGTGCTGAGCTGGGAGTAAAAGTAGGGGAGCCAAGTCCCAGACCCCTAATCTCATGTTATAATAAGAGCAATACAAGAAGACACAACATTGTAAGTAATGCTTAGTCAGAAAATTATGATGCAATATTGTATAGAAATTATTATATACAGTGTAATAGGAGCACAGGCTGTAGCCCCTTTTGGTCATGTTGAAGATTACAGAGTGTTTAGGTCAGAATTATGTAACAGTGTCCCTTATAGCTTGTGTAAAAATAAATCCTATAGTTGGTCTCAGTGGGTGCATACCCTAGTTGATAAAATATGAAAAAAGTGGGCAACAAGTGGGTGTTACTTTATGTTGTATGGCTTTTTCCCCTTTTCATCACTATGATTTTGACAAAATTGAGCCTGGGGGTATCCTGAAGAGATTGTGGGAGCAAAATAATTGTTCATGCCATAGCAGCCATAATAACCCCCAGTTTGAGTCAGAGGCAATGATAACCCCCCAAAAAAGAACTCCCAGCAAGGGCCAACAATAATCCTCAGCAATAACCCCCAGCAAGTGTCAGGGCAAGCAATATCTCCCAGCACAAAAAACCCCATCAAAACCTCCACGCAAAAGGGGCAAAAGAGCAAGAGGAAGGGGAGGGGGATCGAGAGATAGGGAGGAGAGTGTGAGGGAGAAAAGAAAGGGAGGAGGGGAAGCAAATAGGGTTTGAAAAAGAAAAATAAACAGGAGGGGAAAAAGCTGTGTGTGTGTGTGTGGCAGTGGGAGGACAAGAGTAAAAGGAGAGCGGGCGGAGGAGGAGAGAGGGAAGAGAGGAAGGACTAGAGATATTGAGGGAGTGTCAAGGTCACTTGTGGAGTGAGGCAAGTAACACAGCTTCTGCGAACCTGCAGACTTAGGAAGTATTCAACCCTTGTATTGTAGGGGAGCTCCACGGCAAGGTTTTTCTCTCTTTTTTTCCTCCCACAGTTAGTTTGTAAAACCCAACAACTTCAAAAATTAGAAAAAACCTACCCTTGAAGTGGGATCCTGCTTTAGTCTTTAAACATTGGTATATGCAGCTACTGGACATTGTAAGGATGTTAGAATGCTGCTTTAAGATATCCTATACAAGAAGAAATGTATTTTGCTTTCTTATGCAGAAAATTAGAAGTGCAAAGATTATTTGCGAGCTATGTACTTGAACAGGATGTACATGTGGTTAGTCTGACATTTTAATATAGACAATAAATAACAAAGTTAAAACATGTTAGAAGTTGGGTGTCTGGAACATTGGCAGATTGCCTAGCATACATAGTCACATATATATATATATATATATATATATATATATATATATATATATATATATATATATATATATATATATATATATATATATATATATTTATTAACTTATATTTAGATATAACCTGAGGGATATCTCTAGGCAGAATATGCAATTCATGATGTTTTATGCTTATTTTTTCATAAAGTCTATGCTTCAATCTCATTGGCTGATAATAAGAGGGAGGTTTTTCTCTCTCTGTAAGTGTATAAGATACAGTATATGCAAATCCAGTAAACCATTGTAATTTTGATTCACCATCCCATGTGTGTGTGTGTGTGTGTCTTGATTACCCGATCGATCAGAGAGTTCTATCCATACACCCATAGGTCCAACCCAGATTCAAAGGAGAAATAGGGGCGGCTTAACAGACACTGGAAATAAAGCTGAAAGGGCACCCCCTATATATCCCCTTCTACTCCCAGCTAACCTCAGTTTGTAGCAAGCATTTAGAAGATCATGAAGAACAGAGGGAGTAACCACTGTCTTGGACTGTACTCAAGAAACTGATTTTACTGCAAGTCAAAATCCTATTTTCTTAGTCATATAGTACAGGACATAGACATTAATCCATGGGATGTTTGCCCAAAAAGCAGTCCAACTGGAAGGGGGTGCATAACACAAAAAAACACCAACAGGCAAGCTTGTAAAACCTTGCTCCCGAATCGAAAATCAGAAGAGCCTTAAACAGTAAACGGTAGGCCAGGTGGCAGCTTTGCAAACCTGAGAAACAAATGCCTGATGCTGAAAAGCTAATGTATTACTAGGGGATCTGGTATAATGTGCCTTATTAGTTATGGGAGGAACCCTATCCTTTAGACCATAGAATCAAACGATGACTTGTCCAATCCAACTAGCAACGGAGTGGGAAGGAGAGATTCCCCTGCGGCTATCGTTCGAAATCACAAAGAGGGAATCCAATTGCCTTAAAGAAGCTATAGCCAAGATGTAGACTCTCACAGTCTGTAAAATGTCAAGACAGTGGAGAATAATTTCCTTGAGTTGTGTCCGATTAGGACAGGAAATTGTCCTGAAGAAAAGAACAACATTGTCCTTGTGAAACACTAGGAAATGCTCAGAGACCCTCCACACAGAGATGATAGCAATCAAAAGACTTTTTTTGAGGTTTTTGACTCTAATGTGTTGGCCATGTTGTAAAGTTAGGTTGTCATTACAACTAAGAGCTCAGTAAATATTTGAGGTCTTTAACAGTGCTGGTCATTTTTTGATATATTGGATTACTGAAGTACCTTTGGCCATGCAAACTCTTCAAGGCATTAAAGTTGATGTATTTGTGCAGGATGCATTTTTGTATAGCTGATCTAGACCACACTGGAGAAAGACAGCACATGTTCTTTGGATTATTTTCTAGGTTTAAATTTCCTATCTTGCACCATGCAAAATAGTTTTTTTAGGTGTGATTCTAGAATTTGCAAGAATATATCCTCCTAGCCTTCAGGAGGGTACAGATGACCAAATCCAAAGGTCTGAGGGGCACTGGACCTAACTACAAACCTGTCCCCTTTTTTGTTGAATGTAGACACATCTGGATAGAGAGCCTGTTCCCCTGGATTTAATGTGCGTTTGCTTCCCTTTGAGATGTGTGACTTCTAGTGCCTCCTTGATGGCAGATGTTCGCTACAGCCGTGGCGTTGCCCAAATGGATTATTGTCAGGTGACCTTGCAATTAAGAGGTCTAGTACTGAAATTAAACATCGCATGGGCATTTTCCCCACAGCATAGTGAATGAGATGATGCTTTACTGACTTCCCTCATCAAATCACATGCAAAAAAAAGTGTTTTTTTATTTTGCACATGATTAGGTATTCTTTGCAAAGTTACATTTCACCACATTCACAGCTAATTTTCCTTTAGTAAACCCTAAAGAATCCTTCACATATGGACATAGAAAAGGCTTATCCTGGAGATTTTGAGAAGTGCATTCTCCAAGCCATTCACACAGTAGCGTAATGTCACATGTAAAAGCCCCAGGTCAGCGGTGAACAAAGATCAGTTAAGATGGGACTATGGTCTCAGATTATGTGTATCAGTCCAGGTAGCAAGATTCTCCCAGACGACCATGGAGGCATAGCGGGGTCCACAAAGGAAAAAAAAAAAAAAGGCCTCTAATGTTTTTTTTCACTGAGCCCTTGAACATGGCATTACCCTCTTCAGGGATTGTTAGCCTCTTGTTAAGGCAAGAGATGGCAGGGGCCAACACAGGGGAATGTCAGTAGTTTTGTGGGAAGCCCTCCTCAATAGAATATTGCTGAGCAAATGTTTTGGAGGAGCAAATAGCTTCTCAGTGTCAGACCAATCACTGTACAAAACAGACTCTAAAAGCAAGTGGACTGGGAAGATCTTACAGGTTTGGGCAGTTTTAGGGACTCCATACTTAAAATCTTGATGTGAGCAGGGCATGAATGGCATCTACTGTATAAGTTGGATAAAATGTTAGCGCTAAAGACATCTCATCCTGTTCCAATTTCTCAGAAGGGGGGAGGGGGCTTTCTTTTCTAACCCCTCCTCTTCTGGCAGAGTGTCTGCAGTAAAAACAAAGTCAAAAACAGGCCCAGGAGGGGACACTAAACGGGCTTGCTTGTGACCCGTTATCAATGGTCTCTACAAGGATCAAGATTCTACCATGAAATCAGAAGAAAAAACTCTTCCCTAGATAAGTAGGAGGAAGGCAGTGCTGTTGCATGGCCAGAACCAGGCAAAGAGTCAGACAACTGTCAAAAACAGAGGGTACAAGCGACCTGTGGACAAAGTCTACCACCCACATGAGCTCAGTCTGAGCTAGCAAGGCTATTTGACAATTTGCACGATCGGCCCCCCCGCCCGCGGGAAGGCTATCACGTACCAGGTACGTGATTTTGCCTGCCCGTGCCATTCTGCCAACGTATATCGTCGTTAGGCGGTCGGCAAGTGGTTAAGTACCATCAATCACTGACCTGGAACAAGTGAGTAAATACGTACTTCGGCCTTTTCTTAGGCTGGGTTCACAGTAGTGCGAATTGGATGTGGGTTTTCTCCCACATCTCCTGTCATGTCCTGTAGTGCGAATTGGATGTGGGTTTTCTCTCACAATCTCCTGTCATGCGAATTGGATGTGGGTTTTCTCCACATCCAATTCGCATGACAGGAGATTGTGACCGGCTCTTTATGGAGTCGGTTCACATATCTCCGGGGTGGTTGCGGAGTCCTGTGCATCTTTGGCTCTGTTTCAGGGCCCAATTCAGGCAAAAGTTTGGCCCCCATTTGTCCTGAAACGGAGAATAGGGACACACCGGGCCCCTGCTGCTAGCCACATCCGGCACTAGTGTGAACCCAGCCTTAAGGCTCATACACAAGATATTAAAATCAGATGGGAAAATTTGTATGACTAACTGTCTGATGATTTTTTGGATCTATAGTACGGAGCTTTCGACAGCCGATTTCACTTTTCCGTCAGACAAAAGCTGGATGTGCAGACTATGAAATTTTTGTTGGATGTGAGCTCAACGTCCGATTTTCAATTCATTAGTACAGTTTTCGCATGAAAAAAATCATGAGAGCAATACTATGCATGCTCAGAAATGAAAGAATACATACAAAACTATTCAACACCTTACATCACTTCTGAAGTTGTATTCTGTTGTACAAAAATTTTCGTATTGTTAGTAACCTCTTCCCTTTCGATATGAGACTGGCATGCCATAAAAATCGGATGCTCAGTCATCCGAAAATCTAAGCGTGTTTACGAGGCTTTAGACTTTCTGAACTGTACACGTGTCCCTGCTCAGTGATCTCTTAAGAAAAATATCAGCAATCACAGCTCTGATTAAATACTACAAACAGGACACTTGCATAATATTTTAAAACCCTTCGCACTCATACAGCCAAGTACAGCATCAACCTGCCCTACTATATTTTTTTAAAACAAAAAAGTATACTTCTTAATAAAGGTGCAGTGGTCACTTTGGGCATGAACAGAGCATAGAGATTTTTTCTTTTCTGGGCTTATAACTTCTTACTGCAGCACTGTATGCAAAAGTTGCAACTTTCTATAAATGTGAGGCTATATATTGCCTACATCAAAAGAACTGTAAGGCAGTAAAATACTGCACAGTAAAATCTATTCATTTCAGATTTAGTCTCCTCAAAGTGCTCAAACCAAAGGCAACATACATAAACGCCTGAGCAAGTCATTTTATATTGTACCTCCTAGACCAAAGGGTAGCCTGGGAAACCATTTCTATGCCCAAGCTGAACACTGGCAACTGGAGCTAAAGTGTAACACTGTATCTGGGCACCACAAACCAAAAGTGCCATTTAATAAATGTTTAATATTAAAAGCAAACTCCCTCATCCATCTATGACTCCATGCTTTATTTTGTTGAGAGCAAAAGCAAACTCCCTCATCCATCCATGACTCCATGCTTTATTTTGTTGAGAAAACCCTTTGAAAAACACACCCTAGCATTTCTGGACATGGCCATCTTGAGTAAAGGCAGATTTATGTAGCATTTACTTCATGGAATCCACCTGCCCTTAACTCAGGCACACAAGCAGGAGAGTGTTTTAGCTGAGAAAGCCCTTCCTCCCCCTTCCCCTACTGAAGGTTCCTGGGATGTATGACCTCATTTGCCTAGGCATGGAAACGAGGAAGCAACTGAAGAAATGTGAAAAAAAACAAAAAACAAAAACATTGTTGATTTAGAGAGTGATGTTCCACTTAAGTTGATATTTACAAGTTTTCTTTGCCAGAAGCATGATTAATCCATGCTCCCTTGCCATCTCACACTCTGCATAAACCCCAATGTCAGAGCTTACCTGGATGGGTGGCACCTGGATCAGGCAACATGGTTTGACAGTTGACAGCATAAGCCATCAGGACATATCACTTATTTGCACATCTGTCCCTCCATTGCTAGCATGAGTCTTTCAGAATTACATATGTAGAGAGCTACTTTCTGATGATCAATATTTGCATTAAGATACACATGACCCCATGTGACAATTCTAGGATCTGCCAATAAGCTACTCATGTAGCTTATTGGCAGATCCCAGAATTGGGATCTGCCAATAAGCCTCACATTGTTTGATGGACTTTTAGAAAAAGCTTTTTTTCCACCCACAGGAAGAGGGGAAGCAGTGGGAGTACTGCAGACAGTGATGGAGGGACAAAAAGGGAGATAAAGCTATGTGTTTTTAATGCTATATGCTGACAGCTTATGCTGTCAGATTATACTACCTAATTGCTAGTTTTGGCCTCCCACAAGTTTGTTTTAAATTCTTTTCTGCTTGTACATGGATTTAATTATTGAAGTTGAATCAATTGGGATACTGTGAAACTCATCTACGTGCTACAGGTATAGCTGCCTTTCACCTAATTGGGTTAAAGAATCAAAAGAACTGCAGCACCAACCTTCTGCTTATGAGAATGGATAAGATCTCACCTGTCAATTCATATTATCATGCTTTACAAGTGCACTGCCATTTAAAGGGCATTGCAAAGCAACCTACTTCTGTTACCATATGGTCTTAATTACTATTGGGATGCTGCCCGTGTTATGTCCATTTGCTTTGCTCTTTCTAATAAGTAAACCACTCAGTTTCACTGAGCTACAGGTTTCCGTAATATTTGTTTCTGTTTCTTTTATTTATTATTATATAGTAATATGTGTTTCTTTTTATGCAAGCTCATTAACCATGCTCTATTTACTTATTTTACCCCTCCAAGTAAACCAATTTTTATTGCATGTGTGCTTCAAAAACATAACTGAAAAAAAATCTAAATGCCTATAAAAAGCTGTCAAAAATGAGCAGCATATTACTAAACATGATGTTCTATGCATTAGCCTTCATACAGGAACTCTACAGTGTGCAGAACCTGCGTATAATCACTCTCCTGGGACCCACAACTACCATTTACAGCCACTTCATTGAAATGAATTAGAAGATGTGGCTGTATGTGGTTATGTGCCAGGGGTTGCATAAATCGCACACACGGATGAATGCTCTGAACACAGACCATCTACAGTACATACTGTATATAGTTAGTTACATAGTCAGGTTGAAAAAAGACAAGTCCATCTAGTTCAACCAACATGCAAAGCATACGTCCTATGCGCATGCTTTCAGTATACATATTTGCCAGCACACCATGGATCTTCGAATAATGTCCAAAAGTTTTATTCAAAGGGATCACAGAGTTAAAGAGTGCAATCTTTCGGGCCACACAGGCATGTGATCAAAAGGGGTCCTGCACGGCTCTGAAACTTTAAACTTTTGCTGCAATTGCTTTGAATAACATTTTGGACATTATTCAAAGATCCATGGTGTGTTGTCAAATATGTACTGTACATTGATCTTTGAAGTCTCCAATCTCCAGCTGATTATTGCTGCAGCATTCGATATTCATTAAGCCTATTCCAGGAACATGCGTGATGGGAATATTGATATTAACTGCATGCATGCTTTACGCAACCTCCAGCTCATAACTGCATAAATCCGCATTTTCTATTTCATCTCAATGAACAGCTGTACGCAATAGTTGTAGATCCCACGAAAGTGAATATGCAGGCTCTGCATGCTATACAAAAAATTCAAAAAAGTGAACTGTCAGTGCAATCACTCTTGTGACCAGTAAATGTTGTGAATTTGCAACCTAAAATTTGTTGCAGGCTTAGACCCCTCACAGTAATTTAATTTAGCTTCACATGCAAAAATTAAAATAAATATATAAATCCATGATTGCCAAGGAGGATAATTAAAACTTCAGTGTGGCTCCATTCCTGTGGCTCCTTGCCTGGACTCAAGGATCAATAAGGTTAAGGAGAAATTAATTACTTTCAAGGATACACCTGACTACAAGAATATTCTAGGTGATTCTAATACATACAGACCTCTGGCTAAAAATCCAACCTCAATCAATAAGCAAGCCCTTATGGAGAACATCAAATAGGAATATAAACAGGTATTTTTCTTTCTTGTTTAAAATTCCATAATTCCTAGTTCCCCTGGAATACCAATTATATATTATTGTTGTGCACAAAAATGCATCTAAACCCCCAGGAAGGCCGGTCATTAGTGGCAATAAGTTTTTGGCTTCCAGAATAGGGGAATATGTAGATTTCTTTTTACAGCCTTTGGTTGTTAACACCAAATCCTATATTAAGGATATCAAACAAGTAATCAATAATCTTGAGACATTACATCTCCCCACAGGGGCCTACTTGGTAACTTCTCTTTATAATGACATTTCACACAATAATGGTTTACAAGCAGTTGAATTTTATTTGCAGTCAGGTGATGATATTCCTCACACGCAGAAACAATTTATCTTATAGCTCATTGATTTTGATATGTCACATAACTATTTTTGGTTTGACAGTCAATTTTATTTACAAGTCAAAGGTGTGCTAAATTTTGAGCCCGGCCTTGCAAATTTATTTATGGCAAGATGGGATGATGATACTATATATGGGAGACACTGGCCTGCCTTGTTAATCTACAAACGATACATTGATGACGTTTTGTTCGTTTGGAATGGATTATTAGGTGTCTCGACAGGTTAATTTTGTTCCTTAATGACAACTATGTGAACATTACATTAACACACACAGTCAACTAGAAATTCATTTTCTAGATTTAACTATTTCAGTGGATGACAATAGAATTTTGACTAAGTCGTACTTCAAAAGTACTGACCATAATACCTTACCAGCTGGCATAATCCCACTTGGCTAAAGAATATTCCTAAGGGACAATAGTCAGAATGAGAAGAAACTGCAGTACACTTAATGACTTTTACACTCAGAGCCAGAGATTGAAAGAACAGTTTATACTGAAGGGATACAAAGTTGATGACCTTGATTGAATTTTTAGAGATGTATCACACTTGTCCATTTATAACCAACTTTGCCACTCAACACTGGCAGGTTAAACGTATCAGTGGAGCATTCTAATAAGAGACCCCATTCTCAATGCTATTTTACCGAAGACCCCAACAGTGGTCTTTAGGAGGGTTTCGAATCGGCGAGACAAATTGGCTCCCAATATAGTTAATCTTCCCCACAGACCCACGTTTTTTTTTCTAATCTAAAAGGTTTTCACTCATGTAATAAATTTGTCATTTGTGAAGTGAAAGGAAATTATTGTAAAAAGATCATTTAGTAATGGCAAGTCATTTGACCTGTATACCTTCATTTCATGTAACTCTCTTGCAGTATATTGGGAGGACCACTAGACGTCAGAGATCTTATCAGAGAACAGGTCTACAACATCAAAAATGGTTATAAAAATCAGTGTCTCTGCTCATTTTAGGGATGTACATAATAGGAATCCCAAGCATATTTCATTTGTGGGCATAGAAAAACTTGAACCCCACTGGAGGGATGTAATAGGACCAGGGAAATTTCTAAAACCGAAACAAAATAGGTTTATAAATTACGCACCTTTGCTCCATACAGTTTAAACGTTGATTGGGATATCAATTGTTTTATAGATCCCAAATGATTTATTACGTCCAGTATCCTAATAGCTATTTTTGCTAAATCTGCCTAGTCTTATTAATTTTTTTATTTTTTTTAATTTACATCTTTCTTACTCATAATTATACCAAAATTTGTTTAAACATCTGTACATTTTTCATTTGACACTTAGATGTGCTTGCTTGTAACATTATATGAATCTTGTAATTGAGATTGGATGTTTGCAGGCTCTTTTTATATATTTTTAATTATTTGGCATTTTTGGTCACCCACAGCAATCTGAGTATTTGTTTTGTCTTGCACTTGCTGTGTATTTTATTTATGGAATAACCCATTCTACACTATGAGAACATTTCTGGGCTCTGGACGAGCTTATTTTCTAGTGGGATCCCGATATGAACTATTAGTGGAAGTGATCTACTGCGTGATATCTAGAGGGACTTCCATATGTGTTTAAGGCTTTTATGCTGCTGTAATGGCAGCTACTTTATTCGGTGAGTTTGCAATGTTTCCATTGGTGGCGGTTCATTCTATTGGACACATTTGTCCTGCTGTTTGCTCATTGGATTGGTGGCTCTATCATTGACTACTACCTGTTTGATGGAATTACTAAACATAAACAAACAATTTTGTAGTTTAGTAACATTACCCATGTGTTTACAGGTTTTATGTTTCAATATTATTACACCTTTGCTTAAAGGCGCTACACTCCTTTTATTACTCCTTTCCCACTGATGAAGCTGACATTTTGTCATATCGTGTATAGGATTTGAGAGCAATGTGCACTATATCTTTCCTGGCGGACTGGTTGTGTGTTCCGTGTTATGAATCTATGCGCTATACACATATGATTTTCTGCGAGTGGTTTTAGCTATATTTTTATTACAGTTTGAAACAAGAAGCACCTCCTTGTCCTCCTTTTTTATACTTTGCATAGGATACTGCTACGAGGTAAGAGCCAAGCATAATTGAAGGAGAGCTGTCCCATGAACCATAAGATATCCTTAAAAGGCCAGTTTAACCTTAGTCTAGCAGCAGGATTATAAGGGAAGGTGAGCAACCACTCATGAGCATGTGGTGATTGCATGCTGTGATGGGAGTTGGGACCAAGATCTTACTTTCCTTAAACACTGGAGATTGCATAGTTGGCAGGGTCCCGAAGCTTGTGGCTCTAATGCACTATTTTTATTTCTTTTTATGCAAATGGTTTGAGATCTTTTTTCTGCTTTTTAATTTGAAGTACACAGAGAGCACTATTTGTCGTCTTTCTTATATAACATCATTGTGTAGGAGGAGATTATGCTAATTGTTTATGCACCCTAAGTCATCAGGAATTTCTAATATCAACATGAATCACTAGAAAGCACATTTGCACCTCAATCTAATAGGGAGGTCATGTAAGTAGGTGAGCAGCCAATTTACACGTGATTTGAATGCATTTGGATTGTTGGAGAAGGGTTCCACCATTATTGCACATTAAATATAGGAACTCAGTAAAAAAGGACTATAAATGGGCACTTATCAAATTTTGTTTGTGCACTATTTATTGTGTTAGTTCTGCATGCTATATGGCCCTGTATGGATGTGTGCATGAAGACTTACAGACTAGTATGCCAAAACATTTTTCTAGCAATGGTAAGCCTAAAACTTTGATGCAAAAAATATATAAGAGCATTGGAATAAACAAACAGTAAATATAAAAGTCTCACAACAAGTGCCAAGAGCTATCAGGGTGATCTCCTTTGTATATGACAGAAAGAGTGAATTCCAAAGAAAAGCTTCTGAATATCCAGATGTTAGGTTCCCCTGATGATGCTGCATGATGAAAAGCATAGTTACTGTGGAAGACTGGAGCACCCACTCCCCCTCTGCTTCACAAGGGAAGGACTGAGGAGGTGACCGAAGGGGGCCCCCCTTCTACAATAAGAGGTTAACGCTGCCCTCTCCGGACTAATAAGAGGATATCCACCCATTGTGAATACTGCTACCAGGTACTGCGTCACTGAGCGCAGGACACAAAGTGTACCCAATCCATACCGTACCCATACTGCACTCTATACTGCCCTTATTCCAAACCTAGTCTGAACCTATACCAATCCTGTACCATATTATACTGAACCTTTACCACATCTGAACCAGATCTACCTTGCACCTGTGCCAAAACTATACCATACCTATACTGCATGCTGGTTAATTGGGTATATTATTAGGTGCACAAACTTTCTTAAAAGTGCCCCAATGATAGCCGGCAGAAGAACATCTCAAAGGACTACCCCACCCATAATAATTATTCTGCAAGTCCCCTTTGTTCCCCTGCCCCCTCCACTACCCCCTCCCTTTCTTTTTGACAATGCATAACCAGCCGCTCTAGGACTAGCATCGACACTATAAATGCGCTCTGGCAGTATAGTTCCAAAACTCGGTAGATTAAGCTTAAGCTACTGAACTTGGAGGTGGCTATGCTACTATTTATGCTCAACTGGATGCCAAATGTCATCTTATGCCAATTCCTACTGGTAATTACTTTGTATGCTAAATTGTGTGAGTATCATAGTTGAACCATTTTGTGCTTGCCAAGTTACCAACCATATTGGGTGACAAAATATTAAGTTTGCCATTACTACGTGGTTTGGTGCCAGTTTTCTTTGATATAGCACTACTATTGGGAACCAAATATTACTTTCAATTAATTCCTGTGATAACGTATCATTGTACACCCAACTGGATGTGTCAGAGCGGCTGAGGTTCTTGAGAAGGTTGAGGCAAGAAACAGATGACACATCCTATCTAGCAGCTCCTACAGAGGTACCGCTACATCAATATAAAAACAGTTTTATTTAACAAAAGTAACAGAGCCAATGCATTACAGAGAATAAACCTCCTCAAAGTGGTAGTAAAGTCTGCTTTGTGAATTTTACCTACAGGTAAGCCTATAAGACTTACCTGTAGGTAAAATGAATATATCCTAAAGTGCACGGTTTAGGAGATATTCACCCTGGATGCAGCTGATGACATCACTGGCGCATGCGCTCTGAAGGTCTGGCATACCGTGGCGGCTTTTCAGTGTTTCATGCCGGAGGTGAGGGATCCCACTCATACAGCAGAGGCCGTGAACCCGTAAGAAAGACCAGGGGAAGATGGAAGCCCTCTCAGTGGTGGCAGGGCTTCATTCAAAAGGTAAGTATTCCAATATGTGCTAGTATGCGATGCATACTAGCACATTATGCAATTGCCTTACAGGTGTTTTTTTGTTTTTTCTGTAACTGCCGCAGTTTATTACCGCTTTAACCAGGGCTACTATTACACATTCTAAATTAAAATGCAAGTTACTATAAAAAGGTAACTGTGGCCAGGCTATGCATTTTAAAAGATTTACATTTTTGTAAATACATTTCATTTTACAGTTTTAACAAGCAGTAAATGAGCTTTAACCACATGCTGACCGGGGCCATAGCCGAAAGACGGCTACAGCGTGTTCGGCTTATTCTGGGAGGGCGTCCATGGACAGAGAACCCAGCGCATCACGGATCATGGTAAATGGCCGCTGACAGCGGCCATTTACCACGTGATCGCGCCGTCAAAAGATGGCGCGATCACTTCTAAACAAACCGGTGTCACGCCCGTTTCCCCTCTCCCCTCCCTGTACCTATTGGTACAGTGCGAAGGGAGAGGGGAGAGATCAAGTGCTGCAGCGCTGTGGGCTGGATGTGTAATGCCCACAGCACTGCTCTGAGCCCAATCCAGCCATCCATCCATGCTCAGAAATACTCATCCATCCATCCTCAGAAGTACTCATCCATACTCAGAAATAATCATCCATCCATCCCATCCATACTCATCCATGCTCAGAAATAATCATCCATACCATATATCCCATCCATACTCATCCATGCTCAGAAATACTCATCCATCCCATCCATACTCAGAAGTACTCATCCATCCATCCATCCCATCCATGCTCAGAAATACTCATCCATCCATCTCATCCATACTCATCCATGCTCAGAAATACTCATCCATCCATCCCATCCATACTCATCCTTGCTCAGAAGTACTCATCCATCCCATCAATACTCATCCATCCATGCTCAGCAATACTCATCCATCCATCCATACTCAGCCATCCATCCATACTCAGCAATACTCATCCATCCTCAGCAATACTCATCCATCCTCAGCAATACTCATAATCCATGCTCAGCCACCTATACCCAGCCATAATCAGCAATACTCATCCATCCATTCATACTCAGCCATACTCAACCATACCCAACTCAGCCATACCCACCCATCCCCATCCACGGTTTATCCATGCCACATCAGTTCACATCCATTCCACTACAGTGCCTCAAAGTGTAATAGGTAGTCAAATTAGATTTGACATTTATGCCCCTAGAACACCTGATGGCACTCCCTGCATGTTGGGCCTCTCTATGTGGCCAGGCTGTGTAAAAGTCTCGGTATTGCCGTACTCAGGAGAAGTAGTAGAATCTATTTTGGGGTGTAATTTTTGGTATGTACATGCTATGTGTTAGAAATATTGTATGAGGGGGCGTGGTCTCGGCATGAAGGAGTGAAGCCGCATCTCCTTAGGGCTCCCGGACCTCGGCTCCCTAACAGGCCACCCGATCAGCCATATCATTTATCCCTGCTTCTCAATACCTGCAGACACTAACAGGGAGGCCACACTGCGGAACGGCACACTCCAGAGGAGGAATGGAACAGTTTCTCGTTCCTAAACAGCAAGGGGCGTCCACCCCGAACCCAGCCAAGATGGCGCCGGCATCAGCTACGAGGGAGGGGAGCGGTGCACCTGCGGGAGGAGAGGAGAAACAACACAGAGGTAACGACCTGCCGCCATTCTCCCCTCCTAGCGATCTCTCCCCCTGCTTCCCCCGCTCTCTGTCCCTCACGTCCCTGAGCAGCCTGGGAGGAGAACCTAGCAGCTCCATACACTGGACCCCTCAAGGCACACTGCCCTCTCAGCTCCAGATTACAGCACTGGATGCACCCCTGCCTCTATCTCAGCATCCACAGACACAATTGGATGCTGCTCCTATGCCCTCACAAGAACTGATGTCTATGCCCAGTAGTGACAGAGCCATCTGGGCGCTTCTGCAAAAACTTCCCACTAGAGAAGACTTAGACTCTGTGGCAGTCAGGATGGAGACGGCTCTCTGCGGGGAAATTGTGGGAATCAAGCGGGAAGTGGCAGAGGTGACCGCACGAGTCTCCTCTCTGGAGACAGACACTTCAGCCCTCCGCCAAGGGGTCTCTGCCGTACAGGCCACATATGAAGAGGTAACAGACCAAATTGCATAGCTACATCTATTAATAGACGATCTGGAAAATCGTAATCGAAGGCGCAATATCAGGATTCGCGGTCTGCCAGAAGCTACCCGACAGGCAGCTCTAAGGATGACTGTGACAGCAATATTCAATGACTTTCTAGAACGCCCCACAGAAACGCCCGTTGCCATCGACAGAGTTCACAGAACCCTCGGCCCCAGAGACCCCGCAGAGGACAGGCCCAGAGATATCCTTTGTTGCCTACACAATTATTCTGTAAAAGAAGACATTCTTCAACGGGCTTGGCGTAGAGGGAATATTGACTTTGATGGAGCACAGATCACTCTCCTACCGGATGTGTCTCGGAGAACACTTCAGATGCGCCGCTGCTTGAAACCCTTACTGGAGAAATTTGGAGATCAAGGAATCACCTACAAGTGGGGTCACCCCTTCCACTTGATTGCACGGAAGGGAGGCCGGACATACACTCTTCGACACCCCGCAGATGTCCCTGCCTTTCTCAGCTCTCTCGAGCTGCCATCGATGTCGCTACCCAATTGGTTGGCGTTTGTTCTGCCGGCTGGTCACAATAACGCACCAGTGATCTCTACTGGCAGGCCTCAAAGATCTCGACGCAATCGCCGATCTCAACGCAGAAGACCACAAGCTCCTCAGGATAACGAACCTTAAGCCCCTTGGGTGGCATGTTACTTGAACTGAACGAGTGTCCAAGATTTGTTTTCCCCCTTTACAAGTAAGTTTTACCACTCACTATCTGGATCACGTTAACCCATCTCCCACTGACTTATTGGCCTTTTAGATCTCACAGGCAGTGAGCCTCGGTCCCTCTAGACTATCTTCCATGGGTTCTCTGGGGTCGTTGGTCCCATAGAAACACCCTGAACTGTGTTGGCTCCTGGATTGGGCGGCCCTGGGGGAGGGTGGGGGCCCATTGAAGGCACTATGGTAGTGCACATTGGAGGAGATCAGACCAATTGAAACCCATGGATATGGTCTGGAGATTGGTGTCCAGGAGAACAGACAGTTAAAGTCCCCCTCACGGTTGGGTCTCTGCCTCCGATATGGGTACACTCTACAAGAGGTTAATGATTGATACACTTATGTCACGGTGTCATGCCTTATGTGGTCTCCTTGTGGGTTCGGGGGCGGAATCTAGTGGGGGATACGGTACAGACGGAGGTCTTCGGATTGGAGACTAATTTGTGTCCCTCTGTATCTGAAACAGTTCTGACCCCCTGGGTGTTTCGCGTCTGTGGCCCACAGGGAGACCCAGCATTCTGACTTATTTTTGTGTATCCAGACATACTGAGGTTGTGGGTTGAATGTAAGCTTAATTAGAGTTGATATTTTGTTGTGATTGGCCCCTTCCCCCTACCCTCCCCTCCTGCCTCCCCCCCTCCCCTTCCCCCACCCTTCCCCCCCATCCACCCCCCCTTCCCCTCCCTCTTCCCCTTCACCCCCTTTTTTTTTATTGGGGTTTTTTTTTTTTTTTTGTTATGAAATAGTAAGAGGCTGGGCCATCAGCTTGCTCTCTCTGGGCTCGATCCCTGGGGGAGCGAATGGGCTCTTCAGTCGTGAGGGTTAAAGACAGTATTTTAGTGTTGTTGGGGATTGTTTTGAATTTGCTAACACTCCTACTACGGTTAAATGTTTAAGTTTGGTTATTTTATGTTCCCCTCTGGAGTTATTTCTATATTGAGAAGTATACCATAAATATGCGGTTCTTTTTTGGATCGCCCTAATCGGGGGGTGGCTGGGGGAGCCCCGTGATCTGGGGGCTCGACCTCTGAAGTGCCTTACCTCTTCCCCCACTAGGCCCTAGCTGCCTCCTTAGGCAGTAATCCTCCTTTCAGAGACTTCGTTTTTTTTTTTTCTCTCTTTCTCTCTCTCCCATCTTCCCTTCCTCGTTTCTCACTTTAGTACCCTCCTCTTACCTGTCCTTTTCATTGTATATCTTTCCTCTCCCCTCCTCAGGACTAATACTCCAGTCTTCTTTCCCTCTCCCCTCTATCCCCCCCCCCCCACATACTACCTATAGACCTGGTTCCTGGCGGGGTCCGGCGGTCCGGCCTCACTCCACTCGACATGTCTTTAAAACTTGTGTCCTGGAACGTGAAGGGTCTAAATGTTCCAGAAAAACGTTCTAGTTGTCTCGCTGAGCTCTGGAGGCAAAGACCTCAAGTAGCATTTCTACAAGAGACCCACTTCCGGGCCGATAAGATTCCAAAACTCCACAGCAAGCACTTCCCAACTGTGTATCACAGTGTTTCGCCCTCCACAAAATCAAAGGGCACGAGTATCCTCCTGGCCAAAACCCTACCCTGGCAGCTGTTAGATCTCCATGCTGATCGTGAAGGTAGATACCTCTTTGTTAAAGGTACACTTCAGTCGCAAATGTTCACCTTTGCTAACCTCTACCTGCCTAATGTAGATCAGCTTCCAGTACTCGAGACGTGTTTATCCACCCTGGCCTCATTCGCAGAGGGAACGTTGGTGCTTGGGGGAGATCTCAATCTCACCATGGATCCTCGTAAAGACTCGTTGACGGGTTCCTCGGCCTTGTCCCTGAGATCACGAAACCAGATCAGGGATTTGCTGCACTCCCACCGACTGGTTGACATCTGGCGTATCCTCCACCCACAAGAGAGGGACTACAGCTTTTTTTCGGCAGTTCATGGCTCATATTCTAGGATAGATCTCTTCGCCACGATTCCACTGGTATCTAGGGCTCAGATCGGACACATTGCACTTTCAGACCATGCCCCGATATCTATAACTTTAACCCTACAGCAATCGTCACCTAGACCTGCAACATGGCGACTAAACGAGTCCCTTATTCAAGACCCAGAGGTTAAAGCCGATGTTATAAGAGAATTGGATCTCTTCTTCGAGACAAACAGGAACTCTGTCCCTAACCCTCTCACTATTTGGTCCACACACAAGTGCTACATAAGAGGTATACTCAAACATGGCCACAGACTTAAGGTGGCAAGGGCGAAAGCATTATCAGAACTAATTGCTAAACTCCATGACTGTGAAAAACGCCATAAAAAACACCCAGATAAGGCCCTAGAAGCAGAAGTAACTAATATTAGAGAGCAAATCAGGGAATATTCCCTTTTTCAATCTAAAAACATACTATTGAAGGCATGCAGAACCTTCTATGAATATGGTGACAAATGTAGTAGGACTTTGGCGAACGCCATACGTACCCAACGTAACAAAGCCTACATACCCGCTTTATCTACCCCCACGGATCCAGAATTCATGATTCCAAGGACATGGCAGAATCTTTTCGTGCTTTCTATGAAGCCCTTTATAATTTACAGTCCAGGCCCCAGGACAGCTCGGAGGACATAGAGACTTACCTTGCAGCGGCAAACCTGCCTACTCTTAATGAGGAGGAAGTGGGCATGCTTTCGCAGCCGTTAACTGTGGACGAACTCACGAGCGCCTTGGCTGGTTCTCCAAGAGGGAAGGCGCCTGGCCCTGATGGCTTTACAAACTACTATTATAAAACTTTCCAAGCTCAGTTAGCATCTCATTTTGTTACGGCCTTCAACACAATACTAGATAATCATGCCATGCCTTCAGACCTTCTACAAGCCAGCATATCGGTCATTCCTAAGCCAGAGAAGGACCCGCTCCTTTGCGCAAGTTACAGGCCGATCTCCTTACTTAATTGTGACCTGAAGCGGTTCACGAAAATTTTGGTCGAGCGACTGGGGCATGTCCTCCAACGCATAATCCCCTTGGACCAGGTCGGTTTTATCCGGAACAGAGAAGAGCGAGATAACACCACAAGAACGATAGATGTAGTGGCAAGAGTCAAACGCCTTAATACCCCGTTCATCCTGTTGTCCACAGACGCTGAAAAGGCGTTTGACAGGGTGGACTGGACTTTTCTTCTGGCCACCCTGCGACACCCTGGAATGCCACCCTCCATCTGGTCTTGGATTTCTGCCATCTACTCCTCCCCCACAGCAACAGTCAGAGTAAACGGAGTGACTTCCAACCCTTTTAAAATAAGTAACGGCACAAGACAAGGGTGCCCACTCTCCCCGCTCCTCTTTATTATCTCATTAGAACCCCTCTTACAACACATTAGACTCAACCCAGACATCAGAGGACTCGAAACAAACACATATCACCATAAAAATTGCGGCCTACGCAGACGATCTGCTGTTCTACATCTCAGAACCACACACCTCCCTCCCGGTACTCTTATCGGCAATACGCCAGTACGGGGAACTGTCAAATTTTAAAATTAATCTGCAAAAATCAGAGGCGCTTAAGGTTTCTCTCTCTCCTACCGCCCTGACTCGACTTAGTGGCAATTTTCCTTTCCGGTGGTCCCCTCAGGCTATCCAATATTTAGGTACAAGAATACCCTCTGATTTACATCTCATTTACCAGCTTAACTTTCAGCCCCTCCTGAATATTTTCTCCTCAGATCTTGACAGATGGAGGACCCTGGCAGTTTCCTGGTTTGGTAGATGTAACGTCTTGAAGATGAATATCATGCCGCAGCTGCTTTATCTTCTACAAGCTCTACTGGTTAAGATTCCTCAAAACTTTTTCCGCAAACTACGCACGATCTTCATCAATTACGTTTGGCAAGGCAAATCCTCGCGACTCAAGAGAACTCTATTACAGCGGTCAAAGCTCAGAGGAGGGGTCGGTCTTCCGGACCCAGCCCTGTATAACACAGCAGTACACATGAACAGAGTAGTAGACTGGTGCAGACACTCACACCATAAGCTATGGGTTTGCTTGGAACAGGAAGCAGTGCAGTTTCCCCTTTCGGGCCTACCATGGAGTGGGACCAGTCTTCCTGGACAGTCTTTATCCCACCCACTGGTTGAACCCACTCTAAAGGAAATGCAAAGATACTTTGGGCTAGCAGAAATGCCTAGTTTTCCCTCCCCTCTAACGCCTATAATAGGTCACCCGGACTTTTTACCGGGAATCTCCGATAGATCCTTCCGACTATACCCGGACCAGAACCTAGTCAGAGCCTCCTCTTTCCTAGGTCCCTCTGATTGGAGAGACCCCTCAGACATTTACCCCAGTTTTAATACTTCCATCTTGGGTAGATGGAGGATCTCGCAACTCTCCCACTTCCTCAGATCCCTCCCAGAAGTCAGCGGTTTTCGTAGACAGCCTTCGTCTTTCGAAGACTTGTGCCTAGGTGATGGGCCAATACGGAAATCCCTTTCTTATTCATACAACATATTACTTACCCACACATCTCAAAATGATCCTTCCTACCTGAGGAAGTGGGAAAGAGACCTTAATGTTACATTCACAGAAGACCAAAAGAATCGAATACTTTTTTGCACATAAGTCCTCCTTATGCAGCAAATATCAAGAAATCACATACAAAATCTTAACGCATTGGTACAGGACTCCATCTGTCTTAGCGTCCATATTCCCAGATCACAGTCCTCTATGTTGGAGATGTAACACGCAGACTGGCACATTACTCCATATTTTCTGGGAGTGTCCAGTTCTGACTCCCTTCTGGAGACAGGTTCTGGAGATCATTTACAAACTTACGGATGTATCGCTTCAGGATAACCCGGCAGCAATATTCTTAAACCTAACCCCCGTATCTAGTAAGCGATACCGTAAATCGCTACTGAAGCACCTTCTGAATGCGGCCAGGGCGTGTGTCCCCAGTGTATGGAAGCAGCGATCCCCACCAACTGTGGCGCAGTGGTTTGCTAGGGTCCGCGATATTCAGCAAATGGAACAACTTACAGCTGCCCTAGGGGAAAGAGAGGAGGAGCATAATACTCGCTGGATGCACTGGGACCTGTTCCGTTTTTCAGACGAATATAAGACCTACAATTAAATATCCTACTCAGGGGCGGGTTGGGGCCCTGGACCGTCGGCCTTGCCGGAACCTCCCCTTCTCCCCTCCTTTCCACTCCCATATTTCTGCTCACCCTTCCTTCCTTTCATAGCTTTCCCCCCATTGACACCAATGGTGTCACCTTTTCTCTCTTTTCCTAAAAATGACAAAATTCCCCCGGATTGCAGTATTATAGTGGTTCCACTCCTGAAAATTCAGGATAAAGAACCATATTTCATAAAAAGTATGACGTTTGGGATCAGCACACCATAAACACGAGCTTAGTATCTGTACAAAGAGGGACAAGCCCGCTCTGCGTGCTGGGGCCCCCCCCCCTTTTTTTTTTCTTTTCCCTAACGTTCAGACGGAACGGTTTTACAGGTCCTCTGGACTAGGGGGTACTCTATGCGGCCCCGGTCAAATTGCACATATAGTTACTGCTGAATTTTTGAGCACAGTTATTTTGTTATAGTTGAAATGTAACCTTAATTGATACCCAAACACTGTACAATGACTTATCTGACGAGCTAATGTAATAGCCTAATTACAGATGTAAATTGATGAGCATGTTTGACTCACTGCATTGATGTATAATCTGCTTTCCCTAAATAAAGATTTAAAAAAAAAAAAAAAAAAATTAATATTGTATAAATGGACAACTTTGTGTAAAAAAAAAAAAAAAATGCGTTTTCATTTTCTTTACACATTTTCCAAAAACTTGTAGAAAAAAAAATGACATGTTCAAAAGACTCATTATGCCTCATAGATTATACGTTGGGTTGTTTTCTTTCCAAAATGGGGTCGTTTTTGGGGCATTTCCATTCTCCTGGTGCTCCAGGACCTTCAAAAGCGTAAGAGGTAGTCAAGAAATTAGATGTGTAATTTATGCTCCAAGAATGTCTGAAGGTGTTCCCTGCATGTTGGGCCTCTGTGTGTGGCCACGCTATGTAAAAGTCTCACACATGTGGTATCACCATACTCAGGAGGAGTAGTAGAATGTGTTTTGGGGGGTAATTTGGAGTATGCATATGCTGTGTGTGAGAAATAACCTTATAATATGACACTTGTGAAAAAAAAAAAAATCTTGATTTTGCAAAGAATTGTGGGAAAAAATTACAACTTGAAAAAACTCACCATGCCTCTTTCTAAATACCTTGGAATGTCTTCTTTCCAAAAAGGGGTAATTTGGGGGGTATTTGTACTTTTCTGGCTTGTTAGGGTCTCAAGAAATGAGCTAGGCCGTCAGTAAATCAGGTGTGATCAATTTTTCAGTGATTGGCACCATTGCTTGTGGACTCTAACTTTCACACAGACCAATTTGGATTATTTTTACCAAAGATATGTAGCAGTATAAAATTTGGCCCAAATTTATGAAGAAAAATTCTTAATTTGCAAATTTTTTATAACAGAAACAAAGAAAACTTTATTTTTTTAACAGAATTTTCGGTCTTTTTTCATTTATAGCGCAAAAAATAAAAAAACAGCGGTGATTAAATGCAACCAAAAGAAAGCTCTATTTGTGTGAAAAAAAAGGACAAACATTTCATATGGGTACAGTGTTGCATGACTGAGTAATTGTCATTCAAAGTGTAAGAGTGCTGAAAGCTGAAAATTGGGCTGGTTAGGAAGGGGGTTTAAGTGCCCAGTTGTCAAGTGGTTAAAACAAGCACTCACTGACCCCCTCAAGCTGCATGCACTGTAGAGCTATTCATCTCCAAAATTCACAGCAGAAGCATTAATGTTGTTTAAACCAGCTCAGCTTACACAGCTCAGAGTAGTGGCTTGGCAGCCTTTACATCTCTAATATAAATCTAGAGCGGATGCTCTGGGAGGGTGCAACATGGTGAGCCGAGCTGGGAGTATGACTTTAATGCTTTTGTGGTGAAATTTGAGGACACGTTTCTCAATGGTAGCTACAGCTAGAGAGAGCTTGTTTTAAAGCTCATTTACTGCTTAAGAAAATATAAATATTTTAATATCCATAGCCTGTCCATAATTACACATTAAAGGTGGCCCTACTTCTATTGCTAGAAAGTTTGATAGAAAGACCCTTTGTAGAGCTTTAGCCATTAAACTGAATGAGATATGATCAGAAGAGATGGAAAATTGTAATCATTCAGTCAAATTATTCAGGGTGTGAGATTGAGTAATTGCCTCTCAGAGATTAAATTTGTGGCTAAAACAATTCTCAAAGAATACAAGAGAAATATATTTTGTGTATTGTCAACTTTTTTTTTTTAGTTTTTTTTTTAAAACAAGGATTTTTGTACTGTTACACATGGTATAACTAACAATTACAACCAAAGAACAGTAACAGTATGTCAGTAAAAACAAACAGCAATCATGATGCACTACAAATACCAATTACACAAATGTGGGCAGTTCAGGTTGGAGAGGTCAACAGGAAAAATAGCGCATGGCCAACTTTAGTATTTAATTATGACACTTGTACACATTGACGTAGAGTCTTTTAGTGCGCTTAAATTTTTGTATTCAAAATGTAAAAAACAAATGAATAAAATATAGACCAATCAGGAATGAATACAATTATGTATTCAGCCTATCACACCCCCTTCAGTATGGTATCAGAAAAAAAAAAAAAAAGAGTTGTACTGTACTTCGGAATTATGAATGTGCATTTTTATCCATTTTATACCCATGTAAAATTCAATCTTCCAAAAAACAAAACACAATTTCCCATCATAAAAAGTTGTGTTGACGATCTTTTTTCCTCCAAATATTATTCAGACATCTTTATTGTACTGTTAGGACACATTCCCAAATTGCCTATAAAGTTTCCCAAACAAGATGCATCTTTAAAAGTACCAATCTGGTTGAGTGATTAAGGTTTGCAATTGCCAGCCCTTTTTTGGATTTAGCACTCATTAATTCCATCAGCGTTTCATCTCACAATAGGGTATTCTAAACGTGTCTCTCCAGGCAAGAGTCTTATTTTAGCAGAATATAAATTAGGAATCAATAAGCTGCTGTTGGAGGTTTATCTAAGGTGATTTTTTAGTACAAGAACCTATAATTGCCTGCAAAAGTAAGTTTTACTTGGGCTGCACATTTTAGGTTATCTGAGAGACAGGAAATGGGAAAAAAGGTAAACAAATATTTAACACTGCAATCCCTTGAAGAAAAGAAAATTGTTAATAGCATTGTGGCATTTATTTTCTTCTATCTTTGTCACACTTTCAACATTTAATCTTGTAAAAATAATTGGCCTTCAAAAAAAAAAGCAAAGAAATAAAGCAAAGCTTAAAGTGAATGTATATTGCTTTTATATAATGCATTTATTATATTCAGGACTAAAAAAAAAAAAAAATGTGTTTTAAGTTTTTAAATTTCTTTTTAATCAGGTAAATATGGTAATCAGGTAAATATGAAATACTGGATATGCATATTTAATTTTTACCTCTTGCAGCTTGCCTAGTCTGCAGCTCAAACCAGGTTTTGACTGTTATGCTCTAAACAGACCAAGTTGCAAATAGGAGGTGAACAAAAAAAGTGGTTTTTAAAGTCATAACATTTTTACCCTAAAGCATACCCTGCATTAAGATATAAAATCTCCCAATAACAGTATTACCCCCTGGCCTCACTAAATACTTACCCGAGTCTTCACTTGAGCCAGCGCTGTGCCCATCAGTTTTGGCTTTTTCCTATCTATCTGCATTCACAGGACAGAGAGGCACAGTGGGAACCATTGGCTCCTGCTGCTATCAATCAAATCCTTGAGCAGAGAGTGGGGGGTGGGGCTGAGATGCACTGTGTGTGTTGATGGATGCACAAAGCCCAGCTCAGGAGCAAGCCAACTTGTCTGCCCCGTAGCAAGTGGCTTGCTATGGTGGCCGGGTCCAGAGGACTCGGCGCATCACGGATCCCGGTAAATGGCCGCCGATTGCGGCCATTTACTATGTGATCGCTCTGTCAAATGATCACGGAGCGATCACATGTAAACAAACCGGCGTCATCTCATAACGCCGGTTCCTCTCTCCACTCTGTGTACCGATCGGTACACTGTGAGCGGAAAGGGGGAGGGATCGGATGACAGCAGCACTGTGGGCTGGATCTGTAGTGCCCACAGCGCTGCTCAGTGACAACTGCCATCCATCCATCCATGCTCAGCCATCCCTCAATGCTCTGCAATACCCTGCACTACTCTGCAATGCCCTGCAATACCCCACAATACTGTGCAATACCCCGCAATACCCAGCCATACCCAGTCATACTCTGCAATACCCTGCCATACCCAGCCGTACTCAGCCTCTGTATGTGGCCAGGCTGTGGAAGTCTCATACATGTGGTATTGCGGAGGAGTAGGAGGCTCTATTTTGGGGTGTCATTTTTGGTATGTACATGCTATGTGTTAGAAATATTGTATAAATGGACAACTCGGTGTTAAAAAAAAAAAAAAAAAAAAAAAAAAAAAGTGTTTTAACAACTTCCCACCCGCCGGCCGTCATACGACGTCCTTGACTTTGTGCCAGGATATCTGAATGATGGGTGCAGCTACAGGCATCATTCAGATATCAGCTTTTTCAGCCAGCAATTCCCTACACCATAGGAATGATCATAGCGGCTGTTCCACTGCTTGATTGTTCTTACGGGAGGCGAGAGGGGATGCCCCCCCCTCCCGCCACCCTCTGGTGCTTCTACCGACTCACTGCTACAATCGAAGCCAGGATCATTTTTTTTTTTTTTATTTTAGGCTTCCTAGCCTAGAGGTAAGATGCAGGGTCTTATTGACCCCACATCTCATCGTAAAGAGGACCCGTTATGCCATATTCCTATTACAAGGGATGTTTACATTCCTTGTAATAGGAATAAAAGTGATCAAAAAAATTTTTTGGAGGAAAAAAGCGTCAAACTAAAATAAAGTAAAATGAACAAAAAAAAATTTTTAAAGCTCCCCTGTCCCCGTGTGCCCGCATGCAGAAGCGAACGCATACGCAAGTCCAGCCCACATATGAAAACGGTGTTCAAACCACACATGTGAGGTATCGCTGCAATCGGTAGAGCGAGAGCAATAATTTTGGCCCTAGACCTCCTCTGTAACTAAAAACATGTAACCAGTAAAAAATTTTAAAGCGTCGCCTATGGGGATTTTTAAGTAGCGAAGTTTGGCGCCATTCCACAAGAGTGTGCAATTTTGAAAGGTGACATGTTGGGTATGTACTCGGCGTAACTTCATCTTTCACATTATGCAAAAACATTGGGCTAACTTTTCCTGTTTTGGGTTTTTTTTAAAGCACAAAACAAAAAAAAAACGCGTTAGAAAAATTTCTGCGCAAATACCGTGCAAGATAAAAAGTTGCAATGACCGCCATTGTAGTCTCTAGGGTCTTTGCTAAAAAAAACAAAAAACATATATAATGTTTTGGGGTTCTATGTAATTTCTAGCAAATAAATGATGATTTTTACATGTAGGAGAGAAATGTCAGAATTGGCCTGGGTGCTCCAGAACACCTGAAGGTGCTCCGTGCATGTTGGGCCTCTGTGGCCACGCTGTGTAAAAGTCTCACACATGCGGTATCGCCATACTCGGGAGTAATAGCAGAATGTGTTTTGGGGTGTAATTTTTAGTATGCATATGCTGTGTGTGAGAAATAACCTGCTAATATGACAATTTTGTGAAAAAAAAACAACTTGATTTTGCAAATTGTGGGAAAAAATGACAACTTCAAAAAACTCACCATGCATCTTTTTAAATACCTTGCAATGTCTTCTTTCCAAAAAGGGGTCATTTGGGGGGTATTTGTACTTTTCTGGCATGTTAGGGTCTCAAGGCCGTCAGTACTTCAGGTGTGACCAATTTTCAGATATTGGCACCATAGCTTTTGAACTCTAACTTTCACAAAGAGCAAATAATATCCACCGATTTGGGTTATTTTTTACCAAAGATATGTAGCGGTATACATTTTGGCCAAAATATATGAAGAATAATTACTAATTTGCAAAATTTTATAACAGAAACGAAGAAAAGTGAATTTTTTACAGATTTTTCGTTTTTCTTTTATAGCCCAAAAAATAAAGAACCCAGTGGTGATTAAATACCACCAAAAGAAAGCTCTATTTGTGTGAAAAAAAGGACAAAAGTTTCATATAGATACAGTGTTGCATGACTGAGTAATTGTCATTCAAAATGTGAGAGCACCAAAAGCTGAAAATTGGTCTAGTTATTAAGGGGGTTTAAGTGCCCAGTGGTCAAGTGGTTAAAGTAAGCGCATTGGAGTGAAGTTGGTTGGAGCACCCTTGCATGGCAATGGGATCCAATTTTATAATTAATACACGAATTGGAAAAAACGTCTTGGTGGAAATTTCATTTTGGGACTTCTTTTGAACAGGAGCTTAAGACAGACTTATGGACTTTTTGTTTATATCAATTGTATATATTGATTGTATGCTATCTAAAATGTTTGCAGAATATTTTGTATTTGTGATACCTATTCACATTTAATTGAGTTCACACTTAGATATTTATTCACGTAGCTCACAGAATATTGAAAGGGAGCGTTGCATTATCTATTATTTATCACAGCACAATCAGGGCAGAGCATACCATCAACAGAGTAATAGAAGCTCTTTCCAAAAAGCTTTCCCTGCAGATGCCAAAGAACAGGGAAAGATCATGTGACCACACAACAGCACTGCAGGAATACGTTTCTTAGCAGATTTAAAAAAAAAAGCAAACAAAAAACAAAATACAGTGCCATGATACATTTGATTTAAATTAGGACTAATTTATGGCAATTAACACTTCTCTGTTTAGTATAACTTTAAGTCAGTAGCTACAAATGCTTAGGTTCTGATTTGTTTTAAAAAATCAGATGCTTAACAGTGCCTGGACTCCAGCACTGAAGAACCAGCTGTGGGTCCCTGATGCTACCATCTTTGATATGAGAGCCCAGTGTGGCTTCCTGAGGAACAACAGCCAGATCCCCACTTAGCATGTGCAAGCTAGCAGCGCACTCTGAACGGCCCCGCAGCCTTGCAGGGACTTGTGATTTGTCCCAGGAGGCTGCAGAAATGGAGGTGGCAGGAACTTGTTTTTAAAAGATTCATTGATTATATTTTTATACTATGGAAAGGGGAAGAAAGTCACTTGATCTATTTTTTAGAAAATTTGAATAAAAATGACAGAAATATTGAACTATCTTGGGATATTAGCACAAAGATTGTATCTTTTTTAGATTTGCAGATAATGCAAGAAAACAGCATATTAAAGTGGAGGGCCACCCTGAAAAAAAAAAAAAAAAAAAAATGCATCAAAAATCCTAAAAAAAAAACATTTGAAAAAAAAAAATGTTTTAAACTTACCTAAACCCTTGTTGCTAGGCAGTCTTCCTAATCTGCCTCTTCCTATTCCGCGGCATGCTCTGCTCCTCGGGGAGCGGCCCTTGTGTGTTCCCAGAACACCACGGGGCCATTCACAGAGCCTTGCGTGTGCGCAGTAGGAAACTGGCAGTGAAGCCGCAAGGCTCCACTGCTTGTTTCCCTTACCTAGGATGGCGGTGCCGGGACCCTGAGCCGAGGGATGGGTCGGCCTCGGGCGGCCGACTTCGCGGGCACCCAGGACAGGTAAGTACTTATTTAAAGTCAGCAGCTACAATGTTTGTAGCTGCTGACTTAATTTTTTTTTTTACGTCTGGAATCCCGCTTTAAGTACAAGAACGCATTTTAAAAATGTTGATAAAAACAGTTGTCAATGGATAGCTGTCACCATCATAATTGGTTGTGCAATATCCCAAAAGGACAATTAATGCGTTTACGGAGAAACTGATGATTTTCTAGCACAAGCTGACAGAATAGGACAAAGATTAGTCAATAAAGGATATAAGAGTGAACATATCAAGGTGAGTATATTAGAAGTGGATAATATGGACCAAGCAGAATTGATTAAAGATAAACAAAAGTGCGACTCTAGAGTAAATCAGGTTCCGATTATTCTGGACTATAATGCTCAATACAAAAGGTTGAGAAACTAATCAGACGACACTGGCATATACTTCTTACAGACACACATATGCAGGAACTATTACCCCAGAATCCCAGATTTGTATAAGGGCCCCTACATAAAGAGACAAATTTGTCAAAAATATCCCTGACCCACCTTCGATTGGTTTTACTTTTTTCACAGGCAAAGGCTTTTATCCATGTAGACGCTGTTTTGCTTGTACTAGAATCAAACGACCAGTTTAAAAGAAATTTAGGTTCTCCTCTAAAAGCACAGGCAATACATATGAGGTCAATGATTTTATATGCTGCAATACAGAGGGTGCTGTATACGCTTTGGAATGCAGCTGCCGATTACAATAAAGAGGCCGGAAAAAAAGACCCCCCAAAGTACGTATAAAGGAGCACGTACAAAATATTGACGGTTTTGACAAACATTTTGCCACCCACCATAACAAAGACCCTACCCACCTCATTTCTTGGGGTATCGAACCCTATAAAAAACATTGGACAGGTGGACATAAAGTAAGGGCCCTCAGTCAATTGGAATCAAAGTGGATTTTTATATTGGATACTTTTGCACCTCAGGAATTAAATATTGATTTTGATCTTAATTGTTTTATTAGCGGCTTTTAAAACATAATTCCTTTTACTCTAATTTTACTTCTCCTTTCTGTATTTTAAATTACATATGTATATTTAATAATATTTTATGAATTTTTCTGTATGTATAAGGTTGCTTTGCTCAACCTCATTTCCGGTGTCCCCATTACTGATAAACACCGGGGGACATCCAGTGAATCTATGCATTCGTTTTTTATGCATTAATTTTATCCACCATATATATTTTATATTTCTATTTATATTGGAGCTAGCGCACTATACATTAGCTTGTTTACATTGCTCTGTCACATATACAATGCGGCAATTATTGTTTCGTCCCTCTATTATTAATCATACCTTCTAGAGTCAGTCTAGCTCCCAGTTAGACTTATCAGAATTATTTGAATGCATTATTGTGAGCAATTATCAATTTTGGATATAATTTAGTATATCTTCACCTATGTCTAATTATTAATGCCTCTCGTCATTACTACCGTTCCCCTATTATAGTCTGAACTTCAAGAAAATGGCCACGGTTGTAGCCTTGAGAATATCAATAGGAAAATGGCCGCTATGCTTTAGTAAGCAAAGGGCTTCAAGAAAATGGCCGCTCGTTAATGTATTTTGCCTACCCTATTTAAGGACACTTCTGGCTTCCTTATCTACTCCCTGATGAAGTCGCGTGAAAACAACAGGAAAAAGACCAATGATGCTGCCTGCTAATCAGAGGTGAATATGAGCGTCTCAACGGTTTATCTCCTACCTGCTCAAATTTAACACCTGTCTATATCCTCATCCCTGATTATGAATCGTGATCAAATCACATATCACACGGTGATGATCCTCTAAACTTTTCTAACAGCATACAAAAAAATATTGGAAAAAGATTCCAGACAGCAGTTCTTCAATGAGGACCCACTGATATATTGTATTGATTATCTTTATTGAAAAACCCTTTGATGTAAAAGTACGTATGTAAACAAATAAACTACAAAGTAACTACAATTGAACAAGGACTATTCCTCCCTCCAGCCAATGATAAAAATAAGACAGACGTCTTACAGGGAACATGGGTAGCCACCTTGCCTTTTACACACACCTCTCTCAATCACTCGTCTTGCATACACACACAGACAAAAGTCTTAGACCCGGGTCAAATGGATGAATTTTAGCCAAAGCTGCTCAAATGCTTTGAAAATAGACTAAAAAGTCCATGGGCTTATGATCAGAACGACTGTCTATTAAGTCTGCATTAATAGACGAGAAATTCACCCGTAGGATCGACCCAGATATATCAGTTGTGAACCGACATCCAAACAATGTATCACTGTTAACTACGTGAGTCAGCGATTTGTGACCAGTCGGGTTAGAGTCCACTGATGTTTGCCATATAATAACATATATTGATCTCTCACCGTTTTGGCGTCTTGATCTGGTTAACTCTCAGTCCACATATGTCCCGTGCTACTGTCGTCTCCTTGCTAATCACACACCCGCGCTGGGAACCATGCACTCCCAGCAGTATTGGTTCCTCCAGATGAAATGTACGGTGGGTTGCAAGGTTCAAAGTCAGCCGACTGGACAGTGTTCAGAGGCTATATCAGCAATGATGTAACAGGCCACTTTCAAAGGACAGTGGGAAGAGAGGATCTCTGTTGAGTTAGCAGTTATGGTCAATCCAAAGGTGGAGATATACAGAGGTGGTTCCAGGCTTTTGGTGGGCATCCAGAGGTCCCAGCCACTACTCACGTAGTGGCAAGATGCTTACGCGTTTCACCTGTTCACAGGTTTCCTCAGAGCATGCGTGCTGGGTCAGGATACGTGCTTTAAATAGCCAGACTATTGATAACAATTAAAACCACCCACACCTGAACACCCATCACTACGTCATTCGCCACAAGTGCAAGATTTAAAAACCAGTATAGGTGCGAACAGACAACGGACCAAATAGATGTTTAAATAACAAAAGTGTATCTATAATTTCCTCTATAGATCAGAAGATCTATCACTCTTGTTGAGCGATAGCAGCCTACATAGGGGATATATGCCTGAGAATCCCATGTATGATGAACACATGCAAATTTCTATGATTTATAATGTATAATAGATATCTACATGAAAAGATGTCCAGTTAACGTTCCAAAAATACCAAAAGATTAAATTCATTATTTGCAGGCTTTTTAAATAGAAGATCCACGTCTTCTCTTTTTGATACAGGATCCTATCATAATCCCCCCTTCTAGTTGGCAGGTTCAGTTTGTAAATGCCCTTACATTTAAGCCCACTTGGTTCACCATCATGTACCTTCAAAAAATGTAATGAGAGGGGGCGATCGTCCTCTTTGTTGACAATACTCTGGACATGTTCACCAATTCTAGTCTTGAGCTGTCTCTTAGCCTTACCGACATAGATTAGTCCACATGGACAGGTCAACATATATATTACGCGTGTTGTAGAACAATTAATAAAGTTCTTAATCTTAAATTGTCTATGACCATCGGAACTGGTGAACAAGTCCGTCCTATCAACATACTTACAGATATGGCACCTACCACATGGATACATGCCTTTTAGGGGTGGGAGACTGGTAAGCCAGTCTCGTCTTTGAGGTCTACTGTACTCAGAATGGACCAAACAGTCTTTGAGGTTCCTTGCCCTCCTGGCTGTGAGAAGTGGTCTATCACCTACAATGTCTCCTATAATTGGGGCCTCAGACAGTATGTGCCAGTGATGGCTTAATACCTTCCTGGTTTGTTCCCACTGTGCCCCATACCTAGTGATGATCCTAATTGGGGCCGAATTTACATTACCTGGCTTACTCATTGTGTTTTTTGTTAGAAGGGACTGTCTATCGGACTCTAAAGCTCTTTTTTTAGCTTTTCTTATGGATTTGTGGGAATATCCACGATCCCGAAATCTCCCATAGAGGTCCTGTATCTCAGAATGGAAATCTCTCTCACCCGAGCAGTTCCTTCTAGCCCTGAGGAACTGGCCAACCGGGATGCCTTGTATGAGGGATCTGGGATGATGGCTTGAGGCCAGAAGCAGTGTATTAGCTGCCGTGTCTTTTCTAAATGTCCTAGTCTGAAGTTTGCCTCCCTCAATGTTAATAAAAAGATCAAGGAAGGACAAAGTCTCAGAATTATAGGTTTAGGTCAATCTGATGTTCCTATCATTTCTGTTTAATTCTTCCATAAAGGTGACAAGGTCCTCAGACGTACCATTCCATAGCATGATCACATCGTCGATGTACCTTAGCCACAATAAACAGTGGCCAAGGTACATCAACGAGGGATACACACATTCAAGCTCCCACAACCCCAAATGCAGACATATGATGGGGCCCATGGAGCCCCCATGGAGGTGCCCCTGATTTGTCTGTAGTAGACCCCCAGAAACTGGAAAGTTGTTATCCAGCATAAGCTGTAAGAGGTCTATGATAAATTCATTTTGAGTGGCCTGAAATGGAAATTTATTGTCCAAAAAATGTTGTGTCGCTTTAAGACCCCACGTGTGTGGTATTGATGTATACAATGATTCCACATCAATTCCAACAAGAAGCACACCCTCTGGTACCAGGATATCCCCCAGTTTCCCCAGGACATCACGTGTGTCTTGTACATATGAGGGAAGTTCGCATACTAGTTCTTTAATAAGGGCGTCTACATATTTGCCTATCCTCTCAAGGGGACCTTGTATAGCCGAAACTATAGGTCTCCCTGGGGGGTCTGTCATGGATTTGTGGAGTTTGGGTATTGTATAGAATGTAGGGATATTGAATTCCTGAACACTGAGATACCTATATTCTTTGCGTGTAATAAGACACTCTTCCAGGGCCATGTAAAGTTTAAAATTAAGATTGACAACAATTTGAGAAAAAGGATTTGTAGAGAGCCTCCGATATGTGGTTTCATCCCGGAGGAGGCATAAAGATTGATTCTCATACATAGTGCTGGATAGGAGTACGGTGTTACCACCTTTATCACTCCCTTTTATCACAATATCGGGGGCTTCCTCCAACTCTCTCAGAGCTTTTCTTTCCTCTTTGGTAAGGTTGTCATGTCCCTTGTAATTCCAGTTGATTTTGGAAAGGTCTTTTTTCACCTGTTCCAAAAAGAGCTGAATCCTTTTGCGTTTGGAAAATGAGGGCATTTTCAGTGATTTTATTGGTAGTTTCGATGGGCGGGAGCATATCTGTGAATGATCCGGAGTCTCTGTATCAGAGTCAAAGTCTTGGTTTTCCTCCAAAAGAGCAACCAAGGCTTCCAAGGACTCGCGTTCTTCCCGGCTTTGCTCATCTATTTGTGTGGACTGATTACCCCTATCCGAATGCCAATACCTGAAGATCACCTTCCGCAAGAACAAGTTCAGATCTTTAAAAACCTCAAACTCACACATTGTTGCGGTTGGTGAAAATGACAGGCCTTTTTGCAATAGAGAAATATGATGTTGGTTAAGGGGAAAATTGGTGAGGTTAACCACCCTGTAGTCAGATGGCAGCCCATCCATCCCCAGGGTGGGTATACCCTTTTGTTCATTATTCAGGGTCTTCGTGACCCCGATCTTAGTTCCCGTTGACTTCCCCTTGTCTTTCTCTCTTCCCTTGTTGGCCTTGATCTGATTTTTGCTCATAGTGGTGTCTTTTTGGTTGTCCTTTCTGGGGTTTTGTGCATCCATACTTTGCCCATCCTGATCTAAAAAAACTACTGATTTATCTTGCCGTTCCAGATCACTATCGGTAGAGGAATATCTAGCACGACTAGTGTTCGATTTATACCTCCTACCTCTACGTGATCTGCTTCTCCCCCTGGGTATTGTAGGATCAAACATCTCTCCCTTCTCCCAATCCAGAAGGTTCTGTTTAAACCTTTCCTGTTTCGTAGTTTTGAGAATTTTTTGTGTTTTTTCAACTTCTCTTTTAAGGAGATCATTACTTTTAATAAACTCTGGATCGGTCTTAAATGGTTCAAGTAGCTGTACACTAATGTCAATTTCCTTTTTAATTTCTTCTAATTGTGCTTGTTCCTCATCTACTATCATTTGTAGAATTGCTACTCCACGCTCAAGACAACTGTTTTTCCATAATTCAAGAAATCGTGGTGTATGCAGATGAGCTGCGGGGATGACTTTTTCACGCAGTCCTCTAGGGATTATCCTATTTTCAATATGTGATTTTAGCGAGGAAATGTCCCACTTTCTATTGAGGAATTTAATAGTGAGTTTCTTATGATTTTTTAATAGTTTTTTCAAACTATCATCAGTATTATGGGAAACAGAGACATCGCAAGAAAATGCTGTTTGTATCTCTAAATCAATTTCCTCCGCTAGAAGATAGGCCATATTTCTAGATTAAAGTGCCGTGTGGGTAGCAATAATGAACAAGTAAAAAGCCTCCAAAGAAGATGTGTATCAAAACAGAAGGTCTCGTAATATCGGTCCAATTTGGATTGAAAAGTGTATCACACCTATACAAATCATTATGCAAAACGTGTTAATAAAACATGGGCTGGAGAAAGGAATATAAGGGGAGGCATTGCAATCAAAAGGTCAAGAAGGGAAGTCTAATCGCAGAGAAAAATATATTATAATGAAAATAACAGGAAAAAGACCAATGATGCTGCCTGCTAATCAGAGGTGAATATGAGCGTCTCAATGGTTTATCTCCTACCTGCTCAAATTTAACACCTGTCTATATCCTCATCCCTGATTATGAATCGTGATCAAATCACATATCACAGGGTGATGATCCTCTAAACTTTTCTAACAGCATACAAAAAAATATTGGAAAAATCCAGCACTATGTATGAGAATCAATTTTTATGCCTCCTCCGGGATGAAACCACATATCGGAGGCTCTCTACAAATCCTTTTTCTCAAATTGTTGTCAATCTTAATTTTAAACTTTACATGGCCCTGGAAGAGTGTCTTATTACACGCAAAGAATATAGGTATCTCAGTGTTCAGGAATTCAATATCCCTACATTCTATACAATACCCAAACTCCACAAATCCATGACAGACCCCCCCAGGGAGTCCTATAGTTTCGGCTATACAAGGTCCCCTTGAGAGGATAGGCAAATATGCAGACGCCCTTATTAAAGAACTAGTATGCGAACTTCCCTCATATGTACAAGACACACGTGATGTCCTGGGGAAACTGGGGGATATCCTGGTACCAGAGGGTATGCTTCTTGTTGGAATTGATGTGGAATCATTGTATACATCAATACCGCACACGTGGGGTCTTAAAGCGACACAACATTTTTTGGACAATAAATTTCCATTTCAGGCCACTCAAAATGAATTTATCATAGACCTCTTACAGTTTATGCTGGATAACAACTGTTTCCAGTTTCTGGGGGTCTACTACAGACAAATCAGGGGCACCTCCATGGGGGCTCTATGGGCCCCATCATATGTCTGCATTTGGGGTTGTGGGAGCTTGAATGTGTGTACCCCTCGTTGATGTACCTTGGCCACTGTTTATTGTGGCTAAGGTACATCGACGATGTGATCATGCTATGGAATGGTACGTCTGAGGACCTTGTCACCTTTATGGAAGAATTAAACAGAAATGATAGGAACATCAGATTGACCTAAACCTATAATTCTGAGACTTTGTCCTTCCTTGATCTTTTTATTAACATTGAGGGAGGCAAACTTCAGACTAGGACATTTAGAAAAGACACGGCAGCTAATACACTGCTTCTGGCCTCAAGCCATCATCCCAGATCCCTCATACAAGGCATCCCGGTTGGCCAGTTCCTCAGGGCTAGAAGGAACTGCTCGGGTGAGAGAGATTTCCATTCTGAGATACAGGACCTCTATGGGAGATTTCGGGATCGTGGATATTCCCACAAATCCATAAGAAAAGCTAAAAAAAAGCTTTAGAGTCCGATAGACAGTCCCTTCTAACAAAAAACACAATGAGTAAGCCAGGTAATGTAAATTTGGCCCCAATTAGGATCATCACTAGGTATGGGGCACAGTGGGAACAAACCAGGAAGGTATTAAGCCATCACTGGCACATACTGTCTGAGGCCCCAATTATAGGAGACATTGTAGGCGATAGACCACTTCTCACAGCCAGGAGGGCAAGGAACCTCAAAGACTGTTTGGTCCATTCTGAGTACAGTAGACCTCAAAGACGAGACTGGCTTACCAGTCTCCCACCCCTAAAAGGCATGTATCCATGTGGTAGGTGCCATATCTGTAAGTATGTTGATAGGACGGACTTGTTCACCAGTTCCGATGGTCATAGACAATTTAAGATTAAGAACTTTATTAATTGTTCTACAACACGCGTAATATATATGTTGACCTGTCCATGTGGACTAATCTATGTCGGTAAGGCTAAGAGACAGCTCAAGACTAGAATTAGTGAACATGTCCAGAGTATTATCAACAAAGAGGACGATCGCCCCCTCTCATTACATTTTTTGAAGGGACATGATGGTAAACCAAGTGGGCTTAAATGTAAGGGCATTTACAAACTGAACCTGCCAACTAGAAGGGGGGATTATGATAGGATCCTGTATCAAAAAGAGAAGATGTGGATCTTCTCTTTAAAAAGCCTGCAGCCTTTTGGCTTAAATAATGAATTTAATCTTTTGGTATTTTTGGAACGTTAACTGGACATCTTTTCATGTAGATATCTATTATACATTATAAATCATAGAAATTTGCATGTGTTCATCATACATGGGATTCTCAGGCATATATCCCCTATGTAGGCTGCTATCGCTCAACAAGAGTGCTAGATCTTCTGATCTATAGAGGAAATTATAGATACACTTTTGTTATTTAAACATCTATTTGGTCCGTTGTCTGTTCGCACCTATACTGGTTTTTAAATCTTGCACTTGTGGTGAATGACGTAGTGATGGGTGTTCAGGTGTGGGTGGTTTTAATTGTTAATTGTTATCAATAGTCTGGCTATTTAAAGCACGTATCCTGACCCAGCATGCATGCTCTGAGGAAACTTGTGAACAGGTGAAACGCGTAAGCATCTTGCCACTACGTGAGTAGTGGCTGGGACCTCTGGATGCCCACCAAAAGCCTGGAACCACCTCTGTATATCTCCACCTTTGGATTGACCATAACTGCTAACTCAACAGAGATCCTCTCTTCCCACTGTCCTTTGAAAGTGGCCTGTTACATCATTGCTGATATAGCCTCTGAACACTGTCCAGTCGGCTGACTTTGAACCTTGCGACCCACCGTACATTTCATCTGGAGGAACCAATACTGCTGGGAGTGCATGGTTCCCAGCGCGGGTGTGTGATTAGCAAGGAGACGACAGTAGCACGGGACATATGTGGACTGAGAGTTAACCAGATCAAGACGCCAAAACGGTGAGAGATCAATATATGTTATTATATGGCAAACATCAGTGGACTCTAACCCCACTGGTCACAAATCGCTGACTCACGTAGTTAACAGTGATACATTGTTTGGATGTCGGTTCACAACTGATATATCTGGGTCGATCCTACGGGTGAATTTCTCGTCTATTAATGCAGACTTAATAGACAGTCGTTCTGATCATAAGCCCATGGACTTTAGTCTATTTTCAAAGCATTTGAGCAGCTTTGGCTAAAATTCATCCATTTGACCCGGGTCTAAGACTTTTGTCTGTGTGTGTATGCAAGACGAGTGATTGCGAGAGGTGTGTGTAAAAGGCAAGGTGGCTACCCATGTTCCCTGTAAGACGTCTGTCTTATTTTTATCATTGGCTGGAGGGAGGAATAGTCCTTGTTCAATTGTAGTTACTTTGTAGTTTGTTTACATATGTACTTTTACATCAAAGGGTTTTCAATAAAGATAATCAATACAATATATCAGTGGGTCCTCATTGAAGAACTGCTGTCTGGAATCTTTTTCCAATATTTTTTTGTATGATGAAGTCGCGTGACCCGTGACGACACGCGTAAGAACGATAGGACACTGGAAGTGATGTTTTAATCACAGTTTAATCACAAGCTCGCCGCTCGTTTGTTTGTATTTTACCATACCTGTTTTTATGCGACTACCGCAGTCTACTCTGCTGTTCAATAAATGTTACACTCAAACTTACTTCACCATTGGAGTGTCCCTTGTCTCTGCTTCCTCCTATATTGGCCCATAAACACTTAGCCTGAGAGGAAAACATAGGACAAGTTTATAGGCTATTTACACTAGGCTATAGGCAATCTGGAACCAAGAAGGACATGCACCCAGAGAGATCACTTACAGGATACAACATTTTGGCTAATCCCTGGCTATTTATTATATGTTGTTTACCTTACAGCAGTAAGGTAAGGGGCCATCACACCCATAGGTGTAACTGCACTGAAGATTTATCCACCATCAGTCACCGGTCACTTTGTCACTGCTGCTAGATGCAATTTCCAGCACTTTAATTCACCAGCACTTTCGCTTTTTTTTAAGACGTCTTTCATCTGTTTTTTGAACTGTTATTGTTCACAATTTTTATTGCAACATTGACATGTGAATAATATATTTTTTAGCAACATTGACGTCTTAACTTTTTTCTGCACTTTATTTATGAACTTTATTCATGGTTTACACATGCAATTTGCACAGTAGATTTCACTTGCAATTTATTGGATTTCATACCATTCACTTTGTGTATCTTATTTACTTTTGTAACTTATTTAGTGGTATGTTATACATTATTATCCGTTTGGGGCGCAGCACCATATATTGATTTTATTTATTATTTTTTTTTTAGGCAGGACAAGTTGTTTCATCCTCCCCTAAGTGAGGATTGAAGAAGTGGGAGCTGGTAGCTATAAATATCAGCAGTTCCCGGCAGCTCCGATGGTTCCTGAGGCTCCGAGGCTGAGGACAGTCACACAACAAGTGAGTCAGTAGTGGTGGATGGGAGACGTGGACCACGCCTCCCGCCCATTACTGCTGACATGCTTGTTGTGTGACCGTTCCCAGCCTTGGGAACCACTGGAGCCGCCGGGAACTGCTGACCACCACTGCCCAGCTGGACCTCAGGAGCCCAAGCTACTTATGGCATGCACAATTTATCTCACAAAAATGTGACATACTGCACTCAGAGCAGCGCCGCTCCTCTATCTCTCACCCATATCCACAGAGTCGCTTCTCCTCTCTACAGCTGGCTGCCCACACTGATATAGATCAGAACCCCTAAACCCTGGTCTGGTCTCAGCAGTGAATGAACTTTGCCTACTGGCACACCTGGACCTTGGAACTAATTGTAAATCGCACTAGCTGCGTTTCTAGTGCTCTATCTTTTTATTTTAAGTGATAAATATCAGTATTCACTCTCTTCCTTTCCCAAAAGAACCTGAAACTCAGAGGCTGGGGGAGTGGTACTTCACTTTTTGGGTGACGTTCCAATTTAATTTTAAAAACATGGAAAAAAAAAAAAACTGTCCATAGACCATAATATCCCTTGACATGCAATTCAGTAACAGCATAACAATGCCAATAAATGGTACAGCAGCTAATATTTCTCATGCACTAATCTCTTAGATCTATAATTCTGCAATTACCAAAATACATTTTCCGTGCTGATTGGAGATTCTCAATAACTTCTCAATAACTCCCCACTAAGTAAGGGGCATGAAACGTAAGATTATTGTGGTAGTGGACACCACTCCACCAATATTCCCTTCTCAGCCTCCCTGTGTTCCTCTATCTCGATTTACCCCAGTGCCCATATCCATACCTATACTACCCAGAATCTCCTCCTGAACCTGTTCGCTCCCCCACCCCACCTTTCCCATGTTTTTTTTTAAATACACTGAAAAATTGTCCTCTCCTAATTATGTAACAAGACTTGAAATCTTACCCTCTTCACTGTCAGGAGGCGCAACATCACCCCCATTCTAAAAAAAATGAATTCGTTCATTCGTTCATATTCACAGTTGTGTCTGACCTGCTATGTCTTTAACTTATATCACCTTACCAATCGGAATGTCCTAATACAGTTATATACTGTATAATTGTACAATAGAAGAAATTAAAACCATGTTATTTACAAAAACTGCTTGTTGTGCAACTTCAACCTGTTACATTTGCAAAAACCCCAATAAAATCCTATTATACAAAAAGTAAACTTCTACTAAAACACTCACCCTAATGCTGGCAATACATGTAACAGTACAATGGTTTGCAATAATGGTTCCTATGTGGCATAAGCCTCCTCGCATATGCCACATAGGAAGAATAATAGAGGCATACAATAGTGTGATACCGTTTAAAAAATGTTTAATCTTAAAAAACTGGAGGAGCCGGATTGTCTGACGTGTGGGAAGCAGGAAGTGATCTGGAGAGGAGGCAGAGGATAGATTGAACGCTGAGAAACTGGGGCTGCAGATCCGGGATTCAGGTGACCCTATCCCCCCCATCACCACCACAGCATTACAGCACTTTAGAAGCATTCTGTTACTATGTAAATGTGAGTTGTATGAACTTGGAGCGTTTAAGATTAAACATTTTTTAGACGGTATCACATTATTGTATGCCTCTATTATTCTTCCTATGTGGCATATGCAAGGAGGCTTATTGGAAGTGACCAGGAGAAAACTGGTATCCTCTTAAAGCTGGGCTATTATCAGGAGCAGGAGGTGACCAGGGAGGAGTACCAACACACAGCAGCCAGTATACTTATTGGAGATATAAGGATGGTCCAGGATATCTGCTGAAAAACATCTTTTGGCTTATTTTCTAAGCCTTTAGGCTCGGTTCACACAGGGGCAACACGATTTCAGCGCGACTTTGTACGGCGACTTCAACGCGGCTTCAACGCGACTTCAGCAAATTACAACGCGACTTCAAGTCGCCTCCAGGCCAGGCGACTTTGGCTGTGGCCAATCACAGGATAATCAGCTCTCTGGGAGGGAGGGGTTTGCCTGGGCAAACTAAACTTTTTCCCTGCAAAGTCGCTTGACTGTAGAGAGAGATCCAACTTGGAGGCGACTTCCATTGATTTCTATGGTACAGGTCGCCTACCAAGTCGGATCCAAGTAGTACGCTCTGAAGTCGGAGCGACTTCAGTAGTGTCTATTAAGACGCTCCCATTCACTGTAATGTGAATCTCTTTCTGGGGCGACTTGGGGCAACTTGAGGGCTTACAAGTCAGATCCCAAGTCGTCCTAGTGTGAACCGAGCCTTAAAGGTGAGGGTACAACTGAAGGGGGAGGAGTGCACATTGCATAAAGACACCTTATCACTTTATATGGACTGTGTTGATTAAATTTATATCATTACGGACTGTGTGTGATTCACGGAGCACGAGCACTTTACATTATGATTGGATTTTTATTTTACGAGCACTTTATATTATGATTGGATTATTTTGTAATTTACTGTTTTCTGTTACACATATCATCCAGATTATTTTACAGCTTAGGTTGTATTGATTGTTGGTTAGGAGTAGCGCGGCACATTTATATACATTTGTTTTTTCACATTGTGGGGAAGTGTGGGAAGTGCAGGCAGCTTTTTCAGTTTTTAGTTCATGGTAGTTTATAGTTTTTTGGCAGCTCACGAGGTCTCACCCATTTCTTTCACCTCTCCTGTGAGCATGTCATTTCCAAAATATGGGCATTGCCACATTTGGGAAACAACATCACCAGCACTCCCAACTTCTTGGTTTACATTTAGATTTTGACCTCAGAGTCTTCTGTCTCACTCTGAGTGCTGGCATACAGCTGGCCTGAATTACTGCAAGTGGAATTTGCTGGATGGAGCAGCACATCTCATGTTAACACCACAAAAGCTAAATTTACTCTCAACCTGGGGAAATTTTAAATCGCATCCAAATGTGACAGAAAAAAAAAGAAATTCTCCTCAAGGAGAGTGCGTGCAAGATGTGTTCAAGAGAACAGAAAAGGCCTCCAACCTCATGTCCCAGTTTGAACATACCTACCAGAATGAGGTGGAAAAGCTATCCGATTACATGGGGAATCTTGACATGATGCATCAGGTGTTTCTAAAGAAAGCTATAGACTCTAGCTCAGTAGACAAGGTTTGGGCACAGCAGGTCTTAAGGATAGCGCAGCCCTTAGATCCTATCATGATTCTGCAAAAAACTCAAGGATGTACCCCAAATTAATCAGGACTGTGCAAGTAGAGAATGCTATGCTGGATAGAAAAAAAATGAGTCCAAGAACCAAACCTGATGCTGAGATCAGAGTAACTAGTGTAGCTGGTGGCAACCTAGAAATTGAGCCCTTGAAAGCAGAAATGGCCTAGCTAATGGAAATTATGGCTTCTAGCAACCAAAGTTACCGCATTGCCTAGCAAAAGTGTTCTAGGGCCCAATCGGTGTTCGACTCCTATGGCGGTTTCTGCTGAAAAGCTGGCAAGTCAAGGAATTTGTAACACCTGCAGAGGAGTGGGACACAACAATGAGAATGCACAAGCCCACGAAAGTCTGAAACTCAGTGCCAGGACCAAACCAGGTGCCCACTAACAGCCAGCTCCAAATCCAAAAATGCAAGGAAACAACGTTGGAGGTCCATAGCCTCACAGAGGGTCCCCCCTGCTGTTCTTGAGCAAACATCCAACTCACTCTCCTTGACCTTGGGCAGACGGTCACAGAATGCAAATGCACTCACAGCATTCACAGCATTCTCTCAGAACTTCCACAAAGCTGTTGATACATCAGAAGCAGGTCAGGAAGAAAGTGCAAATACAGACTGCTAAACATACTCCAAGTAAGTTTTCTGACAAGTTAGTAGGACCTTCTTCCGTCATGCCAGTCCAGGTAAAAGGCATCCAAACAAGGGCCTTCTGGATACAGTAGCACAGGTGGCCCACTATATTGGAACTTTTATGACAAACACCTTCCCCTACAGAGGTTGAAAGAGCTAGAGATTTGGGGTCTTGGAATGCAGAATTTCCCCTATGATGGGTATCTGCCGATGAAGTTTACCTTTGGCCCCTCTGTGGCTGGGCAGTCAGGGACATTCAATACAGCCAACAAGAGTTCCCTGATAGTAGGAACAATCAGTGATCTTGTCAAAAGAGACCACTCACTCCTCATGTCTCAGAGCATGACACCTAAACCAAGAGTGTACTCCCCATGTTACGGCAAGTGTATTGGCATCTGGTTCAAGTAATGAAAGTCCCAGCAGAAGGAGTGGGGATTAGACAGGGATGAGAATATACTACAGCCAGGGAAGTGACATATCTATAAGCCTCAGTCACATTCAACTGGGATTAACCAGGACCCTTTGTTGTCCTGGAAGTCAATTCTTGGGAAAGGACATAGGATGGAGTAAATGCCTGAAGTAGTGTCAACTAGGGCCTTACAACAAAGGCATGGGAAAATTCCAGCCAGTGTTTGCAACATCACCGACTTGCCAGTGAAATTACAGCCCTGGATTTTCTAGGGCAAGTCAACCCAGCTACCCCAGTCTCGTGCTCTGATTTGGTAGTGGGAGCAGAAGATTATTCCCATAGAAAAGTACTACCCACAGAACATCTCACTTTTGCCTGGGTAGAGAGCAAGTGCCCAGCTTCTGAGATGGCAGGAGTGGTTTTGGAAGAGTGATTATGATGTGGGGTGTGCAAAGAGTGCTCAATACTAAATTTGCTTCCAGGAAGACAAACCATTCCGAGAAAACTTGTTGGATTCCATTGGGTGATCTGGAAGGTAGTAAGCATCTAGCAGAGGTGAAGAAGATGGGCTTCATTCGAGAGTCATGGTATCAGGCTCCTACTTACCAGACCGGCGAGTCCAATCGGGCAGAGGGTAGGCTCCCTTACGCGTCCGACTGACGGCCCCTGGTAGAGTAAACAGAAGGCACGAAAGTACGGAGTGGTATGAGAGCCTGTATTCACTGTCCAGATACTGCAGGGTTAACAGATGGGAAGGCTGAAGCTGGCTGGAGTTCAGGCACAAGACTGAGCAGGTTTGTTTGGAAAGCAGGCTGGGTAGACAACAGACAGGCAGCTTGGATCCAAGGGAGCAGGCAGACGGATGGTCAGGAGACAGGCCGGGTTCGGTAACAGGCAAACGGCAAAGGTACAGTGGAGCAGGCAAGCGGATGGTCAAACAAGCAAAAGTCAGGTACAGGCAGAGTTCAGAGAGAGATCGGGGGACAAGCCGGGTCAGTAGGTAATCAGGAACAGACAAGGTACAAGGTACAAGGTCAGGCACAAGAACGACTAGCTGTTGATTAGGTAGCACTGGTCACAGGGGCACGCCGGCTTAAATGCAGCTTTTGGCGCCAAACGACGTGCACGCGCGCGCCCCGGCACACACAGGCACGCGCACCCGCCAACGCCCGCGCGCGCGCCCCCGCACACCGGCGTGCACAGCAGGACGACCCTGGACACACACACCAGTACCGCGAGGGACACGCACGGCGGGACCCACAGGAACGCGCCCTGCCGCACACCACCGCGAGCACCCTGTCTGCCGAAGTACGCCCTCTGACAGTGCCCCCCCTCAAGGGCAGCCTCCGGATGCCCAGCTGGGCCAACCTGGGTGCATGGGAGTCCTTGAAAGCTTGTAACAATTCGTTAGCATGGAGATTACTTTCAGGTTCCCAAGCGTTATCCTCGGGTCCATACCCCTTCCATTTAATGAGGTACTGGAGCTGATTCTGCCTCTTTCTACAATCCAGGATTGCCTCGATTTCAAATTCCTCCTCATTGTTGACCATAACAGACTCCGGTGGCTTGGCCTTACGGTCAGGAAAGGAATCAGGGATAACTGGTTTTAATAACGACACATGAAAAACCGGGTGAATTCTAAGGGACTCCGGCAGACTAAGCTCAAATGCGACATCATTCACTTTCCTTTTCACCCGAAACGGACCCATGAACTTAGGTCCCAACTTCCTGGAGGGACAAGCCAACCTTAAATTACTTGTGGAGAGCCACACTTGGTTGCCAGGTTCAAGGACAAGTTCTCCTCGTCTTTTCTTGTCAAACATCCTCTTGAAGGAAGCCTGGGACTGGGCCATGGTCTCCTGCAAGATCTTACAGTTTTTAGAGAAGAACTCCATTGTTTCAGTTACCGCAGGTAGGGTACATGCCGGGATAGAACTGGGAAGGAAGGAAGGGTTGAATCCATAATTGGCAAAGAAAGGAGTCTGGTTGATGGCTGAGTGTAGGGAGTTGTTGTAAGAGAATTCAGCGACTGGTAACAGGGACACCCAGTCATCTTGCGTAAACACAGAAAAGCAACGGAGGTATTGCTCCAGCGTCTGGTTAGTTCTTTCTGTCTGGCCGTTTGTCTGAGGGTGGTAGGCCGAAGAAAATGCCAATTCAATTTCCAGAGCACCACACAGTGCCCTCCAGAACCGGGAGGTGAATTGGACACCCCGGTCCGATACAATATTCGCGGGTACCCCATGTAGTCTCACTATTTCTTTGACAAATATCTTCGCCGTTTCTACGGCTGTGGGTGTACCCTTCATGGGGAGGAAGTGTGCCATCTTGGATAGTCTATCGATCACCACAAAGATGGTCGAGAAACCTTCAGAAGGAGGTAGCTCCACGATGAAGTCCATTGATAACATTCTCCAAGGCCTGTCAGGAATCGGTAAGGGTCTCAACAAACCCCAGGCCCTTGAGCGGTTGCATTTATTCCGGGCACAAGTGTGGCAGGAACCCACATACTTTTTACAGTCCTCCAATAATCGTGGCCACCAAAAGGTGCGTTGCACCAATTCCGTCGTTTTCCGGGCTCCGAAGTGACCCGCCAGCTTGTGGTCGTGGCACAATTCCAATACCAGCACTCTAAGTTTTTCAGGTACAAAAATCTTGCCTTCGTGCCAGAGCAACCCATCACTTAAACTGGTCCCAGTAGGTTGAGGAATTTCTGAGGAGGCTTGTTTAATTCTGGAAATTAAATCTCCCTGGAGGAGTAAAAAATTTCCCACTGGCAGGATCGTATCTGGAGGAGCAATTTCCTTGGAATCATGAAACATTCGAGATAAAGCATCAGGTTTTCCATTCTTGGATCCGGGTCTGTACGTGATGTGAAAGGAGAAGCGGGAAAAAAAAAGTGCCCATCTAGCCTGTCGTGGTTTAAGTCGCTTGGCTGACCTTAGGTATTCCAAGTTCTTGTGATCGGTATAGATGAGAACAGGATGTACGGCACCCTCCAGCAGATAGCGCCATTCCTCCAGAGCCGCCTTGATGGCCAAAAGTTCCCGGTCTCCCACATCATAATTCCTTTCAGACAACGAGAGTTTACGGGAAAAGAATGCTACTGGGAACAAAAGGGCTTTGGGGCCCTGGCGTTGAGAAAGTACTGCCCCCACTGCGATCTCCGAAGCATCAACTTCCAGCACAAACGGTAGCGCAGGGTCAGGGTGTTTAAGGATAGAGGCAGAAGTGAACAGTCCCTTTAATTTCTCGAAAGCCGCTTGTGCTCTGGACGTCCAACAGAATCGTGTTCCCTGTTTTGTAAGTTCCGTTATTGGCGAAATGATTTTAGAAAAGTCTTTAATGAATTTCCTGTAAAAGTTAGAAAATCCTACGAAACGTTGGACCCCTTTTTTGTCTGTAGGAGCAGGCCAGTCCAGGATGGCCGACACTTTTTGTGGATCCATCTTGATACCTTCTACAGAAATAATGAGTCCCAAAAACTGGATACTTTGAAGTTCGAACTCACACTTGTCAAGTTTAGCGTATAGGCCATGTTGCCTGAGCCGAGCAAGAACATTCCTGACGTGCCTGCGGTGATCAGCCAAAGAAGAGGAGAAGATGAGTATGTCGTCCAGGTAGACAATGACGTAGAGGTCCAGGAATTCTCTAAAGATGTCGTTCACAAAGTGCTGGAACGTAGCTGGGGCATTACAAAGACCAAAGGGCATGACAAGGTACTCGAAGTGCCCGAAACGAGTGCGAAAGGCGGTCTTCCACTCGTCACCCTCTCGGATGCGAATTAGATTGTATGCACCCCGAAGATCCAATTTAGTGAAAATTCTGGCAGTGCCCAGCCTTTGGAATAACTCAGGTACCAGGGGAAACGGGTAACGATTCTTAATAGTTATCTTGTTCAATTCGCGGTAATCGATACATGGCCGCAGAGAATGGTCTTTCTTCTCTACAAAAAATAAGCCAGCACCGGCCGGGGAGGTGGACGGGCGGATACATTTTTTCTTCAGGTTTTCGTCTAGATACTGCTTCAGAGTGCCCAGCTCCTGCTCAGTCAATGGAAAGATCAGGCCAAAAGGTACCTCGGTTCCTGGAAGTAGTTCAATAGGGCAGTCGTAGGGCCTGTGTGGAGGTAGTAATTCAGCACCCTTTTTGCTAAACACATCCGCGAAATCTTGGTAAGGCTCAGGAATAGCTTGAAGTAGATCAACATCAGGATGTAAACAGAGAAGTTGGGTAACCTCACGGCCGACCCCTTGCAGACAATGTTGTAGACAATATCCTGAGAGAAACTCGACATTACCAGAAGCCCAGTTGATTTGAGGGTTGTGAACCTGTAGCCATGGTATTCCTAGAATGACTGGAAAAAGGGGTGAAGAGATGGCGTCCAAACAGAGATATTCCCGGTGTCGATGGCCCATGATAGCTTCTAAGGGAACGGTTTCTTGAGTGACCGGACCGGAGCGGAGAGCAGAGCCATCTGCAAGATGAACAGCCAGGCTTTGAGTTTTGGGTTGGAGAGGGATGTCATGTTGGGAAGCGAAGGTCCGGTCGATAAAACAGCTGCAGGCTCCAGAGTCAATGATGGCTGGGACTTGGATAGCCTTTCCGGGAAGCTGTAAAGTGACAGAAATAGTTAGGTGTGTGCCAACAGTGGGTACAATAGTAGCACAGGTACGATCAGCAGAGCGACACTTACGCGTCTTGTTGGGGCAACTGCTGGCGTAGTGCCCGGGTTCCCCGCAGTAGAGGCAAAGGTTGTGTGCCCATCTGCGTAATTTCTCTTCTGGGGTCAAAGTGGGACGGAGTAGACCAAGCTGCATAGGTTCTGGTGCATCACTGGCCGAGGCTGGTGAGGGATCGGGAGATCTGCTGGGAGGACAGGGTACTTGTGGGAGCATCCAGGTGGGACGAAAGGTACTGGTGGTTCTTTCGGTACGTCGTTCTCTCAACCTACGGTCTATTTGGATGGACAGGTTGATGAGCTCTTCCAGGGTCTGAGGTACCCCTACCCGTGCCAACTCATCCTTGAGAGGATCTGACAACCCCATCCTAAACTGATGGCGCAAGGCAGCGTCATTCCACGCCGTGTCAGAGCTCCAGCGTCTGAACTCGACGGCATAATCTTCTGCCGCTCGACGGCCTTGACGAAGGGCATGTAAGGTAGCTTCCGCGGTGGCGGTAAGCTGGGGGTCTTCGTATAGTTGAGACATAGCATCGAAGAAGGCATCCAAGCTCTCCAAGACAACTGACTTCTGCTCCAAAAGTCGGTGGGCCCATGTTTGTGGTTCGCCAGATAGTAAGGAGATAACGAAGCCCACCTTAGTGGCTTCTAGGGAGAACGTGCGTGGCTGAAGGGCAAAGTAGAGATTACAGGCATTCCGGAAGGCACGGTACCTACTTCGGTCTCCAAGGAAACTTTCAGGTACTGGTACCTTTGGCTCTGGAGGTAACATGACCACGGAGGGTGCTGAGGTTGCTGCTGCGGACCCCTGCGGGCCGGAAGGTGCGGATAAGGCCTGTACACGCTCTTCCAAGCTTGAGTATCCCTCTTGTAGGCTCTTCACTGCCTGGGTTAGACCCGCCAGATGTCTGCAAAGTTCATCCATGGGAGAAGCCCCCTGCCCGGACTCGGTCATGGCTGCCTAATACTATCAGGCTCCTACTTACCAGACCGGCGAGTCCAATCGGGCAGAGGGTAGGCTCCCTTACGCGTCCGACTGACGGCCCCTGGTAGAGTAAACAGAAGGCACGAAAGTACGGAGTGGTATGGGAGCCTGTATTCACTGTCCAGATACTGCAGGGTTAACAGATGGGAAGGCTGAAGCTGGCTGGAGTTCAGGCACAAGACTGAGCAGGTTTGTTTGGAAAGCAGGCTGGGTAGACAACAGACAGGCAGCTTGGATCCAAGGGAGCAGGCAGACGGATGGTCAGGAGACAGGCCGGGTTCGGTAACAGGCAAACGGCAAAGGTACAGTGGAGCAGGCAAGCGGATGGTCAAACAAGCAAAAGTCAGGTACAGGCAGAGTTCAGAGAGAGATCGGGGGACAAGCCGGGTCAGTAGGTAATCAGGAACAGACAAGGTACAAGGTACAAGGTCAGGCACAAGAACGACTAGCTGTTGATTAGGCAGCACTGGTCACAGGGGCACGCCGGCTTAAATGCAGCTTTTGGCGCCAAACGACGTGCACGCGCGCGCCCCGGCACACACAGGCACGCGCACCCGCCAACGCCCGCGCGCCCCTGCACACCGGCGTGCACAGCAGGACGACCCTGGACACACACACCAGTACCGCGAGGGACACGCACGGCGGGGCCCACAGGAACGTGCGCGCCAACGCGCGCCGACGCGCCCTGCCGCACACCACCGCGAGCGCCCTGCCTGCCGAGGTACGCCCTCTGACACATGGAGCCCTTATGCCTCCCTCAAAGTAGTGGTGAGGAAGAGCGGTCCCCCAAGGATGTGTATCGACTACGGCACACTCAACAGGAGAACTATCCTCAATCAGTATACCACATCTCGGATAAAAGATGCCCTACAATGTCTGTTGGGGTGAAGTGGATCAATGTACTAGACCTGAAGAGTGGGTACTATCAGATCCCCATGCATCTGGAGGACAAAGATGACAGCCTTCATCTGTCTGCTAGGGTTCTTTGAATTTGACAGTATGCCCACTCGGGGGTTTCAACAATCTTCCATAGATTGATGGAGAAGACAGCAGGGGACATTAACCTGATTGAATTGCTGGTGTACCAAGACGATATCATTATCTTTGGCAGAACTCTTGAAGAGCACAAATAGCACCTGGAGAATGTCCTGAAGAGGCTTCATAATGAGGGGTTGAAGTTGTCCCTTGAGAAGTATCAGTTCTACCAGCCTTCCGTCATGTACTTTGGATATGTCTCAGCTGAGGGAGTGGCCACTGACCCCCACAAACTGGAAGCTGTCATCTTCTAGTCAAGACCTACTATTGTGATGAAGCTTAGGTCATTCTTGGGGTTCTGCTCTAATTGTTGAAAATTCCTTGAGTTTCCCCGAGATAGCTTATCCCCTCAATGAATTGTTGAAGAATGAGAACGGTGACCCTGTCTCCCATAAACTGGTCAAACTGGGAGGACCCAGGAAGTCTCAGGAGTCAATCTAAGACCAGTGGGCTGATCAGTGTCAGCAAGCTTTCTGCCAGCTAAAGAGGAGCTTAACAATGCCTCTGTTCTGACCTATGTCAGGACACTCCCTGAAGATAAACAGCACTGGAGCCAGCATATTTTAGCTGTTGTACATGCCTATAACAGTACAGAGAATGATGCCATGCTTATGTTTGGGAGGAGGCTCGAGTGCCAGTTGGCCTAGCATCCTCAGACCAAACTTTGAGGACATCCCATAAAGCAGGGGTAGGCAACCTCGGCCTTCCAGCTTTGGTGAAACTACAAGTCCCATGAGAAATTGCAAGACCCTGACAATCACAGGCATGACTACTAGAGGCAGAGGTATGATTGGATTTGTAGTTTCAGCACAGCTGGAGTGCAGAGGTTGCCTACCCCTGCCATAAAGCATTTGTGGACCATTAAGGAAGAATCTGAAAAGTGCATACTAGAAGGTCCAGGCTGCCTCAGACACCCAGGGCAGCAAAAATAAAGAAAAACAAGGGTGCTGGACCTACAACCCTGTGACAGAGTGCTGCTGAGGAATCTGGGCATCCCCAGGAAGCATAAGCTAGCTGACCAGTGGAAGGCTCAGCCCTAATGTCATCTGTAAGCAGTGGCCTGGATTACCAGTATACCAGATTCATTCACCCAGAAGGAAGAACGGGCCCACTAAAAACTTGTCACCGTAATCACCTACTGCCCCTAGAAGAAGCAGACTGTGTGCCTCAACAACCAGATTCATGGCCTACCCAAAACACCTCTTAAAGATCATGCCCTGTGACTAGGTCTTAATCTTTGCCACCAGATGCAGATGGAATGCAGCAAGGAGGAAAAATGTTTACATGTCCTGGCTGTGGCCATCTTTACTGTCAGAGGCTGCCATATCTACATCTAGAGGGACCCTCAGGCCTGACAGTTTAGAATTTGTACCCCAGAGCCAATCCTCGGCAACTCAAGAAGACCCTCCAATTTCCCTGACAGCAGAGGCTTCTCAACCACCTATAGTGTCAAAGGAAGAGTCAGTTGGGGAAGAACTTTCAGAGCTGAAAGAGCAAAGAGAAACGTAAACAATTCATCCATTCTTAAACACTGACTTACAACACTTTAGGTGAAAGTTCTGAGGAAGCCATTTTCACCTCTCAAAAAAGGTCTTGCAAAGTGCCAACCCTTCCCACTACAGATTCAGCGGAGACTAAATCAAACTCGCCCCCTGGCACATGTAGGTGGGCCATCCCAACATTGGTGTCTTGTGGATGAGACAACCTCACCCGTTACAACAAATTGTGGGCGGTTCTCTTGTTGAACGCCAAAGCTAATGTGAATCAGTTAGTTTTGAGTGAATATAGATTTATGTTTGTTCTTAGTGGTTTATCCAAGCTAAAGCTATGGACATCATGGGGGAGATTTACTAAATCTGGTGCAGCTGTGCATGGTAACCAATAAGCTTCTAACTTCAGTTCATTCAAATAAGCTTTCAGAATCAAATCTGAAAGCGGATTGGATTCTATGCAGAGTTGTACCAGATTGTGCGCTAGCCGGTTTTAGTAAATAACCCATTATATATCTATGGACTATGTCCCTGCTTTTGGGACCAAAGATTTTATGGTGGGGGTAGTGTATAGCCAGTCATTGCCTAGCTGGCTGGAGGAGTGGGTTGTGTGCTCTGGTGATGGTTGTGCATCAGAAGTGACAGAAATGCGGCTGCCATCCCTGTGTCAGAGCAGGATGTGTAAAAACCCCCACTCGCTCTCGCTCCCTCCTGGCAAGCAGCATAGGGACCAATCAGAAAGGCTAGAAGGACACTGGAAGATGGTAATCTGGGAGGAGCGCTGTCCACTGGAGGCTATGGGGTTTGAGTTATAGTCCCTACAAGCCTGAAAAAGAGAGGAGAACTTTACTGGGCAAACCTGATCAGAGTCTAGTGGGGGGGGGGGGGAGAGAGATAGAAAAAAAAGCAAATTAGAGAAAGATAGAAAGAGAAAGAGAAATCTTCTGTGCTAAAAACCGGAGAGTGCAGAACCATGACCTATGTGCAGAGGGACATAGCAATCACCAGAATACAGCCATGCTGTACTGAAGACGGGAGTCGCCCCAGACAACCCAGGGTGAGTGCACACCTAACCAGAGGGACCCCTACTGCGATGTTGCTGAGTCTGATGAGAGGTCCTTGCGGCCATGACTTGTTGCTACAACTAGAAGCTGAGCCCTAGAGCCATAAATTAGCTATGTAGGCAGTTCCTATTACTGCCTGCAGGGCTTATAGACTGTTCTGATGCAAGCCAACAGTACCAATGAGCCCCAACATTAGCTGACCGAAGAGTCAGGACTAAAGACTGCCCCTATACAGTTGCTACAGAGAGACCTATGTTCCTTTTCTTTGTTTATAAGATACCTCTGCACCATACCCTAGCCAGGCTGCACCATACCCTAGCCATTCTCTTAGAGTGCACTGTAACCCAATTGCAGTATTATTAATCACATTGCAGTTAACATTTATATGCACCATTTATTACCAAATTTGCCGATCCATGTGTGTTGATTCCAGTCTATTGGTACAGAACTTTATTCTAAGTCACTTTGACATTACTAGTAGCTATTACTCTGTCTAGCAGAGGGTGTCCACATCTACTGTACCTTCTGTGCGCGCATTTATGCTCAAACCATAATTTAACATGTACCAATATGTTTACAGTGAAAAGTGTAACTGCGCTAATCTCAAAAATGTTAGATAAAGATCTTACCACAAAGCACGTGAACAAATATTATATGCGATACATCAAATAATTACTGCATAAAACTACATCTCCTCAATCCTGCATATTGATAGCAAAAAAGTAAAAGGTGATGATAATAATCATGTATTCAATAAACAGTCCCCTTAGTCCTCTGTATATATGGAACATCCAAACACCACGTGCACAAATTCACATCCGTGACTGGCATACTTTTCACCAATTCCTGAGACACCCACCACCTTCTGAAATGGGCACTCACCAGAAACAAGTAAAAAATGCACCTTTGGTTTATGCTGAGTTAACCACTCCACTCTTTTGAAGATTTCCCAAATTGGTTGCCAACGGTTACTCCTTATACCTCCACATTAATCTCAATATCTCATGGAAAGTAGACAACCATCATTGCGCAACATGTTTAAAAATGTATTTAAGACAATAAAATAAGTATGTAAATATACACTCACAAGTAAAGTGCCTTCAGACCGGCATTGAGTCTTTCCAGCAGTTAGTTTTAGGGCTAGCTAGCGCCGTTTTCCATGTACTGAGATTGGCGTGCGGTTCAAGCCTCGATCTGGTGCGGGCTGGGGCAGGAAGTGACATTGGCGTTTACCCAGAAGCCTGTACCAATATATTGAGTTTATTTAGGACTACATGGTCTTGATGTTTGTTTTCTGGTAGCAACTCACAGCCAGGATAAAAAGGTATTTATACTTATGTCCTTATATGTGCCTGCAGTGAATTTCATTCAACCAGGTGTGTCAGAGGGGCTGAGGTTGTCCTTGGAGTCGAGGTGCAGAACATAGAACCCAAATTATCCAGTACAACCTTCATGCACAGTGCTACAGATGTAATGGGCGGAGATAGCCAAGCTGTGGGTGGAGCCCAGGGCACTTAGGTAGGACACTCCTAGTAAGTATGTAATGATGTACTTAAGTTGACTTAACCACTTACCGACCAGGCCATAGCCGAATGACGGCTACATCGTGGCTGGATATCTCTGGGAGGGCATACACTGACGTCCTCTCATAATCACGCTCCCGTGTGCCCCCTGGGGTGTGCACCTGGGAATGTCCATGACCGTTGGGGCTTTCAGACCAGGAGCACCACAGATCGGGGTAAAGGGCCAATGACAGCAGTCCTTTACCACGTGATTATTTGGAGCGATCACTTGTCAACAAACCGAAGCATGTCCGGTTCAGCTCCTCCCACAACAGTGCTCATCTGTGCCACATCAGTGCTCATCCGTGCCACATTCATGCCACTACAGTGCCTCACAAAAAGGTAATAGGTAGTCAAATTAAATTTGAAATTTACAGTATGTCCCTAGAACACCTGATGGTGCCCCCTGTATGCTGGATGTGGCCAAGCTGTGGAAAAGTCTCACACATGTATTGCCATACTCAGAAGCAGTACAAGAACATACTTTGGGGTGTAATTTGTGGTATGTGTTAGAAATATCTTATACATTGACAACTTTGTGAAAAAAAAAAAAAAAAAAAGTTCTTTCCACATTTTCCAAAAACTTGTGGAAAAAAAAAAAAAAAAATGTTCAAAAGACTAATTATGCCTCATAGATCCAAGCCCCTACTCTTCATCGAGTGCCACCCATGTAAGCTTGATCCCGAGTCTCGCTGCTGTGTCCATTGTCACAGACAGCAGGACTCACCCTCCACTCCTGTGTCACAAGGTTTGATTGACAGCAGTGGAAGCCAATGGCTCCTGCTGCTATCAAACTGTCCAGTGAGGAGAGAGAGTGTCTGGAACCGCTACATGCTCGTGCACGTCACTGGATTGGGGTTTAGGTAAGAAAAAAAAAAAAATGTGGGGGGGGGGGGGGGGGGGGGTAAGGTGGGGAGCTGCAGCACTGGTGGTTTTTCTCCTTAATGCACACAATGCATTAAGGTGAAAAACCTTAAAGCAGAGTTCCACCCAAAAATGTAACTTCAACTGTCTGGATTCCTTCCCCCTTCCGGTGTCACATTTGGTACCTTTCGGGGGAGGGGGGGGGGGAGCAGATACCTGTCTAATATAGGTATTTACTCCCACTTCTGGCGAAAGATCGCTGCAGTATTTGCGTGATCTATGCCATGTCCGGCCCCTCCTCCGTCCCCCCCACTGTCATCTGGGAGACGCACAAGTCCCAGAAGACAGCAGGGACCACGAGCAGCGTGACGCACGCATGTGCAGTAGGGAACCAGGCTATTAAGCTGGAAGGCTTCACTTCCTGATTCCCTTACTAGCAATGCCGGCACCTCCACCCAGGGCCAAGGGTCAGCTTTGGATGAGGACATCGTGGGCGCCCTGGACAGGCAAGTGTCCCTATTTTAAAAAAGTCAGCAGCTGCAGTATTTGTAGCTGCTGACTTAATTTTTTTTTTTTTTTTTTTTTTTTTTTTTTTTTTTTTAGGCGGAACTCCGCTTTAAGGCTTGAGAACCATTAAGAGCATTTGTATGCATGTGGCAAAACTGCTGCTAATGGAACAGGAACCATAGCCCAAAACTAAAAACGCAACCAAGTACGACCCAAGGAACACAATCTAAGAAGAGCCTGCTGTTAAAACTCTTGAAAAAGTAGGATTTCCACAGGATACTTGCACTTCCCAGTCTTCTCATGATTCTGCATTAAACAAAAATGAGACAAAGTATTCTTTTATTCATTTTAATTATCCTAATGCAGAGTACTTTCTAAAATGTATTTGTCTTTTAAAAGAACAAAAACTGCATGTAAAAAGAATAAAAGACAGACATTACCCAGGCTATGTTTCACTGTATGAGATACAGCCAAAATCCTGTCTTTCACTACATTTTCTTTCCTTGATTTGAGAAATAATGACCTTGTAATGAAAATGTTCAGCAAAGAGTTCTAATCCCTTCAATGTGATTTTTCTGAAGATAACCTGAATTTATAAACCTTTGTATCTTGGCAATGCCTGTGAATCGCAGTTGGACATCAACAGGTTTTAAGAGTTAGAAGCTGCAATGCAGGCTGTCATGGCATTAATTTGAAGTAGAGTATTGAGCTAGATATTTGGAGTGATATGAAAATGACTTCAAAGGCTTTACACACAATAAGACCAGTAAAGTCCATACTTTCTGCAAGGAAAATAACTGTTGGTCTTGAAAGCTGCCAGAGATAATCTACTCACAGCTGCTTTTACTATTTTTTTATATTCTAATTAACTCTAATATAATCTAGTCTACAAATCTTATAGTATCAGTAATTTCCTTTTTTATATGTATATTTGTAAAATCAGAATTAGGTGTATATTATTCTTGTGTATGTCATGCCTTCAGCCTATAAAGGAAAAATAATATCTTCTGGAATTGCAATATCAACATTGCCCACTAGATGCCACTCTCAACAAAGGACTATTGATAGGTAGTGTTCTATGGTCAATAGACATTTTCTGTCATAATACTAAGAACTAGCCCACTTCCTATTGCAACTCTTTCATCTTTACCATGAGGAGAACAGACTGCAATGGAGCCAGCTAAGCCTGTACTACATGTTCTGAGAAATTCCTAACCCTCTAGGGCAGCATCGCTGGTATGCTAAAGACTGTTTATTTGCATACCTAGTAGACATTTGTTATGTTCATGTAATTCTTATATATGTTCATTGTCTGTTTATTCCTAGTTTCATCACGTGTGTACATCCTATCTTATATGACCACCACCTGTTCATTGTAATAAAGATCCAAAGTTACAGACAGTCTGGCTATTGTAGGATTCAAGGTTTTAAACTGTATGTTGAGCTACATACACGCCAGGGGCAAACGTGTAGCGAGAACAGAACAGTGTATATTATATATTTGATATCCTTAATTTATTTGATTTAAAATGTACACAACCAGGGTTTTTAAAAAGGATTGCATACAAAAAGGAGAATGCTTTGTCCCTTGTCTTGGGTATATTTCGACAAAGGCCCTAAGTGACTAAAGTTAGCCATAGGCAGATAGATGCTTCAACAGGAATAAGTGTGACACCTACCTGTCCTTGAACCCACTAGGCTCCACCTTGTTGTAGTTTGCACGTAGATTATCTAACAAGCTGGAGAAATAAATGATGATTTATCAGGGTTTTACATGCTCATAAATTACCCACTAGGGGTAGGGATGAGCGACTCTTCATTAGCTCCATTTGCAGGAGGATTGGTGTGACTAGCATGAAGTCTGCAACCCACAACCTGGCCAGGAATCCTAATTGAATTCTGATTTTTTCCCCCAATTTTCAGGGCTAATAGGCAAGCTATTGTTAAAAAAAGGCACAGGCAGTGGAACCTGACATGGGGAATATGTGTTAATACAAAAAAGAGCTTTAAAGATACATTACACCAGGGAGAGTGTGTTTTCATGTTAGAGAATGATTTTAAGAAACACACTAATGCTTTTTAGTTACATGCTTGGGGATGTGTTAAGGCTGCATTTGACTTAGATTAGATTAAGATTAATAGGATTGTCACAAATTGTAGTAATTAAAGACAAAACAAACATTGAGAACAGAAGTGGCATTGGATTCCCCTTAAAATTCCACTCAGATCCTTATCTAGACATGAAGGGAATGTGTGCTCCCACCTTCCCATACCAGGCCTGGCTATATGCCTTTTAATAATGCACAAGGGTGCTTTTTAATGTTATAAGAAAAATGAGGGGAATAACTGCGCTATGGTGAAATACATAAACAATAACAATTATAGCCGCAATTCATCTATGTAACACAAACACAGAGAAATTAAATGAGAAAAAAAAGGGGGGTTTGAATCGCGCTAAAACAGATTGGTGATCATACACATCATCACCAAACCAAATATTTAGAACTAAGTGAAGAGTTCCCCTTTAGTGTATACACAATATACAAAACACATGTCAAATGAATAATCAATCCAAAAATAAAATGTTCAAAGTGATAATAAAAAGTCCATGTATAAAAAATAAATCACCCATGATATAAAAGTATCTTAAAAAAGTTCCAAAAAACAAATTCTTGCTGTGAGAAGAAAAAAGCGTGCTTGCTCCACCACCATGAAATCAGACCAATGGATCAGAGACCTTATACCGAGATGGGACATCAAAGGTGTTCACACTGACAGGTACTCAGACATCAACCCACAGCATTGCAGATATGGTCATAGAAGGAAAAAAAGGCTCCATATAGTGTAAAATCATTGACTTTATTGGATAAGTAAAAAGTTAAACTCACATGTTAGTAGACAATAGTAGGCATGTAGTGTAGTCTGGAGCGCCGGCCGGAATCTCACAGACAGCCCGTCCTACTGGAAACAACAGCAGCAATGGGAGGTGACGAGAACAGGTCGCTCAGACCTACGCGGCGTTTCGTGATAGAGTCACATCATCCAGGGGCTTTTTAATGTTAGCCCCTCTGGTTTATTTTTGAAGAGCACCCTTGTCTTAATGTAGGGACAAGGACCTCTTCTCCATCTCAAATGACCCAAGAAGGTGGGGGTAATAAAAGGGGTGCACAGATACCTTCCCCCTCCCAAATGAGTACAGGGTTATATTAGCCCCCTTAATACCTGTTTAGTTATCACCTATTCCTTCTTACCTACTCCAACAAAAAGTTAAAAGGTAAACACACATACCCTATAAAAGTACGATTTTTGTAGGTTACCTTAAAAGCTTCTTCTTGAACTCCATTAAGAACACAGGAACTGTAGAAAATGAACATTCCGGGTTGCACTGCTGCCTACATGAGGTTGAGACACTGGCAAAAAAAGCCACATTAGAAAAGGGGATGCCCCAAAAATCCCACAAGATTGATAGAGATGAAAAGGAAAAAAAAAAAAAAAAAAAAGGAAAGTGAACTTTTTTTTTTAGCTAGACAGTCCTACTCAAAAGGTGACCTAAAATTATTAGCACTAGATAGTAGTCAATTCATATTTGCCTAAAGAACGCAGACAATAAGACCCTCAGCTTTACAATAACTGTGAAAATCTATTAAACTAAATCTCTTCAGGGAGGGCACTGAAGAGTCAAGTGCTTGGTATGGAAGAAAACCTCAGGAATTTTTGCTTGTCAATTTTGTGTAAGTTAAAGTGGAGTTCCAGCCTGGGGAAAAAAAAAAAAAAATCAGCAGCTACAAATACTGTAGCTGCTGATTTTTAATATAAGGATGCTTATCTGTCCAGGGAGCCCGCAATGTGGGAACCCCAAGCTGATCCCATCCATCGGCTGCAGGTGCAGGCTCCGGCATTGCAAGTAGGGATGCACTGATACTATTTTTTTTTAAACACTACATGAGTAAGAGTACAGATACTTTTATTTTTTATTTATTTTTTTTTAAGTACTCGCCAATGCCAAATTACTGATACCTATCGCCAATACACACTTATTGGGATTTTTTTAGTACCAAAGCAAAGACATGCAGCAGAATACATTTTGGCCTAAAAACCCAGTGGTGATCAAATACCACCAAAAGAAAGCTTGATTTGTGTTAAAAAAAAAAAAAAAAAAAGAAGGAGAACTGGCCATGGATGTGTGCATACTTCTGCAGGACACTGCTTAGCCCAAACTGAAAGGAAAGCCTTCAGTGAAGGGCTGCAGGTGACAGCCCCTCTCTGTCAGGGACAATCAAAGGCTGGCATCAGATCTGCTGCTACAGAAAGCCCCTAGAAGAAGTCTATTGTGATTGCGCAACCTGTTATTGTTCCATGCCTCTTGCCCCTGTGCACCCAGCCCAGCACTTGTCTATGGGAAATTTTGGGTGTGCAGAGCCTGCAGGAATCACAGAGCTGCAACGACAGGCAGCGATAGTTTTTCCTGAAGAGTGCAGGGCAGGAAGGAGTGCACTGTCCTGTCCTAATCCCCAGTAATACAGTGCTGGCTCAGGGCATGTAAGTTGCACACGGCTGCAGGCAGTTGGGCAAGAAGCACATGCACGAAGAGCAATGACCCCCACCACCAGGCACCCAACCCTCACATGCAGCCAGCACCCTCTGCAGCAGAGCTGTGCACCACCCTCATATACTTTCCACACCGAACTGTAACCCCCAGAGCCCACGGGACTCAGGTTCTGAAGGAGGAGGGCACAATAAAACCACTGAAGTGATGTACTTTGCCGCAGCGACATGAGACAGAAGTCCTGAACAAAACATGCCAAAAAAAGTATGCAAAATAAAAAAAAAATATCCAAAAACGAGGGGCGGGGGGGGGGTGGTGTTCTTTTGTTTGAGAAGGAGTTACATTTTTGCCTGGAACTCTGCTTTAAGAGGTCCCTCAGTAGAGGGATAGGGCTAAGGAGAGTCAATCATCCTAGTGAAGGATTCCTCTATAGGGAAGAGTGTGAATTCATGTGGAATACAATTTCCAAGGATATACTCTTTCCAGAATTGAAATCAGAGATGCCAAAGGTATGGGTTGGGGTTCCTCTGCCCCATCTTTAGATCTCCTGTGTTGAGACATGTGCACCGTTTGATCAACAGTAGCATTGAGAATGACATTGTAAAGGACAGGTCTGATAAGATGCCATCCTTTAAAAGGCAAATGAATCAGATGTTGCTTGGGTATATCCTTGATACCCCAGACAGTGGTATACCTAGAACCCTTGGGGCCCCAGAGCAAGAAATCAAGAAGGGCCCCCTTGACCCCTGCCCGGGGCCCTTTTCTCTGAGCCTGGTGGCAGAAAGCCAGGGCCAAGTCGCAAGTGTGACCTTTGTGAACCTGGTCGTTTCGCCAGTGATGTCCATAGTTTTTTTTATTATCTTCTTTGACAATTTTTTTTATTGTTTACATTTTTTTCAGACCTCTGATGTTCCACCTTTGAGACAGAGAAAGTAGGTTGAGGACACAGCCCTCAGCTGCACTAAATTAATGGACAGAGCTTCCTGTTCATTCACTAACTGAAGCAGTTTACTATGCCTCAGTTATGAATGGACAGTCAGTCAGGGTCAGTGATCGGTAAGGACCACCGACTCTCCATTCAAAAAAGGAAGGGGCTGGTAAATGACATTTACCGGCCCCTTCCCTGCTCTCCATCCTGACAGATTCCCTGCAGCAGCCAATAATCTGATATAATTAGATCAGATTGATTATGTGATACAATTTTCTTTTGTATTTGGAATAATTTTTTTGTTAGTCACATCTAAGGTCATTGGATCCTGAGGAGACTAACTTTTTGGTGAAACACGTAAATTCAAGATGCCTATTAAAGGATCATAAGATGTGGAATTACAATATCTTTGATGTGATATGCATTTCCTGTTGGTGGAAAAGTGGCATTAATGTATTTCTTTAATTTCACGCTGGTTTTACGTTTGTAATAAAATGATATCGTTTTTAAATTTAGTGTGTGGTATTTCCGGAAAGGCACATTTAAAGTTTATGTCCCTCTCTGCTCCTGGTATACAGGTTGACAGTAGATAGACAGTTGACCAGAAAACATGTTCTACTTAGTTGCTCTGTGCAATGGTATTGCACAGAGCGGCCCCAGACCTTCTCTTGTTTCCGAGCAGCCCTGTGTGTGTCCATAGACACACACACACACACACACACACACACACACACACACACACACACACAGCGGAGTTCGGCTCCACCACTCTCCTCACATGATTTGATTGACAGCAGCAGGTGCCAATGGCTCCTGCTGCTGTTTCTGTGCCTATAAGAGTGAGAAAAGACAAGTAATGCTGCAGACAGGTGCTGAGAGGTGTTACATAATGGGTTTATGTGAAATCTCCATTAACAGCTGCAAATAATATTGCAATTAGAAAAATATTCCAGTTAGAAGGAAATAGATTTAAAGTATTGAGTGTTGTGTTGGTGTTACGGTAATTAGTTCAACTTCAAAGCTTGGCCTTTTGTTTTCCCTGATAACATCTCCCCTGGGTAGTAAACAACAGCCTCTTTTAACTCATCCAATCAGGCTGTGCCCAATATACTTTTACTAGGTACAGTGACCAATTAGGGAGAAATATATTAGCCACAGTACAGAAAGGAGGTGGGGGGATATAATGCTATGTGACCAAGCTAACGCTCTCTTTGGTGTGGGGGCAGAGAGCAGTCATGGGCCGACCTGAAGTTAACAGGTAACACTATACTTACATCTTATATTGTATTATAAATATGGTTGTTGTGGGTAATTTGTAAATATCATGTAAGCCAGGGGACCTACGCTGTACATTGTGTTGTAAATACAGTCTGGTGTGTAATTTGTATATAATTATGTAACCCTATCAATAAATGTGTATTGCGGATGGAACTACCTCTTTTGTGTAAGATCTCTCAGATCTAGATATGTATATGTCCATACTACTACAATGACTGAGGTGTATGCACATAAGAACAGAAACTAGGCAACAGAGGGAATGCATTGAGGTAAAAATAACCTCATGCCTTTAGAATGACTTCTATACTTATATAGATGTATATTTTCTCTTTAAGCCAATTGCTTAAACATTTATATAGTTCCTGTGTCCCTCAAAATCAGGGTGGTTTTGATTTAAATCAAGTCGATTTAAAACACAATTTAAATCATGATTATAATCACTAGTAAAAAAGGCAAAATCATCATTTTTAAAGTGCAAAAGTCATCTCTGTCCTGCAGGGACTCCTCCTCTGACCCGCTGTTGACTCACCGACAGTCCCATTCACTTTATTGGGACGGCTGGTGATGCAGCAGTGACACAACAAGATGAGAGACGTGGCGGCAGCAGGTGAGTGGATGCCCGCTAACAGGTGATGCCATGATGGATCTGAAATGACAAGTGCTCTTTATATGTAAGGACTTATTCTTGCTGGTAGTTAGAATCTATATTTGCAAACAAAATGAAGGTTTCTGATTTAGAATAAGCTGTCAGGTTAGTTAGTTATTTACCGGCGTAGAACACGCGCCCCAAGTTTAGGAGGGAATTTTAGGGAGAAAAATAACTTTTAGGAGGGAAGTTTAAGGAAAACAACTTACATTTAAATGCCCATCAATACAGCCTTATCAGTGTCCATCTGTGGCCTTGTCAGTGTCATTTGCAGCCTTGTCAGTGCAGCCTTGTCAGTGCAGCCTTCCAGTTTAAAAATTGCGCCGGGTCCTCTCGGCCACTCTCGGGTCCTCTCGCAGTCCCGAGCGGAGCCGAGTGTACTCGGCTCCGCTCTGCTCACAGTCACGCCCAGTCCCTGTGTTATGTCCATCATAGGGCGGGACTGGGCGTGACTGTGAGCCGAGCCGAGTACACTCGGCTATGTATCTCAGCGGCTCGATCCTCCGCTCACAATCAGCGGGGGATCGGCGTATAACACGCACCCACGAATTTTCCCTGATTTTAAGGGGAAAAAAAGTGCATGTTATACGCCGATAAATACGGTAATTAAAACAATAGCATTATATTACAAATTCTTGTATTTGCTTAAACATCAAAGTTTTTAGTAACTTAAGTGCATAAACAAAATATCTTTGAACAAACAAAAGAGCGTAAACTGAATATATCAGCTGGGTTCTCATTAAAAAAAAAACTTCAAACACGGTCTATTCATCACGTCTTTTCATGTTTTTTCATTTGGCCCACCAGGCCTTGCATCTATTTGTTGCATTGCATGCATTTTGCACCCATAAGTAAAGGAACTTCATTAACCACTTGCCGCCCCCCATATAGCAGAATGACGGCGGCAAAGTGGTTTCAATATCCTGACTGGGCATCATATGATGTCCGCAGGATATTGAACCACTGCGCACCCCCGGGGGCGTGCATCGCGGCGATCGTTGTTGCAGGGTGTCAGTCAGACCCCCCGCAACACCGATCTAGGTAAAGAGTCTCTGACGGAGACTCTTTACCACGTGATCAACCGTGTCCAATCACGGCTGATCACGATGTAAATAGGAAGAGCCGGTGATTGGCTTTTCCTCACTCGCGCCTGACAGACGCGAGTAGAGGAGAGCCGATCGGCTGCTCTCCTGACAGGGGGGGTCTGTGCTGATTGATTATCAGCACAGCCCCCCCTCGGATCCCACCCAGGACCACCAGGGAAGCCGCCCAGGACCACTAGGGAAGACATCCACACTGGACCACCAAGTATGCCCCCTAGACCCCCAAGGAAATACCAATCTGTGCCCAGGCAGCTGCCAATCAATGCCCAGGCAGCTGCCAATCAGTGCCCACTCACAATGCCTACCACTGCCAGTGCCACCAGTGCTGCGTATCAGTGCTGTGTATCAGTGCTGCGTATCAGTGCCCAGTGCCGCCTATCAGTGTCCATCAGTGCCGCCTATCAGTGCCCATCAGTGCCGCCTTTCAATGCCCAGTGTCGCCTATCAGTGCCCACCAGTGCCACCCATGAGTAACCAGTGCCGCCTATCAATGCCCATCAGTGCTGCATATCAGTGCCACCCATCAGTGCCGCCTATCAGTGCCGCATATCAGTGCCCATCGTCAGTGCCACCTCATCGGTGCCACCTCATCAGTGCCTGTCAGTGCCGCCTTATCAGTGCCCATCAGTGAAAGAGAAAACTTACTTATTTACAACATTTTTAACAGGAACAAAAGCAAAACTTTTATTTTTGAAAAAAATTTCAGTCTTTTTTTATTTGTTTAGCAACAAATAAAAACCGCAGGAGGTGATCAAATACCACCAAAAGAAAGCTCTATTTGTGGGAACAAAATGATAAAAATTTAGTTTGGGTACAGTGATGGATGACCGCGCAATTGTCTTTCAAACTGCGACAGCCCTGAAAGCTGAAAATTGGTCTGGGCAGGAAGGTGTATAAGTGCCCTGTATTGAAGTGGTTAAAATATTCCCAAACTGGGTCTCTTTTACAGCCTGCTGTCATTTTGCTCCTCAAGGGAGGAATAAAGCACTTTAAGCTATGTGCAGAAAGATCACAAGGTTTATAAGCCGCTTAGAAGGTTTCACTTTTCATTTTTACTGCTTGCCCTTCCTCCTTACACTTAGAGCCTGCTACAGATGCATTTCTCTTCAAACAAACAATCATACAGTTTGTAGTGTACATAAATTTGCAAAACAATGGGATAAAGGAATATTCACAAATTTTGTTTTATCTCATGGTTACTGTGAAATTGTGTGAATGCATCAATGCAGTGCATATTATCTCAGCTTGTATTCATTAAATGAGTTTACCAAAAAAAAAAAAAAAAAATGTAACTATTGCAGAATATACAGCCTCATGCTACATAACTAAGCTCTGTTTCATGCTGAATAAACTAAATTATTAATGAACCTAAATAGAAAACTATCTTTAGATAGATTTTTTTACATTTTTTATCATTTATTTTAATAAAATGCTTTTGGAATAAAAATCTGATTTAAATAAAAAAAAATCTTTTTTTTTTTTTAAATCATTGACTTTTATCCACCTTGCTCAAAATTAAAAAGAAAGTCCTTAAAAAGTGCAATAAAAAAAAAAAAGAAGAAACGTTAACCACTTGCTGTGCGACGTACATATAGAAATGTCATGACGGCAAGTGGTTAATACTAGGATCATGGCTGCAGATGTAATGGGGGTTCTGTGTGTAAAGATTGTTAGGCCATCACTGATTGTCAAGGACTTATGATGCTGGACACTGATCAACATAAATTATATTGCTGGAAGACGTGACTGACATTGATTTACAACATGGAAACATTCTTTTTTTTCACCCACTTCAGGCCCAGAAGGATTTTGCCCCTTCCTGACCAGGCCATTTTTTGCGATACGGCACTGCATCGCTTTAACCGACAATTGCGCGGTCGTGTGCCGGTGTACCCAAAACAAAATGTATTTCCCCCCCCCCCCCCCCCCCCACAAATCGAGCTTTCTTTTGGTGGCATTTGAGCGCCTCTGCGTTTTTTTTTTTTTCGCTATAAACAAAAAAATAGCCACAGTTTTAAAAAAATAAATAATATTTTGTAGTTTTTGCTATGATAAATATCCCCAATTTGTAATCATTGCGCCCGCCAGGCACACGCATCAACTCCGGGGACACGTGGCGGGCGCTTCTAAAAGAAGCGACGTACAGCTACGGCGATTTGTGCAGCCGTGCCACCTTGCCACAGTATAACTGCGGCGGCTGGTCGGCTAGCAGTTAAATAGAACTTTTACAAGGTGTGTTTATTCAACGATCTGGCCAAAATATACTAGAGAGAATCCAGGCAGGTGTTTTACAACAAAAATTAGGCAAAGGCAGATGACAGCAGTGTAAAACTGGCCAACAGCAGGACAATTTTAAGCAATTTTGTGGCCAAATTTATTAGAGACAAGAGCACAGGTAGAGGTATTACTACAAGAATTTAAATACTGCAAAATACCACAGCAATGTAAAGCTGGCTAGCAGCAGGACAAATAGCAATTTTAGGCCCAAATTTGCAAGAGTAAGTGCATTTGTGTGGATTTTTAATGGATAGAACTAGTGTATGCCTATAGGATAAATTCTTAACCACGGACAAACCACTAAAATTAGCACCACATTCCTAAACTGAATAAATATAGGAATACTTGTGGGATTTTTAAGGTGCATGTACTACTAAATTGATTCAATGAGGTATATTAAAAAAATATACATTTTATTTAAACAATGAATAAAAATTCCACAAGTACATAAAGTATAATCCTTATGGATACAGCAGAGTGGATGGAGTTCCCAACATGTCAATCTGAACTTCCTCAGGGGATGCTGTCCACTTGGAGCACAAGCCTTCCCAGGATTGAGACAAATGTGTACACTACAATCAATGAAGATTTAAAGTCTACAAATGCCACAGAAAGCCAAGGGCTGCAGGTGACCATATGAGGCATTTAGGGACCAGAAAGAATGGTCTTGCAAAAACACAGAACATTCAGGGACATAGAGTTTCCAAGGCAGGACACTCGCATAAGGAGCTGATGTCCTGAAATAATGAACGTGTCCCCGTGGTTCCAGCAGTAGTGTATGCCTATCTTTTATCTATGGGGACAGGGAGATATGTTGAATGTGAATGATATAATGTAAGGTGGTTTAGGTGCACACTGTTCTTCCACTTAATCTTATTCTTATTTCAAGTGGGGCCAATAAAATAACAGCCAGCCATTCTCAAACGTCTGATCTTGCTCTCCCTTGGAAATTTCGGGGAATTTTAAAATTAGCAGAGTCTCTAGGTAACAAAGGCATAAAGCCTGATTAAAGTGGAACTTTAAATTAGAAAACAAAGTCCTGCTAGATCACTTCAGGCTGGCCCCTTTTGCGAGTATAGCTATGTAAAACATTAAAAATAAGTGCCTCTACTGTACTGCCTAAAATCCAGTAATACACCATTTGCATATTGTAGGTGCATTTTGCATTTTTTCAATACACATTTTTAAACCATTGAAGTCTATGGAACCAAAAGACAGAAAGAAAACACAGGTCCTTCCCATAAAATGCACAGATGTGAACTACAGCCATAGAAAACCATGTTAAGTGGACTGTAGTGTGTTTCTGCGACAATAAAAATGCACTAAAAAATGCATAGGTGTGAACCAGGTCTTACTGCTGTTCAGAGGCTCTGAGCTTTAGCAAAATGGCAGCCTCCAGACAGAAGAAATTATGAAGGCAATTTACAGCACACACTAATTTTGGTAGCATAACTATTATTGTGGAGAGTTTGTTCCTTCCTAAGGAACATTATTATTTTTTTCTTGTTCAAATAGTTTATTAGAGAGAGTATCAAGAAAATAATGTAAAACAATAATGTAAAACAACTGGCAAAAAAAGCTGGCAATTATGAGTCTTCAACAGGTACAACGTAGCAGAAGGAGCAATAAGCATGGGAACAACAATGCATGTACACAGCATAAACAGCAAGTGATAAAGGAAGACAAGCCTGAGGAGAGATAATCCCTAGTAGGCTAAAAGTCAAAGTAGTAGGCCGGTGGCAAAAATGTGCCAAAAAAAGGGAAGCGCAAAGAAGCTACAGAGAAGGACAAAAAAAAAGAAAAAAGGAGGGAAGGGGAACCAAGAAATAGAGAAAGGGAAGGGCGGGAAAAAGGTATGGAATCCCCTAGGGGAGACAAAGACAGTAGTAACATTAGTATTAGGGTCGGGAGAGTCACCTCAGGCAGTTATGGAAGCAACAAGGTATCAAAGCCTTGGGGTAGATAATGGGTTACCCGAGGTCTCCAGAGTTTTTCATATTTGGGCAACCTATTTAGTAGGACTGCTCCTATTTTGGCGTGAACCATCGCCTGAGTAAATCTATGTTTTGTTGCAAGTACACACAGTGAGGAGGAATTCCATGCCTTTGCAATGGTCTGTTTGGCTGCGGTCTTGATTTGGAGTAGAAGCTTAAACTGGCGGTGGGTCAAAGCAATAGGCTTGCTGTTCAGGAGAACAAAAACATTTTTTTTCCCAAGTTGTTATGGGTAAAGTTCCGCTTTAATACACTACAGGAAGAATACTTTATATAAAAGAATGTAATAACAGATGGAAGTCCAAGCCTAAAGAAGTAATGAGATACAGAGAAAGGGCATCTCCTACAAGTCAAATTAAAACCATAAGCTTTAGAGGTAGAGAAACAAACAAGCAGAATGTACAGCCATACAAGCATGGACTTAGCACATTTTGCATGAATAGAAAAATGACATATACAGTGGGGACAGAAAGTATTCAGACCCCCTTAAATTTTTCACTCTTTGTTATATTGCAGCCATTTGCTAAAATCATTTAAGTTCATTTTTTTCCTCATTAATGTACACACAGCACCCTATATTGACAGAAAAACACAGAATTCTTGACATTTTTGCAGATTTATTAAAAAAAGAAAAAACTGAAATATCACATGGTCCTAAGTATTCAGACCCTTTGCTCAGTATTTAGTAGAAGCACCCTTTTGATCTAATACAGTCATGAGTCTTTTTGGGAAAGATGCAACAAGTTTTTCACACCTGGATTTGGGGATCCTCTGCCATTTCTCCTTGCAGATCCTCTCCAGTTCTGTCAGGATGGATGGTAAACATTGGTGGACAGCCATTTTTAGGTCTCTCCAGAGATGCTCAATTGGGTTTAAGTTAGGGCTCTGTCTGGGCCATTCAGGAACAGTCACGGAGTTGTTGTGAGCACTCTGGAGAAGGTTTTTGTCCAGGATATCCATGTACTTGGCCGCATTCATCTTTCCCTCGATTGCAATCAGTCGTCCTGCCCCTGCAGCAGAATAACACCCCCCAGCATGATGCTGCCACCACCATGCTTCACTGTTGGGACTGTATTGGAAGGTGATGAGTAGTGCCTGGTTTTATCCACACATACTGCTTAGAATTAAGGCCAAAAAGTTCTAGCTTGGTCTCATCAGACCAAAGAATCTTATTTATCACCATCTTGGAGTCCTTCAGGTGTTTTTTAGCAAACTCCATGCAGGCTTTCATGTGTCTTGCACTGAGGAGATGCTTCCGTCAGCCCACTCTGCCATAAAGCCCGACTGGTGGAGGGCTGCAGTGATGGTTGACTTTCTACAACTTTCTCCCATCTCCCGACTGCATCTCTGGAGCTCAGCCACAGTGATCTTTGGGTTCTTCTTTACCTCTCTCACCAAGGTTCTTCTCCACCAATAGCTCAGTTTGGCCCGACGGCCCGACGGCCAGGAAGGGTTCTGGTCGTCCCAAACGTCTTCCATTTAAGGATTATGGAGGCCACTGTGCTCTTAGGAACCTTAAGTGCAGCAGAAAATTTTTTGTAACCTTGGCCAGATCTGTGCCTTGCTACAATTCTGTCTCTGAGCTCCTCAGGTAGTTCCTTTGACCTCATGATTCTCATTTGCTCTGACATGCACTGTGAGCTGTAAGGTCTTCTATAGACAGGTGTGTGGCTTTCCTAATCAAGTTCAATCAGTATAATCAAACACAGCTGGACTCAAATGAAGGTGTAGAACCATCTCAAGGATGATCAGAAGAAATGGACAGCACCTGAGTTAAATATATGAGTGTCACAGCAAAGGGTCTGAATACTTAGGACCATGTGATATTTCAGTTTTTCTTTTTTAATAAATCTGCAAAAATGTCAACAATTCTGTGTTTTTTTCTGTCAGTATGGGGTGCTGTGTGTACATTAATGAGGAAAAAAAATGAACTTTTAGCAACTGGCTGCAATATAACAAAGAGTGAAAAATTTAAGGGGGTCTGAATACTTTCCATCCCCACTGTAGACTTATTTAAACATGTTGCTCTAAAAGTGGTACATGCAAAAATTAAAAAAAAAAAAATAATAATCTCTCTTTGTAGGTTATGTGTCACCTATTCACAGCCCAGTATTTTCAAGCATTGCTCAAAAAAACGTTATTATGCTGGTACAATATGAGACATTATGTACCAAACAAAGCTTGGAATTTGTGATTATTCTTTCTTGTCAAAATGTGTTTATTATTTTTTAAATATAACAAAGATTGTGATTGTTCTTTTTTAACATATGCACTTTTCTCTGTTTGTTCTTTGCTGCATTACCAGTAGAAAGGAGCCTTGGCAAAGGATATGCAATCCAAAATATTATATATTGCAACTTTCCGATCATTAGATGTGGTGGCTGCATTTGTTTTCTTTATTTAGGCTTTTTTCTTTCGGTTTTCAACTGGTTATCCAGCCAGAAACACACCTCCTGTATTAAAGTGCCTCCACTGTGGATGGAGGAGCACTGGGGCACCTTTGGACAGCAGCATTGTCAGTCTGGGGGGGATGAGGGGTGTCAGATGTACTAGAAGATTTAAATACACTAACAAACAGACCAAAATGCCAGATAAAACTTTTAAGCAGCTACAGCAAACTGTTTTTCCTTTTTTGGGATCATGGTAAATAAAAGCTGATCACTGCAAACACCTGTCAGTGTTGAATGGATTGCATCATCTCTAACTGCTACATCTGCAGAACAGCTTGTCTTTTCAATCACCTGGGAAAAATAAAAAAAAAAGAAATCCTAAAAAGAAACGAATGCAGCCATCATATCTAAGAATTGGTAAGCTGCAATAGAATACAGGTTTGCCTTTGGGTTTAATACCACTTTAATGTTTCAAAATAATGGATCTCTGCACCTACACAATCTCCCACTATAACCGTTAAAGCAATACACAGGTCATTCATTGGTATAACATTTTTTTGACCTATGCATAAATCAGCCACTAACCTTCGGGCTAACAAATATCCATTTGATACTGAATACCTGGGATGATGCCTCTACATGTTTCCAACCACATACACTTTTAGTGGCCTCCAAATGTGGATATTTGGTGCAGGTATCAAGCATCTGCATTGGTTACAATGGATGATCAACATTTCCCAAATTCTCTTTGTATTGCTAGCAAATGCCATATATTTCCTTTAGCAATAAAAACCTGTCAGGTGTTCTAATCCATCTCCAATCTGTCCAAAACTAGAAGAAAAAAACCTTTTGCTTTTAGTAATACTTAAAATAACACCATAAAAGTAAAAGCAATTTGTTGATTGGCTGCTAGACATAAATCATACCACAAATGCATGTTCTGCATTTACTTACGATATGATATGATGATAGCTAGGAAAGTGACCTAATCATAAACGGTTTTGTAATACATTTGCTAAATGAGTAGGAAACTAGGAAATATATTTCTCTCTTTTCATTAGGATAGACATCCCCACAGAACAAACTGTGTGTAATTATCAAAAGATAATAAAGAGTGGAGAGAAATAGCGGAAGACACCAAAGAATGCTTCAGAGCTTCAACTAGGCAGATAACTGCAGCCAAACTGAATTCACATTACTGAAACTGAAATTTTCCAAGCAAAGGGAAAAAAAGCCATCATAAATATGCTGGAAGCAATAGCTAATTAGGAGATAAGCAAAATGTATTAACACTAAGAAATTAATGAGCTCATAAAGCTGGTACCTTTTATAAAGAAGCATGGGCCCAGAAAAGCAGGAGAGGTTATGAGCAAGGCCAGCTTAATTTGCGATCCAATTTGTATCTACATTTAAGAATTTAATGGGGCATCTAAGACCTCATTTTATTTTTAAAAAGAAGAGTCTTTTAAAAATCATCCTTACATACTTTCAGTAATTTCAGAAGGTTTTAAAATATTGATAAATCTTTTTGTCATTCTTTTCTGAACTTATTTGGAGGTCTAAAAAGCTCACAGCACATTCCCCTCCTAGCTATGCGAGTAGATGGCTCATCAAAGAATAGTTCCATATTTGCTCTACCATGACAATGTGGTTTTCCTTCAAGCAAAAATAACTAATGAAACAGCCCTATCCTGCCCTACAAGCAATTACATTAGGTAGCCCCAGGCTTAGCAACTGTGGCCTATGATCTGACAGACTGTGCGATTTCTTCAACAATGTAACGTAGAAATAATGGGCATCAATCGTGTTTTTTGGATTCAAGAACCTGAACTGTAAAAGGAAAGGGTGGCCAAAGAACCTCCAAAACAAACAAAAAAACAAAAAAACAAAAACATGTGGATTCCCAGGGAGACAGCTGTGGCTGAGAATACCAAGATGTTCAGTTACTCTTCGAGCAGCTCAATCTGTTGTCACACTTGTCATACTAGCAATAGCAACACCTCACCAGTGTAAGAATGACAAAAGTACAACTACACTTTACCCAATTGAAATCTGTGGATAGAGGAAGATGGTGGAGCAACAACTTGCTGGTCCGACCGCCAAGGGAGCTATGCCATAGAAGGCAAGTGCCTTATTTGAGCAGCTATCTGTGAGCCTAGGTGAGCAAGAAACATGGCATAGAATCATTGCATGGCTTAATAAACCCAGAGACATTAGATGGTAGTTCCCTCTACTGTAGGGGCAGGTTTATCTACAACCAGGAAAGGGAGCAGTGAGAGGAGCCAGAGGGCAGAAGAGACCCAAATAGTGCATAGGTAGAAATGGGGGACTGTGAACTGGGGATAGGTAGCAGGTTCCCAGGGGTGAGCACACTTTCAGGCACAGATACCAGTCTGATGTAGTAGTAGCACAAAGTGGTTGTGCTATTTATAGGTCAATTTACAAGTGCTGTACAGTGAGGTAAAACAGAAAAAGTTCAAAACTGACAAAGAAAACTAAACAAAATCCTAGCCCTGTCCCACGTCTAACTACACAATCACAAACCCTATCAGGCTGCCCAAGCCCAACACTTGTCAGCCTCCAAACACACAGCTTGTTTGCTTTTTACCAATCTTGCAGCTCTAACAGACACAACAGGGGAGATTTACTAAAACTGGCACATCCCATTCTTGTCTGATAAAGGACTAACTTCTCAGCAGTCCTGGGTCTTTTTTGTTGCATTTTTAATTCTAAGAGGCATCAAATATTTTCAGTTAATGAAAGATCTGGACAGTAGGCAGGCCAGGTGAGCATCCAGACTCTTCTACTACAAAGCCATGCTGTTGTCATAGATGCAGTAAAAAACATTGAGGTTCATTTACTAAAACTGGAGAGTGCAAAATCTCTTGCAGCTGTCAGGACCTGGTTCACCTACTGGTGGCATTGTGGTTCTCTGGGCTGAAAGCTGTAGTTCCAGTGACCATCAGCAGGTGTCTCCCAGCAGCTCCCTGAAACATGGTTTCCTATGGGTCACATTCACTTCTGTGCCTTTATTGGAAAGGGCCAGGGACTTTTTTCTGGTTCCATAGATTTTAATGGATCAAAAACGTGTATTGAAAAACGCTGAATGCACCCGGAATATGCAAACTGCAACCTGCATAGGTGTGTACCAGGCCTAAGTCAGTGTTTTGATTGCCGTGCTTGCTGCCAGATTCATGCGGCTCTTGAGTAATCCTTGTATCCTGTTCCCTTACTGCTGCTAGTCTTGTTCCTGTACCCAGTCATGTTTTCACCTTTTTTCTTGCATTGTTCCTGTTACCCTTGCCTCCCATAATGTATACATTTGTACATATTGTATATAGTTAGTTTGCAAGGTTTCTGTTAATTAGCCATTTTTGGTTGTGGGTCAATTGTTGTTTATGTTTGCTATTTGCTGGTGTGTGCATGTTTTTTTGTTTGTTGTCAATAAATTATCATTATACATTGTTTGCCCCACTTTTCTTGTGTAATTACATATATCCGATCATCCCAGCTGCTGACTCCTGACAGCACCTCTGCATAGAAATGAATCAGCTTCCTGGTTGTATTGTCAAAGCGTAATTGGACAAAAGTGAAGTTAGAAGCTAATTGGCTACAATGCACAACTGCACCAGATTCTGAGTGCTCCAACTTTAGGAAATATCCCCTGAACGGTCTGTTCCCCAGGCTCTGAGCAGTGACTGCATGTTCCAGGTGAGCCTAAATTGCCACAGGGGAGTAAAGCCCTAAGGCTCGGTTCACACAGGGGCAACACGATTTCAGCGCGACTTTGTACGGCGACTTCAACGCGGCTTCAACGCGACTTCAGCAAATTACAACGCGACTTCAAGTCGCCTCCAGGACAGGCGACTTCGGCTGTGGCCAATCACAGGACAATCAGCTCTCTGGGAGGGAGGGGTTTGCCTGGGCAAACAAAATTTTTTGCCTGCAAAGTTGCTTGACTTTAGAGAGAGATCCGACTTGGAGGCGACTTCCATTGATTTCTATGGTACAGGTTGCCTACCAAGTCGGATCCAAGTAGTACAGGGAGTACGCTCTGAAGTCGGAGCAACTTCAGTAGTGTCTATTAAGACGCTCCCATTCACTGTCATGTGAATCTCTTTCTGGGGCGACTTGGGGCGACTTGAGGGGCGACAAGTCGGATCCCAAGTCGTCCCAGTGTGAACCGAGCCTAACTGGACTGAGGATCAGAGATCACTAAAAGTGTATGAGAGGAGCCTGGGAGATGTGTAAACCCCAAACATGACTTTTCAAGGCTTCTGAGACACTCTGCTAAAAGGACCAATCAGTGGAAAGCTAAGGAGGAGTGAAAGTGAAGTGAAAGTTGAAGTGGAGATACCACTTGATGAGAAGATATTCCCTGGCTTACAGTGCAGTTTTTGTTGCTGTATACTGCTTGGCTGCTGTTAGAAGGGGGGGAGGGGGACTGTGTGCAATACCATTGGGCTGGCTGTATAAGTAAGGTCCTCAGTGTGGTGTTTTTGAGGTGAGGACATTGATGTGAAGTTCTGATCTAGGCCTACACAGACATGTATTAGTTGTTGTAGAAGCCTTCTGATGAGCAAATGCAAAGGTTATAGTACAAGCAAATGTGATACAGGTATTTAAGAAAAGATCTAGATTTATTCCAGGAACGTACAGACCAGTCAGCCTAACATCAATAGTATGTTTGAGGAAATACTGTTTTTTGCAAAAACAATTGTGTTTGATGAAATACTAAGAGACTCGATTGATGCATTTGTCAGAGAAAAAGATATTGGCTGACTTTCTATGAGCAAATGAGCAGTAACTTAGCTAGAGTTAGGGCAGTAGATGTAATATACAGTATGGATTTTGAAAAGGCATTTGACACTGTACCCCAGAAGCACTTAGAGATCAAATGCTGTATTACTGTACATGATGTTCATACTCGCTCAATCACTATGAGATTCATTTTTATATTCTGCAAAAAACCTGGTTGATCCTGCTGTTCTATCTCCTTTTGTCAAATAAACCAATGCAACTAGGGATTTTGCAGAGCAATGTTATAGCTCTGCACATGCTCAGGTTTCAGTGAGTTTTTATGCTGAGCATTTCCTCCCTCTAAGCAGTCCATATGACTATAGAGTCACACATATGGCCGTATACACTCTGGTATCTGGTAAATGACAGCTTACTCCAGGGACAATGTAAATTAAACAGTGTGTATTTAATATTACTTTAATTTACAAACTAAGATCTACTGAAGTGGAGTTAATCGTATGCACATGGATAGAAAGCTGCTTCAGGTAAGGGTAGAGAAAGTAATAGTAAATGAACCAGGATCTGAGTGGCCTAGGGTTGCAAAATGTGTGCCCCAGGATCTGTATTGGGGCTAGTGTTGTTTAACTTGTTTATAACATTGAAAATGAAATTGGAAAATCAGTTTTAAATATTTGTGGTTGACAACACCAAATTATGCAAAGAAATCATTTTGACATAGGATAAAACAACATTACTGAAAGGCCTTGATAAAATAGAGGTATGGGCAGCTACTTGGCAGATGAGGTTCAATAATGAAATATGCAAAGTTCTGCATTTGGGTACTAAAACCATGCATGCAAAATAATCACTGGGAGGTGTTATGCAGGGAAATCAGATATGGGAGTCCTGGGTGACCACAGACTAAGCAATAGCATGCAATACATTCATAAATTAAAAAGGATACAGTATATGTTTGAGGTTTAAATTGATACATCTTCCCCTATGCAAAACACTGTTTCAGCCTCAGCACGTGTATGCAGTACAGTTTTGGTCATTAATCAGCAGGAAGCATGTCAATGAATTAGAGTTGAGTGAAGGGCAACAAAATTAATAAGAAATCATCCAACCGTACCCTGCAAAGAGCAGAATCCTCCACCAAGGACTAATGTATATGAATCATAGTACCAAGAATATTTACCTGCTAAGAAGAGAGGAAGGGATCTAAGGAAACTTAGACGGGTCAGCCACAGAAAAGAGATCAATCATTTGAAGATCATGCACGAAGGCCTCCAGACTTGCCTCTTAGGGGAAATCTGCAACAGGGTAACAGAATGCCCCAGGGAGTACAAGGCCTTCTGGCAATCAATACTTCCTTGCAAGGAAAAAAAAAAAAAAAAAAAAAAGAAGGGGCATTCACATGAAGAACCCTTATCTTTGAAGTAGGGATCCTCAGATGGGAAAACCCAGAAGACAATACCTTGACTCTAGAAAGATCTAGATCTAGATCACGAGTAAAACATTCAATGCTGTTGAGCATAGGGAAAAGGTGACTCAATCTATTGCAGCAGGAGTTGCCTAACCTGTCTGGAGATGAAGGACTTGTAGCATCCGGAGGATATCCAGTGGAGGTCAGGTCAGAAGAATCTCCCGATGACTTAGGAGCCATCGGTTTTTGGGAACATGACTCAATGGGCAAACAAGATTATATGTCCATTAGGTCTTCCCAGGTAAAAGACAATCACCTCATCAATGAATAGCATCTGGGACTTCTTGGCCCAAAGAGACCAGCTTGGTGCCTTGCCCTAATTCCAGACTCCCAATCAGACTGGGAGATGGCAGTAGAAGTAGGGGGCATGCTAAATGAAAGTTCTCCATCAATACTATAAACCCCAAAAGGGGTGAACAGTAAAGTCTGCTACACACAAAAAATGGTCAGTAGTACACAGGGAGTACATTTGTTTAGTGAGGACACTTGATTAGCTTAGTAGTAAATTTGATTATTAGTACTAGATGTTCGCAATTGGTATCTAGCAAAGGTTTTCAGATGATAGGACCCTCTGTTTAGCAAAACTTCAAGAATCTCTGAATATGGAAAGGAGAAATGTGGACTTATCCTGTCAACCGTGCAGGTCAAGAGGTTCCAGGTCTCTTAGGTGAGAGATAGGGCTGAGAAAAGTAAAACACTGCAAAAGTTGCAAGCATCCAAGGAGAGAAAAAGGACACCTCTGCAGAAAGAGTGAGAGCTTGAGTGGGTTACAATTCCCAAGAATGCGATCCTACCAGAGTAGGTTCAGAAGTCGCAGAGTGAGGAAACCCAAACCAACATGCAAAGATGTACAATGAGGCACAGCAAGAAGGGCGAGGAGGGTAAGCTGGAGGAGGTACCTGACTCAAGGGTGGGGAAAGCCTGGAGCAACGAAAACTGAGGAGGTAAACTACCAAGGGACCCATTAAAATAAACATCCCCCACTTGTAAAAATGGGGGGTGCGCCTTCATTCAGAAGGCGAAGCAGAGGGGATCAAAGATATATGGCATCAAGATCTGTAGCTTGTGTTGGAGGTAGGCTCTGGTCACCTACAAGGGAGTACAACATTTACTGTAATTTTAAATGGTTATTTGGCAGTAGGTAGCAAACATTTAAACAGATAGTGGGATGTCAAGCCATGCAGAGCCTTATAGGTAAGCAGGTTTTTTGAAGTCAATGCAAAACATGACAGGTAGCCAGTGCAAGAACCAAATGATTGCTCTAGAGCTAGTCAAGATTCTAGCAGCTAAATTTTGAACAAACTATAAGTTTTTTAGTTTTGATTTAGGTATCCCAGAAAGTAAAGCAATATAGTGGTCAAGTCTGGCGAACACAAATGAATTAACTCCCATTCACACTGGTGCAACTTGTCAAGCGATTTGACAGTTTCAAATCGCATGACAAGTCACATCCCATTGTCGGCAATGGAAGGTTCAAATCAAACCCTGACTTTGCAGGTACTGCACCAATTTGAAAAAAGGTTCCTGCACTATTTTTTTCCATTTCAGGTGCAACTTGCATAAACATCTTTGCATTAAGTCATACAGATCTTAGCCAAGTCACACTGACCTGCGGTTTTGAATCGTTTGGCTTCAAGTGAAATTGCACAATTTCAAATTCAAATTCAGTGTGAACATGGGGTAACGCCCAGGATTTTCAATTTAGCCTGAAACTCAAGTACAGTACTATCAACATATAGCATTATAGGACTGGTTTTACAAAGTTGATGGGGGGACTGGAGGGTGCCACTAAGCACTGACTTCAGTCTGGTCACAGTTTAGGAAATTGAGACATCCATGTTTCAATGTCACATATACAGTTGGATAAGAGAGAGCGGGCCCCATGCACTAAAGCAGATCGCAAAGTTAAACTGAAGAGATACAGTATGTGTAACATTGTAGTATCAGGACCTGCAGTGGCTGAATACATTGGTTTGTTAGACCCAACAGTTGATAATTAAAAAATGCTGTGAACCACTCCCTGCTGTGTAGGGGTAAGTGGCACTCTCACACCGCTCGTTGAACCCGCTAAGGGTTGGGAATGGAGCTGAAAGATAGGATATAATGAGGACACACCCAAACTATAAAAAGACTTAAAAATTACAGAATGGACAATACGCGCTTATTTTTAACCGCTTCAGCCCCTGAAGATTTTACCCCCTTCCTGACCAGAGCACTTTTTACGATTCGGCACTGCGTCAATTTAACTGACATTTGCGCGGTCATGTGACGTTGCACCCAAACAAAATTGACATCCTTTTTTTCCCATAAATAGAGCTTTCTTTTGGTGGTATTTGATCACCTCTGGGGTTTTTATTTTTTGGGCTATGAATAAAAAAAAGAGCAACAATTTTGAAAAAATAATAATAATAATAATAATAATAATAATAATAATAATAATAATAATAATAATAATAATAATATATATATATATATATATATATATATATATATATATATATATATATATATATATATATATATATATATATATTTTTTTTTTTTTTTTTTTTTTTTTTTTTTCACTTTTTGCTATAATAAATACCCCCAAAAATATTTTTTTTCTCAGTTTATGCCGATATGTATTCTTCTACATATTTTTGGTAAAAAAAAAAAATTGCAATAAGCGTATATTGATTGGTTTGCGCAAAAGTTATAGGGTCTACAAAATAGGGGATAGTTTTATGGCATCTTTATTTTTTTTTTACTAGTAATGTCGGCGATCTGCGATTTTTATCATGACTGTGACATTACAGCGGACACGTCGGACAATTTTGACACATTTTTGGGACCACTGGCATTTATACAGCGATAAGTGTAATAAAAATGCATTGATTACTGTAAAAATGTCACTGGCAGGGAAGGGATTAATACTAGGGGGCGGGCAAGGGGTTAATGTGTTCCCTAGTGTGTGTTCTAACTGAAGGGGGGATGAGACTTTGTAGGGGAGATGACAGATCGCTGTTCATACTCTGTAAATTTTACCTAAATATCGCATGCAATCCTGAAATTGTCAATTTGCTATGCGTTTTGTGGTATTTTACCATAAAACACTCAGAAGTCAATTCATAAAATGAAATAAATACTTAAATGCATGTGCTAATTAAGTAGTGGTCCAGGCATGTGGTATTTAAGGAATGTAAAAATATAATAGCCAAGTTTGAGTTGTCTCTGCCTTCTTGGATCAGTTCTCTCAACAGCAATGCATAGAAACCTAAAATGTGGAAATCATTGGGGTTGAACTATAACTACAGTATATACATATAACTAAAGGAACATTTTTTTTGTTTTGTTTTGGATAGAGTGTAGAGGTATTAGGACAGTTTTTTTTATTATTGTCTGTGCCCCCATTATGGAGCTTCACCCTATTTGTCCAGTTTGATTGACCTTCCCTTCCTGTCCCATTACATTAGAAACATATTAGTTTTTACAGTACATGAAGAAAAAAAAATGCTTGATTAAAGTTGTTAGAAGCGTTTTAGTTGTGTTTAGAAGTGCTTAGAAGCATTTAGCGTATTTATTTTTTTTCTGCTGGGAAAACGCTCCCAAAAACTCTACATAAAAAATGTTTCTGCTCCTAAAAACTGGAGGCTAGGTTCACACATATGCGGCCACAGGTTCGTGCCTGTGGTCCGGTGTGTCCCTGTTCACCAGTTCAGGTGCGAATCTGGTCTGAATTTTTACCTGAATCTTACCCAAAGACGCACAGGACCTTTTGTGTATGCAAACTGTGACTGCCTCAGACCTGTGTGAGCTTGTTCCATTGGGAGCCGGTCACACTCACCTGTCATGTGAATTGGATGTGGGGAAATCCGCATCCAATTCACATACGTGTGAACCCAGCCTGAAGCTTGAAAAAAGCTTCTAGCATACATTAGTGTGCATGGGCAGATAGGATAGCACTATTAGCTTCTAGAAGCTTTAAAAAAAAAAACGTTAGGGTGTATGGAGCCTAAACCGGTACCAGTTTATTTTTGGCTGTCTGTCCCCCCCACTGGGTAGATTTTCCCTCAGTTCCTGTCTCAGACGGGAAAAGAAATTGGTACTCTCTCACTTAAACAGTTGTCACTGGAACAACTTTCCTCTTACCATCTTGCTCTGATGACGGCTCTAAAATTTGGAATTCCCATCACTTTTTGACAATGGTCTCTGGGACAAAGAGGGTGAATTTGCCAAACTGTAATACAGACAACAGTATATATATATATATATATATATATATATATATATATATATATATATATATATATATATATATATCACCTTGCTTACTCTAGGCCCCTTTCACACTGGGGCGGTGGGTGCGTTGGAGGTAAAGCGCCACTATTTTTAGCGGCGCTTTACCGTCAATTTCGCAGCGCTATTCGGCAGCTAGTGGGGCGCTACTACAGCAGTGCTATGCTGGCGGTATAGCCACGCTGCCCAACTGATTTCAATGGGCAGGAGCGGTTTAGGAGCGGTGTATACGCCGCTCCAAAGATGCTGTTTGCAGGAGTTTTTTTAATGTCCTGCAAGCGCACCGCTCCAGTGTGAAAGCCCTTGGGCTTTCGCACTGGAGAGACAGAAGCGGCTTTTTACAGGCGCTATGCAGGCACTATTTTTAGAGCTGTAGCGCCTGTAAAACGACTCAGTGTGAAAGGGGTCTTACTCTTTTGAAATAGAATATTAATTCTTAAATCCATTTTTTATTCCCAGTATCCATCTACACCACACATCCCCCTGTGCCTTTCTCACTGCACTAAGAATGTTACCCCCTGACCACCGTAGCCGTTCACAAAAGGACACTGGGTAATGTAGTTCCTCCCTTCTCCATGTCACCATATAAATACTGCCTCATTCCATCATGATGCTATCACAGCCTGAAGAAGGAGCACGCATGCTCTGAACACGCGCCTGCTGGCCCTGTGCCCCACATCCAGCGACGTCACAGCCGATGGGGAGACGACTGCCAGCTTGACTCGGAGCCTTGGAAACCTCTGCAGCTAGTGAGACAGCAGCACCCCACACCGCCGGCTATCTGGATCAGGACTACACAGCGAGCCTCCCCTTGTGACTAGCCATTTTAACCCTTACCCTATGAGTTAATTCTTATTTTAGTTCTTTATCTTAATAAATTCACCGTTAATCATTAATCATTTTAATATACTGCACTCAGATGAGCGCCGCCGTTCTCTACACTTTAATAATTGTATCGGGGGAAAAAAAAAAAAACACATAAAATGTGTTGTGACACCAGTTTAATGGGTATTAAAGTGTATAAATAGCAAATTTGTTTAATTTTGGATGAAGTAAAGTATTTTTCACTGTTGCCCGTGTCCCTGTTAGATAGATTCACCTTAATTTGTTTTGATGACCATTAAAAAAAAAAAAAAAAAAAAAAAAAAAAAAAGAAGAAGATAGGAATTCATAATCCGAATGTTAGGATTTTTTTTCACAGTCTAAACAAAGTTTGTTTGAGAGAAAATACATGAATCTAATCCATATGCTTCAGGAATATCCATTCTTTAAAAAGGCTAATGTAGGAAATGGCTCTGATTCCTGTCTTATGTGCGCCACCCAAACTATTATTCACAATTAAACTGAACAGCCTATTCCAGCAGGAACACCATCCCATGTATTGATAGCCATTGGTGCAATATTATACTGTGGGGGTTCCTTGCATACTTATAATAAATAACCTTTATTATTTTCTCAGCGGCAACACATTCTTGTCGCCATAGCCAACCTAAGAAAGGGAATGCTCTTTAAGTAATGTGATCTACATTTGTATGACTGAAGCATTTATCATTGTCACACTACTCTTTGTCTCAAGGACCTCTTCTAATGAAGCATTTCTATATCACTACACTTTGAGCACAATGCGTAATTAAACTTTCACACGGCACAGCAACCACTTAAAACAGACATTAGAAAAATGCCCAGAGTAAAATAACAATTTCAATAAAAATGTAGACAATTACATTTGATCTTTAAAGTGGAACAATAGTGATTTACTCAAACACAGAGCTGATATACTTAAAGCGGAGTTCCACCCAAAAGTGGAACTTCCACTTTAAGTACTCCTCGCCCCCTGACATGTCACATTTGGCATGTAATTTTTTTGGGGGGTGTGTGTACCCTTTTTTTCATGGGACTTCCTGTCCCACTTCCTGCTTCCCATCTTCAGCCACCTAGGTGACTCTTCCTCTGGCCCTAGGCGGCCCCTCCCTTCCAGCAATCTTCTGGGACACAACTCAGATCCTAGAAGGTCGGCTGGCCAATAGGAGAGAGCAACCTGACTCACGCAAGCACAGTGTGCACCCGGCCATGAAGCCGTAAGCTGTCACGGCCGGGTTCCCACAGTTACCATGACGGCGCCGAGGAGAGGAGGGGGAGAGGAGCTAGCCTCTGGGCGGCCACATCGCTGGACCGTGGGGCAGGTAAATGTCTGTTTATTAAAAGTCAGCTGCTATGCTTTTTGTAGCTGCTGACTTTTAATAAACTAAAAAACGGGTGGAACTCTGCTTTTGCAGTGCCTTGTATTAATGGCCAAAGAGTCAGTGTCTGCTTGCTCAGCGGTGGATCTGTCCGCTGATCTCCACTGAGCAGGTGGATGGCTGGTCCATGTCTGCTCCACTTATGGATGAGTGAATCCCCATCCGTCTGTTTTTAGTGGACCAGATTGGATATAGGTGGGTGTAGATGGACAAATGTCCGTTTACATCCGTCGCTCCATAGAGAATGGAGGGTCTGAAAAGAAAGATATGAGAGAGAATATCTTCCTCAAAGAATAATAGGATTTTAATGAATAAGTTTACACTGTCAGGCTGAGGCAAGCACGACCAAGTTATCTAAAAATGATTGAAAATTTATTACAAAGAAGTACAGTTAAAAAATTACAGTGCAAAAATATCATATCATAGGTTAAATAAGGTTTGACCAAAGAAGATACTTCGTGCACACGATATGAAAAAGATGCTTTAAATATGCAGAGAAGCTGACGCATTTCACAAACGGCTTCTTCAAGGCGGCTCAGCATGGATCGATAACATTATATAAATTGCAAAAAGTACCATTAGTATCCAATACAAAAACAATATAAACAGTATTTAATCACATAATATATAGTCCAATTACAAAAATGTAATTGAGTGCTTACCAAATTCGTGGCAGAAGGGACAAAAGATGGATAGCCCTGTGGCAATAAGACGGTGAAGTCAGATACACCGAGCTGGTCTGTTGGGACATCGGACTGTGTGATGGCAAATAATCAGATCAAATATGATCTGTAGAGGAATATATTATAGGCGAATTAGTAAGATGTAAATAGATACAACCATATATATCAGATAGCTAGTACATAATAAAGATAATGTGTAGTCCACCACTAAAGTGCTAATCCATATATATATATATATATATATATATATATATATATATATATATATATATATATATATATATATATATATATATACATACACATACATACATACATACATACATATACACACACACACACACACACATATATATATACATACATACATATACACATATAGTATGGACAGTGAGAGGGTGGAATAGACAGAGCCAGGTAATGGATAAAAAGTAAGCATGAGGATGAGCATGGCTGCAATCATAGTAAAGGAGGTAGCGGTGTCCACAAAGTAAGTAGATGGTAAGCATTAGTAAGGCAAGATTCTATAAATGCCAGGTAAAAGATATAAAATACAAAGTACTCTACCTTACAGCGTCAGTCTGTCTAAATGAAAAACCGGTGAACACACCGAGTTTAACAGTATTCGCCGGCGTCGCAGTACACCTGTCAGCAAACAAGCCAACGTTAACTGACTTAAGTACACACGGTCACCACCGGAAGTGAACGGGCTGGAAACGGCCCACTGACGACACTGCCGGTGCGGGTGGCCCACGTCAGTGCGTATGCGCAAGCATCCCAGCCACGTCACAGACAGCGGCTAAGGGATACAGAGAAGAGGCGCTGCCTTCCCCAATGATGGAATATGGGGATGGGTCTTGAGGAGAAAAAAGCCTCCTCGTCCACCAGGGGCGCCCGAATGTCCAAAACAATTAACCATAGCTACTAGAGGATCCAATGCGCCCAGTGGTTGCAGATGCAGTTACCATACAGAGAGCCAATGAATTTAAAAACATGACAATGACAATGACATATAAAGGGTACTAAAAATACAAACAGTAACAAAAAAAGGGATAAAAATAATAATTAAAAAAAGAAGGAGGGTCCGATCTGGTCCACCTGAAAAACTAGCAGGTGGACCCAGTTGGTCTGTTGGGTGAAAGGGGCCTTAGTGATATAGGCACATACAGTCTCTGCAGTGCAAGGAATAGGAGCACTGTAGTGCATTGCATTAAAAATTTTATGGCACGTTCAATTTTTGGGGGGGTGTTTGGTGTGTAGGCAGCCCATTGATTTTAATGGGCTGTCTTTGTGCAATGCATGTTAAGTGCTACACAAATGCTTTAATGCATCAAACAAATGTTAATGGTCAGTAAAAAGTTGTCACAGTGAGGGGGATTTACTAAAACTGGTGTAAACAGAATCTGGTGTAGCTGTGCATAGACCTCAGCTTGATCAATTAAGCTATGACAATAAGAGCCCTTTCACACTGGGCCGCGTTAGTAGTAAAGCACCGCTACTTTTAGCGGCACTGTGCAGGTGGGAGAGGGGTGCTTTTAACCCCAAAGAAGGGGTTAAAAGCACCTGCAAAGCACAGCTGATGTAGCACCTGCAACACCGCTCCTGCATCGCCCCAAAGACGCTGCTTGCAGGACTTTATTTTGGAGTCCTGCAAGTACACCGCCCCAGTGTGAAAGCACTTGGGTTTTCACACTGGGGAGACTTGAAAGGCTCTTTTCAGGTGCTTTACAGGCGCTATTATTAGCTCTTAAACACCTGAAAAGCACCTTCAGTGTGAAAGGGGACTTAAACCTAGAAGCTGATTGGTTATTATGCACAGTTACACCAGATTCTATATGCACTAGTTTTAGTAAATCTCCCCCACAGTGTTTTAGCTGTGGAAATCACTTATTTTAGAATACATTTTAATGTTGCTGACCAATTAGCACTTTTGAAACATCTTCACAATCTACCACATATTCCTGCCTGAATTCAGCAGCTCGACAACATGCCTGGAAAATACGTTGTTTTTAAAAATTGGCAACGTTTATGGTTAATCTATAGTCACAAAAATGGATTGGAAGAAAACATGTTAATTTAGGGTCCTTTCACGCGGGCTTGTGTGCAGAGATGGACCGGTCAGAGTCCCGCTCTCCTCTAAGGAGATCAGATTAATTTGATCCGATCCGCCGGACGGAAGGAAAATAGGGTTTCCATCTGTCTGGAATTGATGGACAGGATCGGATAGCGGTGGATGTCAGCGGACATGTCACCGCTGACATCTACTGCCCTATAGAGATGAATGGAGTGTCCAATCAGGTCCACCTGAAAAACTGACAGGCAGACCTGATCGAAAAGCCCATGTGAAGGGGGCCTAAGGGATTTTTAAACTGCTGCTCTTCTGCTGCTGTTCTTTTGGGGTAAGAAATGCCAAAAATAGGAAGGTAGAATGTATATTTGTGTAAGAAATCAGTGTCTACAATTTACTAAAGGAGTAGAGCATGTTCACTTTCAAAATAAAGTTTCACTTACCGTTATGAATAATAGGGGGGGGGGGATCTGAAAATCTACTTTGCAAAGATTACCCAAACCAGGAAAAAAAAAATCCAATTTTACTTGCACGTGATTGGATGATTTCATCTCCTTTAACAAGAGAAGTGAAATTTCCCTTTGCAAAAAGAAAATTTGTTTAACTTGGTGAATGAGGGGATGTTGACCTGACTTCAATCATTCAATCACATGCAGGCACAAATCCTGTTTAATACTCCTAGCACATGATTGGATTTTCTTTGCAGAGTACATTTTTACTTTTTTCCCCCCATCTCATTCACCAAGATAAGTGGAAATTCACTTTGAGTGTTAAAATTACTCCTTTAGTAAATCAACCTTGGTATTTTGTTTAAAATTTCCATGAGAAGTAAATTTCTCTGTACACAATACATTCAGTTCAATAAATAAACAGTGGGATAAGGGAAAAAACTAACAGTTCAATTAATTTAAAATTTTAAGTTGAATGGCTAAATAAATCTCCTTATCCTTGCATTAAAGCTTTGTGAATGAAACCCAAGTGAAGTACTAAATTCTCAAACACAACACATGCCAATGTCCATCCTCATTTTGATTTTGGTTTGTATCTTTGCACTTACAGTTTTTTTAGATCGTAAACCGCCAATAAAAAAAAACTGTGAAAAAGGATCAAACACAAAAAAATCGCAATTGCCATGTGACATATTTTACAAAATGACCAAAAAAAGAAAAAAAAAAAAAAAGGAAGTAAGATACCCTGCCTCAGAATATCTCACAGGCAGTTTGGGTTTTGCATTTTCTCTTTTCAATGATTTGGAGACCACACCAAAAGGGAGAAGGCCTTCCACTTCCATGGCTAGGCAATGAAATCTACAAAATATACCCATTTTTCTGTGGACATTGAAAGCTTCTTTACATGGATTTTCAGCTATGACTAATACTTTACTGGGATGCACTCATTCTCCTTCAAATATACATTTCAAGGGGATGTCTGTGGTAAAACATACAGTGGTAGAACATAGAGTACTCTAACTAAAGTCATATAGCTTTGAAAGGGTTTCAAACAAAAGGTGATTAAAGTAATTGAAGTCATCAGAAAGCAATGCCCTTGCTTCCTTAGACAACATTATTAGTTTGTCCATTTTGTTATTAAAGGAAGCAATTTATTGATTCAGAGTAGTGTGTGGGTCTAATGACATTGAAAAGATGCTTCACTGGACACAGAGAAGGTTAATGTTCTGCTGTTCTTGCTTATATTTGCACTGATCTATTGGTATTTACAAAGTATCCCATTGTTCACACACTAAAGCAATAAAGTGCTTCATTCAGAAAAAGCATTGCAAAAATAGGACGATAAAAAGTATAGAAATAATGACCTTCAGAAAAGTTTGTAAAATTGCATTTTCTTACTGTAGATGTCACGACTTATGCTTGAGCTTTCTATCACATTACCATTAAAGCATAGATAGCAGTAAACATAAAAGAATGATTAAACTTTGAAGCCAAAATCCCCCTCCTTATAGTCGCCTTCATGTGCAAAATGCTGTCCTACAAATACGGTGGTGTATGTAAAAATACCAAATTAAATGACAAACATTTCCCAAAACTAGCTTGTTGTATATTTTTTGAAATATGCATTTTGTCCAACTACAAGAGCTGAAGGCATTAATAGGTCTGTGCTTTTCTCAATAAAATAGAAATAGCTAAGATACAGGTCTCAGATTATTCAGCACGTGGGAAAATCCTTTACATGAGATAGGAAGCACTTCTGCTCAAAGTACATTATTTTGTGCTCCAGTTATCCACTACATGGCCGGATTGTTGCAAGCAAGCATCTCTGGTTGGGTTTAGGAGTCCAGATCGGTGGAGCAAACACCCTGTTTGGAAAGAATTGGGAAGTGGGACTAAAAACACAATGTTACCATATGTGCCCCAAAACTCAGATGTCAGTAACAAGACAGTCATATTAAAATCTTCTGTCTGTGCTAAGCAGTCAAAGCAAGTGGCATATTTGATAAAAAAAATAAAAAAAGGACAGTCCAGTTAGAAGGAACGAAGGGGCATTACAACTCCCACTAGCACAGGATCTTTAAAGAACTTCTGTTACAATTGATAAAGTCCTATATGGCCTGGATGAATACAGGAAAACACATTTATAAGACTGGGAGAGTAACCTATACCGACCAACAGCTAAACTAAACTGGAGTTAAAAAGAATTAAACTCCAAAAAAAAAAAAAAAAATATTTTACAGTTTACCAATCCACAAGGCTGGGTTCACACTAGCTGCGACCGTGGTTCGCAGCAGGGGGTCTGGTGCTTCCCTGTTCTCCATTTCAGGTGCGAATCAAGTCAGAATTGTTGCCTGAATTTGGACCTGAAAACGGAGCCAAAAGACACACAGGACCCTTTTCCAGTGCAGACCGCATCTGCCCTGGGTCTTCATTGAGAGCCATTCTCATGCGAATTGGATGCAGGGAAACCAATCCAATTCGTATAAGTGTGAACCCAGCCTTAATGTGGTAGCGGCATTTGTTTTCTGTTACAAAGGCTCCCGCTGCTGTGTCTCTGCCAACGAGGAGGCAAAGACCGAGGAGAGCTTCTGCTCTCGTGCACATCGCTGAAATGGGATCAGGCTCAGGTGAGTATAAGGGGGGCTGAGGAGCAGGCTGCACACTGAAGTATTTTTACCTTTATACATAGAATGCATGAAGATAAAAAAGCTTCAGCTTTTAGAACTACTTTAATACCATTTTAGCTTTCACACATTCTCCATAATTGTTATTGTAATGAAGTTATCGTCCTAAAAATTGGTTACATTAATGTAGAAGATAACACCACTCAGATACCAAACATGACTATATTACAAGGTCCAGAAGGCTAACAAGACACAATAGATCTTCTAAGAGTATGTGGTTTTTCAGAGTATTGTCCTATGGAAACAGACTTACCCAGGATAGTGGGCATTTAGGGTGTTCCCAATGGGCATAGTAAAACACTCACAGCATACATACAACACACCCTTCAGAACTTTTGGTAGGGTTGGGATACCTCTGAAACACCCTGTCCAAAGACAAGAAAAGATAGCAGCAGGAACTGCTAGACAGCTCTATTTTTACCAATGGAACTATTAAAGAATACAAAGACTAATTTATGGGATCCAGTGACTAATGCAACATCAGGGTGAACTCCGCATGAACTCAAGGACCAGATGGACTCTAATATTTTTTCCTTTTTAAATACTTTTTACTATAAGACCCTTTTCACAAGCGTTTTAGCACTGAAAATAGCACCTGTAAAGCGCCTCTCATGTCTCCCCAGTGTGAAAGCACGATTTTACTGTGATCCTTTGCCGCCGCGAATACGCTGGGGTGCGGTTTTGATGCGACAGGAAACCATGCCTGTGTATTCTAGAGGTGTATGGAACTCAAGTCGCATCAAAGTGGTACCAAAGTAGTGCAGGGACTACCTTGAAGTCTCACAGATCTGAACAGTATTTCTTGGAAATCATGCCCTAGAGTCTGACGGTGGAGACCGTCACCGCTGCCTAGAGGCAGCTTCCCCTGCGCAGGGGAAGGAATCTGTTTAAGTGACTTGTTCAAGGTCACAAGGAGCCAACGTGACGAGGTCCCACGTCTTTCAGGAAGCCTCCCATGGCTACGCTGACCGTCAGAGTAGTTAACCTGTGAGGAGTGGCTCCTTCACTAGTGAACACCGACATGTGGATCTGAACCCATGTTTGTCAGGAAGTCTCCCATGGCTGCACTGGCCGTCAGAGTACTTAACCTGTGAGCTGTTGTGGCTTCACTTTAAATAAAAGGACAATTATACCTTCTACTGGACAAAAGAGCTTTACTGCTAGAAATCATTTGGATGTATTTCACCAAACCTTCCCCAATGAAAAGGAAAACTAGTCAGACACCCTTTTTTGCAAGATGCTTCGGCTGACCAACCCTTTTAACCACAGGGTCCTAAGCATGTGTTTTAGCACAAGCGCAAGGCGAGACGCCTGGTGGATAGGGTCTTTTATGGCATCTATGGCGAAACATAGCGCCATTGGTAGGAGGATTTTAACAAAAAAATTCCAACTCCTTATCTGTTGGATGCTTAAGCAATTATGCGTCTTTATTGATGCTAGAAATTGCAGCGTCTACTGCTGGTACTTTCCAACCTTTGTGAATTTTTCCTCCATGATGGAGAACTGAGAAACTCTTTGGAGGGAAAAAAATGCTTATCCAGATGATCCCATTCAGCATAAATAAGCGCTGTAAATTTTTTTTTTTTTTTTTTTTTTTTAAAAAAAACATAACAACAACACAACAAAGAAGGGACCTAGACTTTCAGCTTACTCTGTTAGGAGTAGTATAAAAAGTGGAATGAACCATCTCTGTAAGAGTTTGTACCATCAATCTGTCAGATTGTGAGGTTGCATAAGGTTCATCAACTGTTTGGAAAATTTGGCTGGTTTTTCCCCGTGATCACCTGAGGATAACACCTCACCTTGTGCCCACTGTTCCCTTGGAAAAGGGGTTTGAGGTGGGGGAGGGGGATCTAGCATTCTTCCTATCCTCTTGGATGGAGAATGCGATTAAAGCCGCTAAGCTTCCTTCTAAGCCCAACAGGACAGAGGAGAATGCATCTTCAGTCACATACACAGGGGCTGAAGTATGAGAAGCAGTTGCACCACCAATTGCTTCCAATGACTCACCCTGGCTTGCCATGTCAGGTATCTCCAGAGAGGATGACTGTGTGGAGGCATGACTGGAGTTCCCAGCGCCTAGGGGTGGAATCCTTGGTACCTTTGTGGTACACTGGAAATCAAATGTGCTAAGCACAACAGCAGAGGCACTTTAACAAATTATGGTATTTGCTGAACAATACTTTTAGCAAAAGAAAACAATGTCACCATAAGGATCAGCCTTTGATGCTGAGTACCATAATATTTCCTGTGCTGGAAATGCCTGTTTACACACCTTTACACGCCCAGCGCTCCTGTGTCTTAGTGTGACAGACTTCTGTCTTCAGCATATGAACCGAGAGCGTTTGTGTTAAGCCTCAGGTGAGAACCTAATTACACATAAGTGTCAGCTGTTACCGCACCTCTCCAGAAAGAGAGGGGAATTTTTATCAGCAGTGTTTGTTAGGCTCCTAGTTTTAAAGGAAGACTTCACTTTATACAAAAAAATACGGTTTTGTATGTTCTATATTCTATGTTATATATATTTAATTTTTTTTTTTTTTTTTTGGAGAAAAAGGCATAGGTGGACTTTTTACAGTTCCTAGGCTTCTCCCCTTACCTTATCCTCACTGCAGGATACTGCTAATTTAACAGGCAGATCCAACCTTCCCCCATCACGGCGGGCAGCGTAGTTAAACCTTCAAAGACTGGGGCCCTTTTTAATAGGGGTTCCGCTCCTTTGGACCTGTATAGCACCCCTCAGGAACAACTTTAGGTAATATGAAAAACCAAACAGAGTCCTGGTTCCTAGGGTCCAGCTCTCAAAGAGAAGCTTACAGGCAAAACCTCGTTCTTCAATGCGAGGCCCAGGTACCATCCTATGGCCTCAGTGGCGAGGATGGATCCGGTTGTGGAGGTTTTTTAAATCCAGCATGAATCCCTCCCTGGAGCTCCTCAGAGCACATCTTCACTCGTGACCAACACCTTAGACACTGGCGAAAAAACTGAGGCCTCCTGGAAGGAGGAGGGGTTATATAGGGGAGTCAACTTCCTGTATTGGTTATACCAGTGTCAACAACTGAAGGTAGGCCCATAACCACCAAGTAATTACTTGAGGCTCTGTGTCCTATGATGTACGATAAAGAAAAGGTCTGTGTTCGGCTCGGAACTGCGCATGCACTGTTCCCAGAGATGCCCGAGTCTATTAGATCAGATACTGTACTCGCTCGGTGCCAGGGGCAGGGGGGAGGGTCTGGCAGAGGCTGTAAGGCATGCCTACTCCAGGGGTGATGTCATGGCTCACTCATTCCCACCAGTGCCACACCGCATCAGGAGCAGAGCGGGCGGAACAGAGAAGCTGAAGTCCTGTTGTGAGTGGGAGTCTGTGTTGCTCTGCAGGGAGCAGTTTTGTGATAATTTCAGTGTTTTATGGAGCATTTACTTATTTCTCATGCCTGGTAGAATAGTATCTGCTGATTAAATGGGTCTGGTAAGAGATGAATGGTACTAGCATCAGGGACATGTACCATGACAAAAAAAAAAAAAAAAAATACTGTTCATAGGGGAGCAGGTATTTTAATTAGGTTTAAAGGGCAGCATTAAAACTACAAAAGTACTACAGCAAAAGTGACATTTAGAAAGAGAAAAGAACCATTTGACGCTATATTACACGTCCCAGCTGCCACATTTTATTTGTCAACAAAGTGGCCGGTGGAATATTCCACTCAACAATCATGCCAGACCCTCGTCCTTGAGGGTCTGCTGTGAATTTTAACCTTGAACAAGAAAGCATTCATCAACAACTGATCATAGGCAAAAATAGCCTTTCTAATAATGGTAATAAACTGCAATTGTGTAGAAATAGTTCAAAATGTGACATGTGCTAAAATAATACAAATTAAAAAAATATGTACAACTCCATAAACTGTGACAGACAATAGTGTAACTCCAGCCTCAACCAAGGTGATGCAAAATGCAGCTGGTGATATTTTCCACTATCATATATCAAGCCTCTTGTCAAACAGTTAGACCTCTAAGTTATAGGATGTCAAACAATGCTTTCCATAGCTCAGTGGGACAGAATCAGCAACAGCAAGGCCCTTCCAGTAGGGCTCCTTTCCTCAAAGCAAGGTCAGTTTCATATGTTGGAATCACCAGGTATTTCACACACAAAAAAAAAAAAAAAAGACAGAACAGGTTATTTTTTTCTCTCCTTTTTTTAACTTAAGTGCATAGTACAGCTGACACATATCAAGAATATGAAATATTGGGGTAACCCATTAAGGAGGAACTCCACAAAAAGACGTTTGCCCCCCCCCCCCCTCAAAACCCATACCAGACCGATTTACTTTAGAAGGTTCTGGTATATATTTTAAGGGGAAACCCCACGCAAAAAATAAATAAATATCACGTAAAATCCTCGTCTCAAAATCCATAACAGACCTTTATCCAGACATGCAGCCTGGCTTGAGGAAAGAGAGCATAAAAACCCCTTTTTATTCAGAACCAAAACATGCCACATGCCCCAAACATGGGAAGGGCAGCTTGCTAGAGAGATATTCCCTGGCAAGGCACCATGTATCCATAATGATAGGGACAAGGGCCTCATCCACACATCCCTGGCTAAGTGAATGTAGGGAGTCTGAGGGGACTTATAGAAAACTTGGAATAAGGATCACTCCCTCCCCCCCCCAGATACTAAGTAAAGGGTGCACAGTACCCCTGGTTACTCATTCACGAAAAAAAAAAAAAAAATGAAATACAAAACCTAGACCCCTTCCAATTTCCTAAATTTAAAAAAAGAAAGAAAAAAATAAAATAATCCCATAATGTCCTAAAATGTAGATTCACAGTCAATCACGTCATCCAGTGATGTAGATCCATGGTCAATCATGATGAATAATGACCTGCCAGCACAAAACACAAGAACCTGCACAGATGATCTGCTCCTGATGATACTGTCATCACAAGTGATATTTCTCCGGTTAGCAGTTGAATTTAAACAAAGGTGGCTGGGTTGCTGGCTGACGTCATTGACCGAATATGGTCATGACAATATTTAGTCAACTACATTATCAGGGATACTCACCAGCTTGTTTACAATGAGCTTGAAACAAGCCAGCTAGCAGTGGAATCTTTGCTTGCTATGATGCTGACATCCAAGCGACCAATGACACTTGCAGCTCGCACAGTGCCATTGTTTGCTATGATGCAAGTGGCTGGGGCTGCACAGCCTCATAGGTTGTTATGGTGCAGGCAGCCACCAACACCCTAGAAACCAATGACAGGAAGTGGGGGCATTCCAAGTAAAAAGCTGTGGTAAGTTGTCATTTAGTGGCACCATCACAAAATGAATGTCACCAAAATAGCAGAAGTCAAAAGGTTTGGATAGTGAACTAACCATGTCTGGCCATTTCATTCACCTACTCAGTGAATGGAAAACAGCTTGAACTCAGGTCAGACTTAAGGTTGGACCCAAACCTGAAGCTAATCCTTACCAACAATTTTAGGTCTCTATGGAGAAAGCATTGGCTGTGTGATCAAAAGATAGAAGATGGGGCAGAGGAATACTTCTACCTGGATTAGGTTACCAAAATCTGGGCTCATATTTTCTTATGGTTGCCGATTACACTCCCTTAAAATGAACATGGGCTACGTTGCTGCCATTTCTTTGTCCTATTTCGCTAACAAAAAAAAAAAAAAGGAAGAAGAAGAAGCTTTTTAATCAAGGGACAGTCTCATGTTTCCACATGGTAATCATCACATAGGGCTAATAGATGTGCGTTGAGTAATAAGACAAGCTTTCAGATTTGATAAAACAACAACAACTTAACTACATCAGCTACAGCTAATTATGCTATATCAGTATAAACACTTGTTTGAGAACAGGAATGTGAAATAGTCCACAGAGAACAATCGTTTGCAAGTTTAAAGTTTACCATTTCTTAATTTGAAATTATATTTATCAGATGAGACACAGAAAAAGCAGAAAAGTGTATTCTTTAAAACTAAAACCCTAAAAATGATTTAGTACACACTAGATTTTTATAATCAGACATTTTCGGATGAGAGGATGGTTTTTTTTTTTTTTTTTTTTACAAACTGCAGGCAAATTTTAAGGATGGTTGGCAACTCAGCATGGGGGCTTGTTAAACCCCTTGTAATAGCATTAAAGCTAAGTAAAAAAAAAAAAAAAGTTTAAAACAAAAATAAAAACAGATAAAAAAAAAAAATAAAAAAAAATTGAAATGTAACTCCTATTGTCCTGCAAGGTAAAGTTGCAAAATCTTCAAATATATCATCATATATAGTACACAATATCATCAAAAGATTCAGAGAATCTGGAGAAATAGCTATGCTGAAGAGACAAGGCTGAAATATAATATCGAATACCTGTGATCTTTGGGCCCTCAAATGGCACTGCATTAAAACATTAAAAACAGGCACGATTCTGTAATGGATATTACTGCATAGGCACAGAAATACTTCCAAAATTCACTTTGTTGTGCCACCCCAAAAATGCAAGGTAAAGCTCTATTATGCAAAGAAGCCATATCTGAAAATGCTGCCATCTTCTCTTGGCCAAAGCTCATTTAAATTGGTCTGTGGCAAAGTGGAAAACTGTTCTATGGTCAGACTAATTGAAAATGTGATATTCTTTTTGGCAATCAGCACTCCGTTCAAAAGCTCACATCTCTGATGGGGTGCCTTAGTGCGTATGTAATGGGCAGCTTGCACATCTGGAAAGGCACCATCAATACTGAAATAAATAAATTATTATATATATATATATATATATATATATATATATATATATATATATATATATATATATATATATATACACATATACATATACATATACATACACACACACACACACATATAACACCAGGTTTTAAAACAGCGTATGCTCCCATCCAGATGTCCTGCTGAATTATGACCTTCCCTGAAAAAGACAATGCTAAACCACATACTGCATCGGGCCCGGGTTCTTAACTGGCCTGCCTGCAGTGTTGACCTTCCACCAGTTGAAAATATTTGAAGCATCTTGAAATAAAACATACAATAAAGATGACACAGGACTGCTGTGCAGATAGAAACCTATATCAGGCAAGATTTGGACAACATTCCTCTCCTAAAACACCAGCAATTGGTCTCCACAATTCCCAAACATTTACAGAGTGTAGAAGAGGAGATGCTACACCGTAGTAAACATGGCCCTGTCACAGCTTTTTTTTGAGACATGTTGCTGCCATCAATTTTAAAAGTACCTTAATTTTTTCTTAAAATGGTACATTTTCTCAGTCTAACCGATTGCTGTCCACGGGCCATAGCAGTTTTACTGCTACAGGGCGGTAGCTGTGTGCCGAATCACTTATATATACACACACACGATCTGGCTATTCCGGGTAGGAGGCGTGCATGCGCACCACACTTCCGCTGTGATTATACAAGCGGGAGCCGATCAGCAGATACCACGGTCTCGGTGTCTGCTGGCCCTTGACAATCATTCATTACACAGGCAGGATAGCAGTCTGCCCATGTAAACACTGTCCTTGTACCATTCACTGGTGGCTAGAACTGCTAACATCCTAACAACCAATCATATGCCTGCCCCAGCATTCACAGAAAGATGGCACTTTCTTCATCCAGACCTGCTCCTCTCCTGCTTGCTGCTACAGCCATGCTCCTGGGCTCTGCTGTAAGTGTGCGAGTTAACGAGGGATCTTGAAGTAAAAGGGGACTCTGATAGGACAAGACCCTAAAGTAAAAAAGGATCCTGAAGTAAGAGGGCAGATCTGATAGAGAGAGACCTTGACATAAGAGGGTGGATCTGATGCTAAGGGACACCGAAGTAAGAGGGGGTTCAGATTTGGAGAAAAGGGGGGGGAGGGACTGTAAAGTAAGAGAGGACTCTGATGGGGATTCTCATGCAAGGGGGGGATTCTGATGTGAACTTTCATGTGAGAGGGCACTCTGATCCAAGGGTGGACTCTAAGCAGGATTTTAAATTTAAGGAGGGACTCTGATGGGGACCCTAATGTAAGGAGGGGACTCCGATGTAAAAAGGACTCTGATGGGAATGTTCATGTAAAGGAGGACGCTGATATAAGGGTGAACTCTGATAAGAACTCAGATGGCAGTCCAGATGTAAAGGGGATGGAGGGAGGAGAACTGTGATGGGTTTAAGTTTATTTGGATTTTTTTTTTCTGAAGTTTTTTTCTCATATCATGCCGATACAAAAAACCTCCAAGCAAAACTCCATTCAACTCGTTTTTTTTTTTTTTCCATTCATTTATAGACCAGATTCTTTTTGGCCCATGAATATTTGTAAAATATACAGTACAATTTGGCCCTTGTAAGGAAACGTTTGGAGACCCGTGTTCTAGATCACTGAACTTAGGCGTTTATGCAACATGATCTACTTTATGCAGTTTAAGGGATAGGGAAAGAATAGCAGAAGACCTGCAAACAAGCCCATTTTAACATATAGCAAATAAAGTATGCAACACAATTTTCACTTTTTTTACCTCCTTAACCCCTCATGATTTATTACACGAAAGAAGTCTGACTGTTAAACTGCATGTGTTACCATGTCCTGAAGTACTGGCTGTGGCTCTCTTACAAAAAACTTTGGCCCAGCTTCAATTAACAGCGCTGCTCAGGAAGCGAGAGTGCTGTTGATTAGTGTCGATTAGAGAAGGGGGGCCCTTAGACCGTCAGAAAGCCAGGCTGCTTGTGTAAGAGCTGCAGTCCAACTGCCCTATGTGCGGCCAGCAATGCACAGTTTAATAAAGTAAAGAACAGCAGATTTACTTCTGCATATGAAGCTTGAATTACAGTACTAAATCACGAGGCTTCAATTGTGCTTTAAAGTAGAACTACTGTATAAGCAAAACTTTTACTTTCATTTTGGATAGAGAAAGAGTTGTAACCCCCGTAAGGTTTATTTTTGCCCTCTTTGTCCCATTAGGGAGATTTCCCTTCCCATCGCCAAAACAGAAAATCCCTGCAAATTAAGGGAATCTCTTGGGGACCCCCAGATCATCAGAACTAGTGTTCCCATTGGAATATTTCCCCTCTATAACATTTCTAAGGGACAACCTAAAATGTAGGATTTCTTTTTTACTTTCACTTTCAATGATAATGGTAAACAGGACAAATAGAGAGGGTGAATCTCTCCAACAGGGACCCATACAGCAATAAAAAAAAAAAAAAAAGACAAGTATTTTAATCCCTCTCCCCTCTAACCAAAACAAAAACAAACTGTAGTTACTTACTGGTAACGTCTTTTCCAGGAGTCTTTCAGGACAGCCACTTATGAGAGACCTCGGCTCCTCCCTTCTCCGGAAACACCGCCCAGCCCAGAATTAAAAGCATGCTTCCCTGCCGGCACCTCAGTTCTTCAAGAGCAACTCTGGCCAGCTGGGGAGACACGTGAACTTTGACCATTTTCAAGGCAGGGCAAAAGGGGCAGCTGCCCTGGGCCCCATCTTTGTTGTGGGGCCCAAAGCAGCTGCCTCATACTTGCCAACTATCCCAGTTTAAATTCCCTTATCTCTTAAAGTTTTAGTCCCGTGCTGTGTCCCGATATCTCAGTGTAAAGTTCTGTTGCTGCTGCCCAGCTCTGCCCTTTTGCCATGTACAGATAATTCACCTGCAGACCCTGTGTTTACATGTAAATGGCCTGCATTGATATGTAAATAGTGGCGGCATTAATATGTAAATTGCCACGGACCACAACATTGATATGTAAATAGAGGCGGCATGCTTGAAAGTCCTGCCTACGATCGTGGTCATTAAGCCTATCAGCCTGTTCTGTAAAAGTAAGCAAATTGGAGGTGGAACCCTTTTTCAAAATAACATGGTGCCACAGCACCCTGAATTTTGGTGCATGTGAACAGTAATGAACAGTCATTGAGCACTAAGGATATGCAGTAACCAATCAGTGAGCTGTATTGATGTACAGTAATCTCTAGCAACCAATCAACAAGCAGAAGTCATGTGCTGTAGCCTCTAGAAAATAAACAAACAGTGAGCTATAATGTGTGCTGTAACTTCTAGCAGCCAGTCAGTGATCGGTAATGATACACTGTAACCTCTGGCAACCAATCGCAATCGCTGCCTAATCTGATTCAGTAAACTGATTTTGAGTCTAGCTGCTATTTATTGTAGGTCTCTGTAGAGCATGTGGAGAGTGAAATTGCATGGAGGGGAGGGGAGGGGGGGGGGGGGTACTGGGCGCAAGAAAATATTTGCCCAGGGTCCAGTCAATAGTAAAGACGGCCCTGACAAGAACACATCATACACCATAAATTATTTTTTGATGGTTCCCGAGTCAGGAAACCAAACAGGGTGGGTACACGGTGCTGTCCTAAAAGACCCCTGGAAAAGACGTTACGAGTAAGTAACTAAAGTTACTTACTGTAACTACAGTTTTCCCATAGCGTCTTTCAGGACAGCCACCTATGAGAGGATAAGCAAACACTTACCCTTAGGGTTGGACTGTGGCCTGCAGGACCCTGTGTCCAATGAGCCTGATCCCTTTACTGACAACAAGTTCAACCTGTAGTGTCAGGTAAAAGGTAGGAGAGCTCCACCACTTTGCTGCTGCACAGATATGCCCTGGAGTAGCATCAGCCTCTCCAAGATCTCCCTAGCATATAGGCTTGACCGATGGTCAGCTTATGCCATCTCACCCAGGTACTGCTAGAGATTTTATCACTTACTTACTTTAGCCCCTGTAAAGAACAAGGAAGGAATCACCCTATCGACCCATGAACTAAAAGTTCAAAAGGGAGGTCCCAAGAAGGCCTGCAATAAGTAAAATTAGGTCCCACTTGGGAAACCGCAGGCCTATAACTGGTTCAGCCACTGTAACGCAAACCTGCAGAACTCAGATGCCGTGGTTGGAATCTGAAACCTGGACCCCAGTGCTGCTAGGCTGGTGAGCCAACCACTATGCCACTGCCGCCGGAGGAAACACCAGAACTGAGGAGCAGGCGGTGAAAAAGCATTCTCTTAATTCTGGGCTGGGCGGTGTTTACTGAGAAGGGAGGAGCCAAGGTCTCTCATAGGTGGCTCCCCTGAAATACGCTATGGGAAAAATTTGCCTTTAGTTATACTTTAATGCAATCAAAACAAAACTTGCTTTGTCCCAGTTCGGTAAATGTGACCCTTTCAAAAGTAAAAGTGTATCTAAAGCTAAACCATTTTTTTTAACTTTTGGAGACAATAAAGAAGTGTTTGAATGAGTTTTAACCCTTCCCTATGCTATCCAAAAGTTTTAGTTTTGGATACAATTTAAACCGGAACTTCACCCTAAAGAGGAAGTTCTATTTTTTTATGTCCTTCCCACCTAACACTTTCGATAGGTACCTGCTTCCACTTTGGGTTGGATCGACTAGGATATTCCAACGGAAGTTGGCACAACCTCCCAACCCCCTCCCCCAGCAACTTCTTGGGGCACATCACAGGCCCCATGAGGCTAGCACATGCACAGCGAGAAGCCAGTTAAAGTGCAAGGAGTCACAGCTGGATTCCCACACTAAACATGCTAGCGCCAGGGACCTGAAGACAAGCAAAGAACCGACCCAGGTGAGAAAGGCACTGGAACTTTGGACAGGTTGTATTTGTAGCTGCTGACTTATTTTTTTGCAAACATTCTGAAGATCCTCTTTGAAGATTTTTCCATAACTCTATGAAATTATTCAATCTTAATGAGGAATCATTTTAAGACTTTTCCCCTTCAACAAATGGGAGGCATTGATCAGAAATTTAGCACGTTAGCAAACCTGCCAAAGTTTCTTCAAATCATTCTGCAATGTGAATTCCTAATTAATGTCAATAAGTTGTACTTAGTTTTACATTTTAGTTTGAATGTGGCAGTATTCATGAGATAGATTTAAAGATGGAACACTACAAAGCACAGATCAATAGAAAGCAGAGCTGAAATTTTGATCATTATATAGACTTGAACTTGGATATTAAGCCACATAAAAAGGGAACAGCAAAACAAGCATTATGTTACTTAAGGTAAATTGCAAACACATACTATACTGTACTGTCAGATTCTGCTGGATCCCTTCCCCAAATCACTTTAAAATGAACATGTATACTTTGCCCATTTGTCTGGTAGAGCCAAGTAAAAAAAAAGCTCTGTAAGTTCCAAGTCTATCTGGTCAGATCTCACACAGAGCAACAGAACGTTCTTCATCTGACACAAAAGCAGTTTGCACCAGAACGGTGCCAGGCACTGACCAGGCAAAGCCTCATCTCTCGCATACAAGCATAGAATGTAAAAACTGCATAGTTAGTTAATACTTTTTAACTCCATTGACTAGGGTTGACTTGCTAATAAGCTGTGCACTGTGCAAGGAATTTTTCTATTAGCTTAGGCCGGCCATACATGGGTCGAACTTCCAAATAATTTTTTCTTTTGAAAAACTTATTTAAGAATTTTTGTTCAAAATTTCGCACCATTAGTGGGCCACAATGGCCGATTTTTTGCAGCCATCTTAATTATGAGGCCAGCCAGGAGACAATTAATTTTTTGGACCTCACGATTTCTGTCAGTGGAGAGCGGTTTGTCACCTCCACTTATTTCAAGCCCACTGACAGGAATTCGTTTATTCCAAACAATAGTTGTCATCATGCCTCCTGGCTCAGGTCAGTGCCAAAAAGTCAATATTTGAGACTTAGGTGCAATTGCACTGAACACAGCGTGTTCCTGGCACAAGCTCAGGTTCTGACCCAAAGATTTGTGGATAAGGGCTACTCACTTGAGTCTCTCACCAACACTTTGTAGCAGGTGTTGGTAAGATGGGAGGTCGTGTGAATGAAGCATTCCGCAACCCATTTATCACTAACTATTCTAGTCAACATTCCAAAATCAAACATATAGTGAATAAGCATTTGCACATTCTCAAGAATGACTCAGTTCTTAAGTCAATTTTACCTGATAGACCTCAGGTTGTTTTTAGGGGTGCACCCTCTTTGAAGGACAAGTTAGCCCCTAATATTTTGAATCCTCCCAGCATAAGACCCACTTTCTTTGCAGAACGTACTGGGTATTACCAATGCAGAAAGGGTCAGGTCTGCTCTACCAATGGGTGTAGGACTAGAAGGACCACTAAGTTCAGTTCTAGTTGCACTTCCAAGAGCTATATCATCGAGCCCTTTATCACTTGCTCCACTGTGGGAGTTGTTTATATGTTTCAATGTCCATGCGGCCTGCAGTATGTAGGCCGGATTAAGCGACCATTACAGGTACGCCTGAATGAACATATTAACATACGCAAAGGTTTTACCAAACTTCCAGTTTGACTGTCTAGGCAATTATGCTGCACTAGATCCCTGTCGCCGGCTTCAAATGCCCACAACCAAGATGGCCGCTGCCAGCATATCTACAGGAGCCAAAAAAACAGAAGAAGATTAGGCAAATAAGGACCACAATTAGAGTATTAACCATTTCCAAAGTAAATGGAGCAATTTGAGGATCACAGGGATGTCTTCATTTAATTTTTGAGTAGGGGATGGCAGCTCCTCTTTAAGCTTACAAGTTTGTAAGGTGTTTTTCAAAAACACCCTAAGGCTTCATTCACACTTCTAGCTAAGGGGCTGTAAAACCAAGCCTCCTCACAGCCAAGTGCCCTTCCAGCACAGATCGCTCTTTAGAGGGCACTGCAAGTGTGAACAGACTAATGCCTCGTACACACGATCGGACTTTCCACCAACAAAACCGTGGATTTTTGTTCGAAGGTTGTTGGCTCAAACTTGTCTTGCATACACATGGTCACACAAATGTTGGCCTAAAATTCCAAACGTGGGAATGCGGTGACCTACAACACGTACGACGAGCCAATAAAAAGGAAGTTAAATAGCCAGTGAGCCACCCTTTGGGCTCCTTCTGGTAATCTCATGTTAGTAGAAGTTTGGTAAGAGACGATTCGCGCTTTTCAGCCTTGTGCTTTTTAGTTCGTTTCTGCTTTTCAGTTTGTGCTTTTTGGTTCGTATCTGTTCTTCAGTGCATGTGGTCAGTTTGTTCCTGTCTTTCAGTGCGTTCTATTTATAGTTCACTTCTGATTTTCAGAGCGTTCTTGTCCACTCATTTCTGATTTTCAGCTCGTTCTTCTCAGGTCCTTTCTGATTTTCAGTGTGTTCTGTCAGTTCGTTCTGACGTTACACGTCAGAGTTCGTGCTGCTGTTGGGCTTGGTGTTGGAGTTATTGCTTTGACCCAAGTCCAGTCCATGAACAGGGGGAGGAGGAGTTCTTGGACCAAGAATTGGTTACTTAATCATGACCAATTCTCATAGGTCTTTGTTGCGGGTGCTCCAGGAGAGTAATCCTGATGATTTTAGGAATTATCTCCGGATGACGGACCCAGTCTTTCGCCGTCTGTTGGCTTTGCTGTCCCCCTATATTACCAAGCAGGACACCTGCATGCAGCAAGCCATAACTCCTGAACAAAGACTCATCGCCACCTTGCAGTACTTGGCGACGGGGAGAAGTCTCCAGGATATCAAGTTCATGACTGGGATCTCCCCCCAGGCTCTGGGAATCATCATTCCAGAGACCTGTTCTGCCATAATTCAGGTCCTGCAGAAGGACTATATTAAGGTAAGTTTTATCTTTTAACATCACATTCTATGTATTTAATGTTTGCTAATGTATTGTATTTATTTCATCATTCCAGAATTACCATTATTGTAATATGCTGTGAATGTCCTCTTTGTCCTCATGCATGCTGTAAGCTTTTAATGCTTCTTTTTTGTCCTTCATGCATTTTTGCCTTCACTAACCTCCCCAGCATGCTATCCTGGGCCCATACACACCTAGCCTAGTCACTTAATGTATTTTGTCAGCACCATTGTAGTGCTTACCCTAAGTTGTTGGTTGTTGTTGTTGTTGTAACCTTCCCTCCCCCCAACCGCTAAGTCAACCAATACTCTATCTGCTGACTTTGCCAAACCCATACACACTAGGGATGAGCCAAACACCCCCCGGTTCGGTACATCCGAACATGCAAAAAAGTTTGTTCGAACACGCGAACACCATTAAAGTCTATGGGACATGAACGTGAAAAATCAAAAGTGCTAATTTTAAAGGCTTGTATGCAAGTTTTTGCCCTAAAAAGTGTTTGGGGACCCGGGTCCTGCCCCAGTGGACATGTATCAATGCAAAAAAAGTTTTAAAAACTATCGTTTTTTGGGAGCAGTGATTTTAAGAATGCTTAAAGTGAAACAATAAAAATGAAATAATCCTTTAAATATTGTGCCAGGGGGGTGTCTATAGTATGCCTGTAAAGTGGCGCAGTTTTCCCATGTTTAGAACAATACCACAGCAAAATGACACTTCTAATAGGAAAAAAAGTCATTTAAAACTGCTTGCGGCTGTAATGTATTGTCGGGTCCTGGCAATATAGATGAAAATCATTGAGAAAAATGGCATGGGTCCCCCCCCCCCCCCAGCCCATTACAAGGCTCTTTGGGTCTGGTATGGATATTGGTGCCACAACACTGTTACCCCTCACAGTTACTCTTGTTGGGCGCAGGAACGGCAATGCAGTGAAATATTAGCTCAAGAATTGTAATTACATGCCGCTGTTAAACAGGGGCAGAAAAATTGGGCCTTTGGTGGTGGTGAAGGTAGTGGTGCCACAACACTGTAACCCCTCAGTGTTACTCTTGGTGGGCACAGGAACGGGCCCTGCTGTGAAATATTAGATCAAAAATTGTAATTACAATAAAGTGCAGCCGTAGTGCAGTTGCTACTACTTTTCTGGTGATGTACACAGTACACAATACAGTGCAGCCGTAGTGCAGTTGCTACTACTTTTCTGGTGGTGTACACAGTACAAACTACAGTGTAGTGCGGTGTTGCAAAACAAAATATACATCATGTCCAGAAGGCTACCAAGGAGAGGCAGACGCTCACAGGCCACTAAAAGAGGGCAAGCAGGCTCTGTGTCTACAGTCAACAGTGCGGTTGTGGACATGGTGCATCCTCTGCAGGTGGCCATGGGGCACGCTTGTTCTATTTCTCTGCTGCTGGCCGTGTTATTGAGCCAGAACATGCAGAAGAGTTGGTGGAGTGGATAACAAAGCCGTCCTCATCCTCCTCAACCTCTGTCACCCAGGCTCAGAGTAGTTTGCCTTCCTATGCAGCTGCCAAAGCGCCCTATTCCACTGGCTCCTTGTCCACAGTCACTCCTTCCGTAGTCCCCCAAACTATTCGACCACAGTGTCGGGTACATGCTGCTGGAGGAAGTGCAGCGATTTGAAGGCTCCGATGTTGGTTCCCAGGTTGAGGAAGGGATTAATGTGAGCTTAGAGAGAGGGGGTGCCCAAGAAGGACAAGAAACTGGCAGTCATGTTCACCCAGCTGCAGCATAGTGCAAAGTTTGCTCCAGTGACAAGGAGGGAGGGGATGATGAGGTCACTGACTCTACTTGGGTGCCTAATAGAAGAGAGGAGGCACAACTCCAACGAGGCAGGGTGTCCTCTAGGGGGCAGCCACCCTACTGACTCACACTGCAGAGCTCCGCAGGTGCAGGGCGCTGCTGACTCCCCGCTGATTTTTAAAAGTTCCTCAGTGTGGGCCTTTTTGGACACGTGTGCAACAGATCGCACCGTTGCTGTTTGCAACCTATGTCTGAAGCGGATCAAGCATGGCCAGAACAGAAGATGCTTGGGCACCACATGCTTGACCAGACATATGATGACCTCCTATGCAGTCTGTTTCCCGTATACTATATTTGAGATTTAATATCCCTCAGATATGATTTGGGTTAAATAAGAGTTGTTTGACCATGGGTGAAAGCTTTAACACAATAACAACATTTATTGGTGAGTAGTTGAAAGTCCATCTTATACACAACCATCTATCTAAAGTCTACACCAAGGAAGAAAATATTAGGTTGAAATAAGAGAATTACATGAAGGAATAAAGAGTATAGTCCTTAAAACTTTAAAAACTACAAACATATTTAGTTACAAGTAAAATCCATATTTACCGTTTGCACCAAGGTTCCATTCTGGTGGCTGCTCTCCCACAAAAAAAGTGTGCATTTCCCTCCCATCTAGTATGTGTGTATTATTACAGGCTGATGCCTCATTGGTTGGTATAGCGTGGCTCTGATTGGTGAGCTTTCCTATTCCTGGTTAAGGACTGGCTACAGCTCCAATCATTATACTTTGCCTAAGTCAGCCCCCTTTAATGCAAATCCTTGTGACTATTCTGAGCAGGAGATTAACTTAAATTTTCCCAGGAAGTTAAGTATTGATTGTGGGGTTGGCCTCCCTTCATTGCATTTCCCAGCATGGGATCCTTTGAAGTGAGTATGTGTAAAACAATGAGGTTTGGATCCCATTGTTTGTATACACAAGCCTAGGCACCGACTTGTCTGGTCTACCAGAGATTTCTGTGAAGATAATATGTTCCGCCCTACATAGAAACAAGCTAAATTAAATATATTCATAAATTACAACATTTTAAAGCTATTAATGGAGATTTCACATAAACTCATAAGGCAACAAGTCCGTTGGCAATGGCACTTAAAAGACCCACATCAAAGAAAAAGGCGGACTTCTCCTTGCTCCTCATCTGGGATCTCCAACCCTAATATACCTGGCTCTCTACCAGCATGTGGAAGGCAAGGTTTTTCTCGTTGGACAGGGTGGTCAGCAGTAAGGTCTATATTACCGCTGACCCATGGTCTAGCAGGCATGGGCAGGGATGTTACCTTTCCTTCACGGCGCACTGGGTAACTCTGCTGGCAGCTGGGAAGAATGCAGGACAGGGTTCAGTATTGTTGGAGCTTGTTCCGTCACCACGCCTCCAAAATGCTAGTGGTGATTCTGCCACAGCTCTCTCCTCCACCCCTCCTCTTCTTCTTGCTTTCTGGTCTCTTCTGCAGATTTGTCCTCTGAACCAGCGATGCTCCATAAGTGTTCAAGGGGCTACGCAAGCACTCAGGCAAAAAGATGCCATGCGGTGCATGAGTTACATAGTTGGTGAGGTTGAAAAAAGTCCATCAAGTCCAACCTATGTGTGTGATTATATGTGTGTGATTATATGTCAGTATTACATTGTATATCCCTGTATGTTGCGGTCGTTCAGGTGCTTATCTAATAGTTTCTTGAAACTAATCGATGCCCCCCGCTGAGACCACCGCTTCTGGAAGGGAATTCCACATCCTTGCTGCTCTTACAGTAAAGAACCCTCTACGTAGTTTAAGGTTAAACTACTGCTTAGGGGACAGGAGTCACACTAGGGCAGAGATTCTGTCAGTTCTGCAGGGGCAGGCTCAGAGGTGGTTGACGCCATGCTAGCCTCAGCCAGGAATGGTTGTATGCGACAATGGCACCAGCCTGCTCTCCACCCTCTGATAGGGACACTTGACCCATGTTCCATGTTTGGCACACATCCTGAATTTGGTGGTGCAGCAGTACTTGAGCAGGTACCCAGGCTTACAAGATCTCCTGAGGCAGGCCAGAAAAATCTGTGGTCATTTCCGATGGTCATACAATGCCAGTGCTTGGCTGGCTGACATTCAAAAGGAATGCAACCTGCCCACCAACCGCCTCATTTGTGACATGTCCACCAGGTGGAACTCAATGTTGGCAATGCTGCAGCGGCTGCACATGCAGCAGAGGGCCATCAATGAGTACCTGTGTGAGTATGGCACCAGGACAGGGTCAGGGGAGATTGGCTTATTTTCACCACACCAGTGGCTACTGATCAAGGATGCATGCACTGTCCTGTCACCATTTGAGGTGGCCACGAGGATGGTGAGCAGCGACAATGCATGCATCAGTGATACTGTCTCTCTTGTCTTCTTGTTGGAGCACACTTTTCATGGAAAAAAGGAAAAGGAAAAGAAAGAAAAAGAAAGAAAGAAAGAGAAAAAGAAAAAGAAAAAGAAAAAGAAAAAGAAAAAAGAAAGGAGGAGGATAACACTCAGTAGCAGTCTTCAAGGGATGGTTTTCAGTCCCCAAAAACCCAAAAAGTTGTTTGTGGCTGGGAGGAGGTTGTTACCGATCATATGATCCTTAGTGACCCAGAGGACTCAGAATTGAATGCCTCTGCAAACTCTCGCAGGCTTTGCAGAATTAGGAGGGCCATGCAGCGTAAGGACCCTAGGATTCGTGGTATCAAAAGAGAGTGATCATTACTGGCTGGCAACCCTTCTTGATCCACGTTACAAGGGTAAGGTTGCAGCACTCATTCTGCCTTGGCAGAGGGAGCAGAGGATGAAACATCTCCAGGAGGCCTTGAAGAAAGGTTTGTGCAATGCATTTCCAGACCCTGGGAGGTTACAATTTCCTGGTGCTGGACAACATGTTGCTGAGGCTTCGTTCAGTCAGAGATAGAGCGGTGGAGAAGGTGGCCGGCTGACCGATGCCTTTAGACAATTGTTCAGTCCTCAGCGCCAAGGTCTGATTGGTTCAAGCAACCATCGCCAGCGTCTGCATTACATGGTGCAGGTATATCGAGGGGCAAGAGCAGACTTGGAGACCTTTTCAACAGAGCATCCACTGGGTTACTGGGTCTTGAGGATGGACCAATTGAGCTACTTGCCTGTCCTGCATCCAGAGTTCTTTCTGAAAGCACATTCAGTGCTGCTGGAGGGTTTGTAACAGATCATAGAGTGCGCCTGTCCACAGACTCCGTTGATAGGCTCACATTCATAAAAATGAATCAGTCTTGGATCAGCAGCAGCTATCAAGCACCTGATGCTGATGTAACTGATTGATTTTTCTATGGATGTGGGATCCCTTGAAGGCTGCCTATGCTGAGTGACTATCCTATTCCTCCTCAATCTTGATGATGCTAGCTTCCAACAATATTTTTGGTTCAGGGCACCACCACCACTATCTAAGGCCCAATTTTTCTGTCCCTGTTTAACAGGGGCATGTAATTACAATTTTGATCTAATATTTCACAGCAGGGCCTGTTCCTGTGCCCAACAAGAGTATCTGTGAGTGGTTACAGTGTTGTGGCACCACCAAAGGTCCAATTTTTCTGCCCCTGCCCCAGCAGCAGAAAAAAAAAAAAAAAAAGGACAAGCGTGCCCCACGGCCACCTGCAGAGGATGCACCATGTCCACGACCAGCACTGTTGACTGTAGGACACAGAGCCTGCTTGCCCTATATAGTGGCCTGTGAGCGTCTGCCTCTCCTTGGTGGCCTTCCGGACATGATGGGGATTTTGTTTTGCAACACCACACTACACTATATTGTGTACTATGTACACCACCAGAAAAATAGTAGAAACAGTACACCACGGAATGCACTGTAGATATAGGCTACGCTGGATTCTGCAGAGTATATACAGTACCTCACAAAAGTAAGTACACCCCTCACATTTTTTTATACCCCTCGCATTTTTGTAAATATTTTATTATATCTTTTCATGTGACACTGAAGAAATGACACTTTGCTTGTATAACAGTGTAGCTTGTATAACATCCATTAATGTCTAAACCGCTGGCAACAAAAGTGAGTACACCCCTAAGTGAAAATGTCCAACTTGAGCCCAATGTGTCAATATTTTGCGTGGCCACCGTTATTTTCCAACACTGCCTTAACCACTTGACAACTGGGCACTTAAACCCCCTTCCTAACCAGACCAATTTTCAGCTTTTGGTGCTCTCACATTTTGAATGACAATTACTCAGTCATGCAACACTGTATCTTTATGAAATTTTTGTCCTTTTTTTCACACAAATAGAGCTTTCTTTTGGTGGTATTTAATCACTGCTGGGTTCTTTATTTTTTGCGCCGTAAAAGAAAAAAGACCGAAAAATCTGTAAAAAAATACATTTTTCTTCATTTCTGTTATAATATTTTGCAAATTAGTAATTTTTCTTCATATATTTTGGCCAAAATTTATACCGCTACATATCTTTGGTAAAAATAACCCAAATCGGTGGATATTATTTGGTCTTTTTGAAAGTTATAGAGTCCAAAAGCTATGGTGCGCATATCTGAAAATTGATCACACCTGAATTACTGACGGCCTATCTAATTTCTTGAGACCCTAACATGCCAGAAAAGTACAAATACCCCCCAAATTACCCCTTTTTGGAAAGAAGACATTCCAAGGTATTTAGAAAGATGCATGGTGAGTTTTTTGAAGTTGTCATTTTTTCCCACAATTCTTTGCAAAATCAAGGTTTTTTTTTTACTTTTTTTTTTTTTCCACAAAATTGTCATATTAGCAGGGTATTTCTCACAGACCGCATATGCATACCACAAATTACACCCCAAAACACATTCTGCTATTACTCCCGAGTATGGTGATACCACATGTGTGAGACTTTTACACAGCGTGGCCACATACAGAGGCCCAACATGCAGGGGGAGCACCTTCAGGCGTTCTGGAGCACCCAACTCAATTCTGACATTTCTCTCCTACATGTAAAAATCATCATTTATTAGCTAGAAAATTACTTAGAACCCCAAAACATTATATATGTTTTTTTAACAAAGACCCTAGAGAATACAATGGCGGTCGTTGCAACTTTTTATCTCGCACGGTATTTGCGCAGCAATTTTTTTAACGCGTTTTTTTTGGGAAAAAAAATGTTTTGTGCTTTACAAAAACCAAAACAGTAAAGTTAGCCCAATGTTTTTGCATAATGTGAAAGATGAAGTTACGCCGAGTAAATAGATACCCAACATGTCACCCTTCAAAATTGCACGCGCTTGTGGAATGGCGCCAAACTTTGCTACTCAAAAATCCCCATAGGCGACGTTTTAAAATTTTTTACTGGTTACATGTTTTGAGTTACAGAGGAGGTCTAGGGCCAAAATTATTGCTCTCGCTCTACCGATCGCAGCGATACCTCACATGTGTGGTTTGAACACCGTTTTCATATGTGGGCGGACTTACGTATGCGTTCGCTTCTGCATGCGAGCACACAGGGACAGGGGCGCTTTAAAATTTTTTTTTTTTTTTTTTTTTTTATTGTTCATTTTACTTTATTTATTTTAGTTTGATGCTTTTTTCAAAAAAAAAAAAAATTTTTGACCACTTTTATTCCTATTACAAGGAATATAAACATCCTTGTAATAGGAATATGGCATGACAGGTCCTCTTTACAGTGAGATATGGGGTCAATAAGACCCCACATCTCACCTCTAGACTGGGAAGCCTGAAATTAAAAAAAAAAAAAAAAAGATCCTGGCTTCGATCGTAGCGGTGAGTCGGTAGAAGCACCGCAAGGCGGCGGGAAGGGGGGACGTCCCCTCTCGCCTCCCGTAAGAACGATCAAGCAGTGGAACAGCTGCTATGATAGTTCTCATGGTGTAGGGAATCGCCGGCTGAAAAAGCTGATATCTGAATGATGCCTGTAGCTGCAACCATCATTCAGATATCTCCGCACAAAGTCAAGGACGTTGTATGACGGCCGGCGGGTGGGAAGTGGTTAAAACGCTTTTTTTTTTTTTTTAACACAAAGTTGTCCATTTATACAATATTTCTACCACATAACATGTACATACCAAAAATGACACCCCAAAATAGATTCTCCTGCTCCTCCTGAGTACGGCGATACCCCATGTGTGAGACTTCCACAGCTTGGCCACATACAGAGGGCGAGTACAGCTGAGCATGGCTCAGCATGGCAGGGTATGGCAGGGTATTGCGGAGTATTGCGGGGTATTGCGGGGTATGGCGGAGTATGGCGGAGTATGGCGGAGTATGGCAGGGTATTGCGGGGTATGGCGGGGTATGGCGGGGTATGGCGGGGGCATTGCAGAGTATTGTGGGGGCATTGTAGAGTATTGCACAGCATTGCAGAGTATTGTGGGGGCATTGCAGAGTATTGCACAGCATTGCAGAGTATTGTGGGGGCATTGCAGAGTATTGCACAGCATTGCAGAGTATTGTGGGGGCATTGCAGAGTATTGCAGAGTATTGTGGGGGTATTGCAGAGTATTGTGGGGGTATTGCAGAGTATTGCACAGCATTGCAGAGTATTGTGGGGGTATTGCAGAGTATTGTGGGGGCATTGCAGAGTATTGTGGGGTATTGCAGAGTATTGCACAGCATTGCAGAGTATTGTGCTGGTATTGCAGAGTATTGCACAGCATTAGTAGTAGGGATGGCTGAGCATGGATGGATGGATGGATGGATGGATGGATGTCACTGTGCAGCGTTGTGGGCACTACACATACAGCCCACAGCGCTGCAGACATCCATCCATCCCCCTCCCCGCTCACTGTGTACCGATCGGTACACAGGAGGGGAGGAGAGGAACCGGCGTCATCAGATGACGCCGGTCTGTTTACATGTGATCGCGCCGTCATTTGACGGCTCGATCACATGGTAAACGGCCGCGATCAGCGGCCATTTACCGGGATCCGTGATGCGCCGGGTCCCCTGGACCCGGCGGTCACGGATGTGTTCGGGTGCGCGCCCCAGGGGGCGCGCGAGAGGGGAATTCTGGGAGGACGTCATAGTACGTCCACCCAGAGTTATCCAACCGCCCTGCAGCCGTCATTCGGCTATGGGCCGGTTGGTAAGTGGTTAACACTCTTGGGCATGGAGTTCACAAAAGCTTCACAGGTTGCCAATAGAGTCCTCCTCCACTCCTCCATGACAATATCACAGAGCTGGTGGATGTTAGAGACCTTGTGCTCCTCCACCTTCCATTTGAGGATGCCCCACAGATGCTCAATAGGGTTTAGGTCTTGAGACGTGCTTGGCCAGTCCACCCCCTTTACCCTCAGCTTCTTTAGCAAGGCAGTGGTCTTGGAGGTGTGTTTGGGTCGTTATGTTGGAATACTGCCCTGCGGCGCAGTCTCCGAAGGGAGGGGATCATGCTCTGCTTCAGTATGCAACATTACATCTTGGCATTCATGGTTCGCTCAATGAACTGTAGATCCCCAGGGCCATCAGCATTCATGCAGCCCCAGACCATGACACTCCCACCACCATGCTTGACTGTAGGCAAGACACTTGTCTTTGTACTCCTCACCTGGTTGCTGCCACACACGCTTGACACCATCTGAACCAAATAAGTTTATCTTGGTCTCACCAGACCATAGGACATGGTTCCTGTAATCCCTGCCCTTATGCCGCGTACACACGATCGGACTTTCTGTCATACTTGGTCCAGCAGACTTTCCGATGGACTTTGTCCGCCAGATGCGCCGGTCTTAAAAACGGACGGACTTGCCCACACATGACCAGACTTTCCGGCGGGCTAAGTCCGCCCGTCTTTCCGACGGACTTTCGCCGGATATACGGCGGACTTTCAGAATGAACGGACTTGCCCACACACGGACAAGTCCGTTCATTTTGAACGTGACTTAGGTACGACGGGACTAGAAAAGGAAGTCAATCTTGCCGCTTTTATCGGCGAGATTGACACTTTGCGAGCCCCGTCACGGGTCATACCAGGCCCTTAGGTCTGGCATGGATTATAAAGGGAAGCCCCTATGCCGAAAAAGCGGCGTGGGGTCCCCCCTAAAATCCATAACAGACCCCGATCCAAGCACACAGCCCGGCCGGTCAGGAAAGGGGGTGGAGACGAGCGAGCGCCCCCCCCCGAACCGTACCAGGCCGCATGCCCTCAACATGGGGGGTGGGTGCTTTGGGGGAGGGGGGCCCTGTGGGGCCCCCCTCCCCCAAAGCACCTTGTCCCCATGTTGATGAGGACAAGTGCCTCGTCCCGACAACCCTGGCCGTTGGTTGTCGGGGTCTGTGTGCGGGGGGCTTATCGGAATCCGGGAGCCCCCTATAATAAGAGGGCCCCCAGATCCCGGCCCCCCACCCTATGTGAATGAGTATGGGGTACATGGTGTCAATAATAAAACACACTACACAGGTTTTTAAAATAATTTAACAGCGCGGGGGGGGGGGGGTGTCTTCCTCCGATTCCTCTTCTCCCGGCGTCCGGTTGGTTCTTCTCCGCTCTCTCCAGCCTCTTCTCCCGGTGTTCCAGTTCTTCGGCCGGCTCCTCCGCTGTCTTCATGCCGCTCTTTTGACAGCAGAGGTCCGGACTTCTGGGCTTCTTGTCTTCTTCCCTCTTCTCTTCTCCAGATGTTGACACGACGCTCTCTCCGGCTGGACTGCTCTCTGATCGCTCCGTTGTGACTTATATAGGTGGAGACCCCGCCCCCTTATGATGTCACAGTCCCTGGGCATGCTGGGACTGTGACGTTTTGGGGGCGTGGTCATCACCCGGTGACCATGTCCCCTAAAACGTCCCAGTCCCAGCATATCTATATATCTCAATCAACAGGCTACTTTCCTCAAACAGGCTACTGCAGCTTAACACGACCCCTGGTGTACACGAGGCATTTGGACTTGTCACTGCAAGCAAACTAGAAAACATGGAGGGCCAATGCACTGTGAAGAACTAATTTGGCAGGGCCTAAACAAGGGGACGAGGTTCGAACTAACAACTAAAACCCACCTGTATGAGTTGGACCATACGCCTCCGACACCTCCAACAACACCACCAACACCACAGCCACCCAACCCACCACAGCAGCATGGAAGGAAGTGTTGAGAGTGATGGCCTGGGTTTGGTGTGGTCTGGCAAAAAACGCAGACTGTTGTAAGACCACAGCCTTGGGACATATATGTCATCTGCTGCTGCTCTCGATCTCTCGGAGTCCTGGACCATATTGTGCTCCCTATTAAATGGGCTCCTAAGGTTACCAAACTTGACAGTCACATAATTGAAGTCTGCCCTGGGATACAAAGTCTTCACCAATTCCAACTGTTTCTCCAGCGTTGCCTTCCTCTTTATTTCGTTCTGACCCTGTGCTCCCTATTAAATTTTAAGTTTTGTTTTTGACAAATACTTGGCTATGTGTTTTACTTCAAAAAAGGACAGTTTGTTTGTGTGTAGGCAGGTACATTTCAAAACTACAATGTCAATATAACAAGAAACACCAACATGGTTGTATATTTGAGGTTAAAAAACACAAGATAATAATGGTGTTGTGGTAACTTATCCCCCCAAAAACGAAAAAAAAAAAAAATATGGTGATCACTAGAAAAAATAAAGGAAAAAAAAAAGATTATTCTGGAGATCACGAGAAAAAAAACAAAAACAAAATATTATTCAGGAGATCACGAGAAATAATAAAAAATCCATTTGTCAAAACTCTGATTATCAGCAGCAAAGCAACTTCATTATTATAGTATTATAAAGAAGAAGAGAATGCGCTGCATTTCTAGATTTCATAATTTGCCACGTGACGAATGAGATATCTACATTACGAACACTAGTTTTACAAGACCGATCGCTTCCGGCTCGTACTTGATTCCAAGAATGTTTTGTTGGCGGAAATTATGAGAACCTGCTAGCCAACATTTGTTGTCAGAAAGTCTGACAACAAATGTTTGATGGAGCATACACACGGTCGGACTTTCTGACAACAAGCTCACATCCAACATTTCCTGTCGAAAAATCCGACCGTGTGTACGCAGCATAAGAGTTGTTAGATTGTGACTGCATTCTAATGTCTGTGAGCTGTATAACACTGAACATTCTCAGGAGGGGCAGTACAAAGAATGACCTTGCAGGTTACTATTCCTTCATGGTCAAATTAGAAGGCTCAAGGTGCATCCTTGATCACAATGTACTGTATGTGTTTGTGGTTACAGATCTAGTTATGTTTTCACGTAGGAGTGTCTGGTTTACAAGAGCAGCTGAGAAAAATGAGAAATCTTTTGGCAGATAAAGCAATTCACATAGCAAGAGTAAAGTGGAATTGACTCCAATAAGGGGGTCATTGCAGATCACCTCACCAAAGCCACCTTATATAACTTATAGTTTATTTTAGATTAAGTGGTTGTACAGACATCATCCTGGTATCAAAATTTGTATCCAGCTATGCTCTTTCCAGTTAGAAGCGATTTGAGTGGCTATACAGCCACTTGATCACTTCTACTGGTGGTTAAATTAGGTGCCCCTCTACCACTGTCGTCACCTTTCCCGCGCTCTCCTGTCCGATCAGAGGGCCTAGGAGCCCTGTGACTGGCATCATCCTCTGGAGTGAACAGAGAGAGGAACTGGCGTTGTTGCTCCCTCTCTGTGACGTGACGAGATGTGGAATTTATCACTCCCGGTTTCAGTTCTTTGTATACTGGCCTGTTACCGGCCAGTGAAGCAGATGACTGGTGTCTGATTGGCTGCATTGGAGGCAAGAGGATAGATCTAGGGGTTGAACAGACCAAGATCACTTTGTAGGTTTCCCAACAAAAGCAGAGGGTAAACAAACGGGAAGATTTACTGGAACTCTGGCTTAAGGACAACATGGCGGACACCACGTTTTCACGCCTGTTCGCCATAGAAAGGGCCCATAGGATCCCATCTAAACCTCCTCCTCCTGGAGCACATCCGTGCCAGATTATTGCTCGTTTACTACACTTCAGGGATCGAGAAAGCATCCTCCGGGTGGCCCGTAAGGGGGAGAGCTACAATACAATGGCAATCCAGATTTCTCGGCAGCCACACAGAAGCAAAGGGCCAGCTTTACCCATGTGAAAAAAAAAAAAAAAAAAAAAGACTCTGAGACTTACAATTGGCATACAGTATGCTGTACCCGGCAAAATTGAGAGTGGTGGACAGAGGCAAAGTTCTCTTCTTTAACACCCCTAATGAGGCCTCACGTTGGCTGGGTACTAGGGGGCGCCATAGCCCCGATGCTCACCGCTGAATGTGAAGTGCACCAATTGCTGCCCCACATACACCTTTCTGCTTTCTAATGCTGGGCTTACATGTTTTATTATCTGATACTACATTATTATCGCAAGATGTCCCGTGCTGATCTATACATGGATTAAACAAGTTTCTGAACTTTTATAACTAAAATTTTACTTGGGACCCCCTTTTTTTTGGATTCTAGTCTGACTACTGGTTTACCTACTGAGAGAAAATGTTTTTCTTTTTTTTCTCTTTTGACGTTCTCCTTATTTTTTTTTACTACCCGTTTTTATTTTGTGGTATATTGTTTTGGATGCTATCTAGCTTCTTCAGGACACGCTGCATACTGATATGTGGTGTCTGCTCTATTGCTGAAGACCTGTGACCCCCCAAGGTTGTTTACATTTTTACAGTTATGGGTTTCAGGCACACAACAGGTTGGGGTTGTGTGCAGGGTGGGAAAGGAGGGATTAAAGTATTGTATTGGTTTGTGCTGTGTGCTCCTGGTGTTATCTGTTTTGATCTTCACAGGGTGAATAATTTACTAGATGCTTGTTCACATGATGTTCCCCCGGCTATATTGTACCTATATTCTCTACGTATGAATGGCGGGTGAGATAAGTTTAATGTCTTGGAATGTACGTGGCATGAACTCAAAGGTAAAGAGATCTCTCATATTTGACTTTATAAAGAGGTATAAACCACATATCATACTATTACAGGAAACACTCCTACAAGGTTCTAAAGTTATGGCCCTAAAAAAAAAAAAGCCAATATTATAAGGGTACTTCATGCTGAATACTCCACTTACTTGAGAGGAGTAGCCATTCTGGTCACAAAAAAAGCTGCAGCACACATTATACGAGTCAAACTAGATCCTAATGGCAGATATGCTATACTAGTGTGTCAAATATTTAATGTATGCTTAACGTTAGTGTGTGTATATATGTTCCTCCCCCCTTCTCTTTCCAGGTGCTAGAGTATTTTGAAGGAAGCTGTGCTAATCTCACAGGACCCACTACTACTGTTAGGAGACTTCAATGCAGTGTCAGATGGGACTCTTGACAGACATGGATGTGCATCTGACTCTCGCCATAACCTGTCCTCCTGGCTGGAGAGCTATGCTCTCACAGACGTATGGAGACAAAGGAATCCTGGAGTCAGAGAATACTCCTGTCACCCGGAGACTCATAGGACACTGTGTAGAATAGACCTCTTATTGTCCTCAGTGGATGGTCTCCCGCTTATATCCAGTGCCAGATATCTCCCTACAGCCATATCAGATCACTCCCCACTGGAGGTTATTCTAGACCTGAATGCTCCACGGGGATGACGACACTGGCTTATGAATGTACACTGGATCCAGGAGGAATTTATTACTATAAAATGCAAAACAGCTATTGATCAATACTGCAGAGAATGGGGCGGTAACGCTGGTTGTTAATCAATGGGAAGACTTTAAGGCAACTATGAGAGGGGTGTTCACTACGGAAATTAGATTTCTCCAAAGCTTTGAATTCTGATATGAAATATATATTCATGACCAATCTCCTAGTAAATACCACCTCTGGCAGGACTGGATACAAACTACTTCTGACTGAATATACTGAAAAATAAACAACTACACCAGACCGATCTTTTTTTGAATTCGGAGACAAAAGTGGCCGCCTGCTAGCTTTTTTAGCAAAACCGCTTTACGCTCCGATCTCGGTGATTCAACTTAAAAACGATCCAGTGGAGAGGTGGTAAGAGACTCTCCTGGGATTCTAAACACGTTTTTGGAATTCTATGAGACCCTATACCAGACAGACTCGACATACTGATCAGGAATTATCTTATCTAGAGAGCCTGACTTTGCCCTCTTTGAGCCAGGAAGATAGTCTGCTTTGGAACATCCCATAACACAGGAGAGGAGATATGTGGCGCTATTTCCTCTTTCAAACCTGGTAATTCACAGGGCCTTGATGGGTTCCCAGCTGACTGGTACCAATTAAATAAAGAGAAACTGGCACCATCTTTGCAAAAAGTCTTTATAGCGGCGGAAAAGGAAGGCATACTCCTGGATTCTGTGTGGGAAGCTCTTATTGTGGTGATCCCCAAACCTGTGAAAGATCCGCAGGAATGTGAGTCATATAGGCCGATCTCTCTGATCAACTCTGATGTCAAGATACTGGGCAAAGTTTTGGCCAGTAGACTGCTATCGGTGATCCTTAAATTAATTAATTCTGATCAGACAGGATTCATACCCGGCCGCTGCACCCAAATGATCATTCGCAGACTATATATGTCAGCTTACAGGTCCAACATATAAATGTGGGAAAGAGAGGGATTGCATCATTGGACACAAAAAAAAGCGTTTGATTCGGTAGAATGGGATTATCTTTTTTCTCTTCTAGGTAGACTGGGCTTTGGGCCTAAATTTATCTCCTGGGTAAAACTTCTATACAAAGGAGGAACGTGTATCATTATACGCAGATGACATGCTTCTATATTTGGGAGACTCTGACGCGTCCTTATAAACTGCAGTTTCCCTAATCCAGGGATTTGGAGATTTTTTAGGTTTTCTAATCAATTGGGCTAAGTCGGTCCTTTTTCCCCTAGATCCACAGCCAAATTTAACTCTGCCCACTCAATGTCCTTTAACCATTGTATCACAATTCAAATACTTGGGAATAACGATCCAATTACCGATAGCCTCATTCACGGAGTTAAATCTATGGCCCATAATTATAGCTTTTAGTGATAGGAATCAGAAATGGAAAGAACTACCACTCACATTGTTGGGTAGAGCTAATTTATTCAAGATGATTTTCCTCCCTAAATTTCTTTATGTGCTCTCTAATGCCCCAAAAAAACATTCCGCTACATTAACTCCTTACTGACTTCCTTTCTGTGGGGTACCAAGGCGGCTAGAGTCTCCTTGGAGCTCCTACAGCTGCCGGTGAGGAGAGGGGGACGGGCTGTACCTGATCTCCGCCTATACTATCTGGCTTTGCAACTAGTACATATTCATTGGCAAATGTTCCCACAGTTGAATAATGCTGCAGTTGCAGTTGAAGCAGCAGTAGTAACTTCTTATGAAACCTTACTAAATTTCTTCTTTAGAGGAGAGGTCCCTACAGTAGGGTGTAGGGAGATGCTCAGATCTGCTAAGCAGATCCTGGGGATATGTCTAAAACATATAGCGGATAATCCTTTTCATCTATCACCCAATGCCCCTTTGTGGTTTAACCCGTTTAAAAAAATTTTTTCATTTGGAAGATGGATATAGGTGGGCCAAATTTGGACTCCATCTCTATCAACCATATGATAATGGTGAACTAAAATAGTTTGTGCAGTTGAAGAGAGACCTGGATATTCCAGAGACATGGGAATACCAGTTCACTAGACTGAAAACACACTGCCTATGCTCAGTTCGGGACAGGGCCAATATCACTTAAAAACTCTAAACTAGAAAAACTACTTGCTACTCCTGACCATACAAAATTGATCTCCACCTACTATAATACGCTTGCAGAAAAAGTGAACCCAAAAGAAGGGAAACTTAGAGAAAGAAGAATGGAGATTGTACCAGAACTTACTAAGGAATAGTCGGGAGGATGTGTTGGCCACATATTTGCCCACGGTTATTTCTGCTAGAGACAAACTGATACAACTCAGATACTTACACCAAATGTATTATATCCTGCTCAGGTTATATAAAATGGGAAAGAAGGACAACCCCACATGTCATAAATGTTTAGCATCAGAAGGCTCCTTTATACATATGGTATGGGATTGCGATAGGATATGACCTTTATGGTCGCAAGTGACCCAATTCATTGCTGACACATTCGATTTATCGAACATCTGTAGTCCAATGTTGGGACTGCTGAGAGTCATCGAAGATGAGGTAATGAGTAACAATATGAGAATACTTCTAAGATTGCTGTTCTATTACGTCAGAAAGCTGATTGCTGTCAATTGGATTAGAAGAGATGATCTTACACTAGACGCCTGGAAAGGCCTTGTTAATGCCAATGTCACCATATATACAGTACAATGACATATGATTCCAGGGGCTGTCCTAAGAAATTCAATAAAGTTTGGGTGAAATGGATTAAATCCAGGGAAACTGTACAATCTGACATGTAACCTGGTTCTTCTATAACAATAGGAGGGGGGATTGATACTCATCTTGAACGGTAACTGAGATCTTGGTGAGGGACAGGGGGCAGCACACAGCACAAAAGTTCACGAGGGAGTTTGCCCTCAAGGGTTGTTGAAGAGAAGGAGAAGGACGAGAACGAGGACGAGGACGAGGAGAAGAAGGACACACAGGTAAACATCATTTCACTAATTATGTAACTTCTAAAGGTAATTGGTTGCACCAGAGCTTTTTATGGGCTTCATAACAAAAGGGTGAATGCATACGCACATGCCAGTTTTTTAATTTCTGAAAAATAGTTTTATGTATATATTTTTCTAATTTTACTTCACCAACTTAGACTATTGTGTTCTGATCCATCACATATAATTCAGATTAAAAAAACATTGAACTAAAGACTGTAATGTAACAAAATAGGTAAAATGCCGGGGGGGGGGGGTGAATACTTTTGCTAGGCACTGTATACATACATACATATATGCAAACCCTTGCGCTGTCAAATTACTTAAAGTACATTTTCTTCTACAGGTCGTCTTAAACTAAATCTCTGTTTCAACACTGTAAACCTCTAAAACCACAATGTTTAATAGTTGTCCTTCAGCTCAAAGTAAATACTTACTGTAGCATAGGCAAACAAACGTGTGGTCTAGTTTAATCTGAAGGTAAAATGAACTTTAGCCTCTACAAAATAAGCATACCTTTCATAAATGCTAAAGGAAGACCTATCACTAGAAAAAAGATAAAAAACTTTTTTGGGCAAATAGCAGGCACCTAAAATGACTCCAAATACCTTTGTTTATTCTGAAAGCATCTCCCAGAAGAAAGGCCAAGCACAAAGCATATAGTATGGTTCAGCAACCTATAGAAAGGTGGTAGCAAACCAGTACAACGTATCCCCAAAAACTGAAACTAGCACAAATTGATTAGGGGGCCCTGGGGCAAACAGAAGTTTGCTTGTAAAAAGGAATATGTAGATTGGTTTTGCTGCCACTAACAGCAGAAACACTAATGCCCAGTACACACAGTCGGATTTTCCGACAACAAAATGTTGGATGTGAGCTTGTTGGCTGAAAGTCAACAAAGTAGGCTCCATCGAACATTTGTTGTCAATTTTCCGCCAACAAAACTTGTTGTCGGAATTTCCGATCGTGTGTACACAAGTCTGAAGCACAAAAGGTCATGCATGCTCGGAATCAAGCAGAAGGAGCCGTACTGGCTATTGAACTTTTTTTCTCGGCTCGTCGTACGTCTTGTATGTTACCACGTTCATAATTGTTGGCCAACATTTGTGTGACCGTGTGTATGCAAGACAAGTTGGAGCCAGCATCCTTCAAACAAAAATCCACGGTTTTGTTGTCGGAAAGTCAGAGATTGTGTGTACGGGGCATTAGAAGAGCTATTCAGGAGCAAAAGACCTGAAGTCCAGAAAAAGCACAGAATAGCACTAGATAGACCACTTCATTCTATGGTTTTAAATAATAAGAAAATAACATTGCATTCCATGGTTGTACTTCATAATAAAAGAGCACTGCGATCATAAATAAACATAAAATAACATTGCATTCCATCCCCATGGTGATCATTCAAATACAAAAATTGTACTATATTCTATGGTCATATCTAAGCGTAAAAGAGCACTGCATTCTTTGGATAATACCTAAAAACAAACAATTCTATTAAACTTTGATGGTCATACTTAAAGGGGTTGTAAAAGGTATTTTTTTTTTTTTTAAATAACAAACATGTTATACTTACCTCCACTGTGCAGCTCGTTTTGCACAGAGTGGCCTGAACCTGGTCTTCTGGGGTCCCTCAGCGGCTGTCTCAGCTCCTCCCTGCAAGAACTAAACACCTTCATGCGAGCTCTCTCGCATGGTGTTTAGTTCTTGCGGGCCCGCTCCCGTGATACAGCCTGTGGCTATAGCCGCCGACTGTATCACTCGGCCCCGCCCCGGCGCGCCGTGTCATTGGATGTGATTGACAGCAGTGCAAGCCAATGGCTGCGCTGCTGTCAATCCATCCACTCTAGCCAGTCAACAGCCAGGCTGAGCGGCGAAGAGGATGTCGGCAGTGAGCGCGGGACTTTCGAGGGGTCAGGTAAGTAAAAACAGGGGGGGGGGCTGTGGGGGCCGGCATTGTTGGATGTTTTTTCACCTTAATGCATAAGATGCATTAAGGTGAAAAAACGTGAACCTTTACAACACCTTTAATAATAAAAGAACTTTGCATTCTTTGGTGATATCTCACTGTAGCAAAAACCCTTAACTGTGCTACTGGATTTAATTGGCCCTTCCAGTCTTTCTCCTGGTGATTTGTCCGGTGGTGGGATCAGGGGAATTTTCTGAATGTAGTAGACCTGTGTGCAAGGTTATAAAACGGGCTCCCCGGGAGCCTTTAAAACAAGGGAGAGCCACCTACATGCATACCATTTTTTTTTTTTTTTTTTAAACACCCACACTTATACAAAAAGTTTAGTTTCAAAGCTGCATGCTCAGTGTGGCACATTGTATGGCCACACTTTGCTAACAGTGAATGTGTCTTGCTGGCTGTAATACTGTAGCTCCACTCCAGCATTGGTGGTCAGTGGCTGGCTTTCACAAAGTGCCTTAAACTGGCCAAAGATGGATTGAATCTTGGCTGGTTCAGCAGGGACCGGACGAGATTTGATCCATCTATGGACAGGTGGGCTATGCTGAAGTCAATCCATCAATCGACTTCAGTACAACCAGCCTGTTGGATTTTTGCATGTGGCCACTGCCAGCGGCTATGGCCCCTAGCAGTGATCATTGTGTTCTGCCAGCAGGGAAGGCTCCCTGCTGACAGAACACAATAGCACTGCAGGAGTGATTCCCCCATCAACAGAATATCTTTTAGCACAGAGCTGCCAGTGCCCACCTCCCTCTGCCAGTGCCTGTTTGGATGCTGGGCAGAGTTACATAAATTTCCTTCCAGTACCACATGCCAGCAACTTGCACACAGCTGCCACTTTGCATATTGGACCCTGTATGCGGTGATACCTGGTGTGGAGCACTGCACACATTATGGATACACCAGTAAGCTGCTATTTTATTGGCTTATTTGTCCAAAAGAAAAAGAAGGGTTGGCGTACCAGATACCAAAAAACAGCAACAATTTCTTTAACCTTTGCCACAGGCTAATGCACATTCAGTGGTCCAGGTGAATAGCTACCATTAAGTTTCTACAGACCATCTCAAAGGCCAGTTGTGGACACTTGGCTCGGCTCGCAGTCTGCGGGCTGGTTGAGGGTGCAGGAATCACTCCTGTTCCCACACCCAAATTGCGCTGCTCTTACGAGATGCACAGAGCTGCCATTCATTCTGAATAGCATCCCCACGCATATCAGCCCACAGAATGTTTGCGGGAACCAAAAGGAAATCTTTTTGGCCATGCAGTTTCCCTGTGGACGTGTTTTTAAAAGGGTGCATGTGCCTTTTTCCTGGGGGAAACGTGGGCACAGCAGCCCATTCAAATGAACTGGCTGCCATGCCCGAGCAAACACAGGCCACACTAGTGTGAACTAAGCCCAAGTTTAGGCTCACACAAGTGTGGCTGCGCAAGCCATGGTTTGCGTGGGCATGAGAGCTCATCCAGTTGAATAGACTGCCATGCCCCACGACACGCAGGAAAAAAGTCCCTGCATAATTTTTGAAATCGCAGCGTGCACGGAACCTCGGTTCCCAGTATGGTTGAGATTTCCAGTGCAGGCGGCGTGCCATTAGGATTAATGCAGCGGCATCACCAATTATGTTATAGAAGGTCCTCAGTTACAAGCCACAGATTATCACTAAAATTCACCATGCATGTTACAATCTGACTGTACAATCTTTGTAAAAAATGTGGAGCAACAAAAATGTATTTCTGTAACAGAACAAAGTTATCAGCAAATTGTCTAAAAAAATATTTTTTTACAGCACGTTACACAGGCACAATCAATTGCAAAGCAGACACAGTATAAGGCTAAGGGTATAAAGTTCATTTAAGAATATTACTGCAAGCAGACAGCACAGGAGGGACCTACTCCATGTGATTTTTATATCACACTTACAGGGTCAGGAGGGTGACCTGGAAAGCTGAAAAGGAAGTAGGGGCATAGCCATGCTAGCTGTGCAGTGTGCCCAGGGTATAAATTACAAGAGTGGCTATGAGTGAGAATTAATAATATTTTTGTTGGTTATTCAAATCTCATACAGTATACATATTTCATATCTGTATTTGACTGAAGACCTGGGTTCACATCTAAGCTGCATGCGGCTCGCAGCAGGGGTTCGGTGGGTCCCCGTTCTTTGTTTCAGGGATGAATTTTTGCCTGAATTTGGCCCTGAAACTGAGCCAAAGAGGCACAGGACCTCTGTGCAATCCACTCCGCAGCTGCCCCGGGGATATGTGAACCGGCTCCATAGAGAGCCAGTCACAATCTCCTGTCATGTGAATTGGATGGGGGGGAAGCCTCATGCAATTCGCACTAGTGTGAACCCAGTCTTAATGTTTAAAAAACTATGCACAGCCTGTAATTATAGCAGTTTTTAAAGAAAATAATGCACTTATTCATTACATATGCAGACTCATGTTTAGTAGCACTGGACAGTAACTGTGCTTTACTGTTGTTCCCTTTAACCACTTAATGACGGCCGTGCGAAGCTGTACCAGAACAAAATTGATGCCCTTTTTTTCCCACAAATAGAGCTTTCTTTTGGCAGTATTTGATTACCTCTGCGGTTTTTATTTTTTGCGCTATAAACAAAGAAAGACCGACAAATTAAAAAAAAAAAAAAAAAAAAAAAAACCACACACATACAACACAATATTGTTTACTGTCTGCTATAATAAATATTAAAAAAAAAACAAAATAAATAATTTCTTCATCAGTTTAGGCGGACAGATCAGACACTTATGACACTTTTGGGACCAGTGACATTTATACAGCGATCAGTGCTAAAAATAGCAACTGATTACTGTATAAAGGACACTGGCAGGGAAGGGGTTAACCCTAGGGGGCGATCAAGGGTCGAGTGTTCCCTAGGGAGGTGTTTCTAAGGCCCCTTTCACACTTGTGCGACTTCAAAGTCGTGTGATTTTGGTGCGATTTTGACAAAACAGCTGTACGACTGTGGATCCCACTTTGCCCTGCGACTTGAAGTCCGACTTCAGTGAACAGGGATCCAACTTTGATCCCCAACAATACCAGGCACTGTCTGGTATGAATATTTAGGGGGAACTCCATGCACAATGCGCCCCGTCCCCGAACCATAGCAGAAAGCATGCCCTCAACATGGGGGGGTGGGTGCTTTGAGGCAGGGGGGCCCTGCGCCCCCCCACCCTAAAGCACCTTGTCCCCATGTTGATGAGGACTAGGGCCTCTTCCCGACAACCCTGGCAGTTGGTTGTCGTGGTCTGTGGGCGGGGAGCTTATTGGAATCCGGAAGCCCCTGTAACAAGGTTACTAAAAAGGCACTCGTGCAAGCACCCATTGGGTGCCAAGCCAGACTGTGTGCATCTATAGACACACAACATTGATAAGCCATGCTCCTACTCCCTACTCCTCATAGGAGTTTGACTGACAGCAGCAAGAGTCTATGGCTCCACTGCTCTCAGCTTCTCCTGTGAAAGTAGGTGGTGTGGGGGGAGGTGCTGTAGTGCCGACATGAAGCGAGATGTGTTTAGGAACAAAGAGAGGGAAAGGATAGGTAGTGGGGAATGCAAAGAATTCATTAATCATTTAAGCCCCGGACCATTTGGCTGGCCAAAGACCAGAGCACGTTTTGCAATTCGGCACTGTGTCGCTTTAACTCACAATTGCGTGGTCATGCTCCCAAACAAAACTGACGTCCTTTTTTTCCCCACAAATAGAACTTTATTTTGGTGGTATTTGATCACCTCTGCGGTTTTTATTTTTTGCGCTATAAACAAAGAAACAGCGACAATTTTGAAAAAAAAGCTATATTTTTTACTTTTTGCTATAATAAATATCCCCAAAAACAAAAATCGCAATAAGCATGTATTGATTGGTTTGTGCAAACCAATCAATACATATATCATATATCAATCAATATATATGTAGCACCCTCTAGTGCTAGGTTAGTGTAGGTAAATTTGTTTTGTGACTCATAGTAATTGTGCGAGTCTGTAATTGGGTTGGGTTACTGTAAGTCAGGCTAGAGGGCTCTACAGATCAAGCATGGTTGATCTGTAGTTCTAGAAGCTTGGAGAAGCTTCTGGAAGCTAGTAAATAGAGACCAGGAGGTGCTAATCTGCATACTTGAGGAAATCTGGCCAGATCAGCCCTGAAATATCGTGGAGCCTGGCCAGCAGGAGACTTGGGTGGAAGATGGAGTGAGGAAGCTGTGTTGCGTGGCCGGGGGGGGGGGGGGGGGGGGGGGGGCTCAGCCCCCAGACTGAGGGCTGAGAGAGGAAAAAGTACTGAGGGATCTCCACTATCTTGGGGTCTCGATTGGGACACCCCCTGTCTTCCGGAGAAGGACATGTAGAGCAGGAGGTCTTAAAAGTAGTCTCTTCTAGGGCAGCAGGAGTTCCTGGGCAGTGTAAGTACTTCCACATCCCCCAGGGCATCATTGTTCTTCAAGTCAAGTTGGGCATCCCATAATCTTTATACCCTATCCAAGTGGTTCCCCCCCCCAATAAAACAACAAAAACAAGTTCTGGGATGGTTTCCTTGTCTCTGAATGAGAGTCGAAAATGCATGTTGCCTGGCTGTGCAAAAATAGGGGGACCCAAAATCCAGCGGCTCCTGCGGGGGTAGAACTACATACAAGTGGGTCACTTAGAATAGGTCTAACTTTGCAATGCCTTATCCTAGTCAATCTCCTGTGATACACTGTTTCTCTATCAGAGTAGAAACATACAGTACCTACATACAAATGTACTACTACTAGAAACGGTGAAAAATCTCCTAGGACACCACTACTATTACTGTGGCTATTACTGCCTGAAGAGCACAGTTAGGCTTCATGTACACGGGACGCTGAGGCAAAGTCCTCTGAATGATTTTTTTTGACACCTTGAAACCGGCGTTTAAAACGCCAGTTTAGCCGTGTTTTACCACGTTTGCGTCTAGAAGCGTTTAGTTAAGATAACATCATAAGATCCTCCCCAAGCTCAAAAAAACAGTATTATTTAACTATTTCAGCCATTTTGTGAGACCAGAGTCAGTAGCAGCAGCTGGGAGAGCAGCAGTGTACTTGTATTTAGCGTGTCACTTGCCACGTCGCCTGCAACACATTGCGGATTGTCCACTTGCCACAAGTTGCGGATTATCCACTTGCCACGTCACCTGCCACAAGTTGCAGACTGTCCACTAGCCATGTCACCTGCCACACGTTGCGGATTGTCCACTTGCCACATCACCTGCCACAAGTTGTGGATTGTCATTTGCCACAAGTTGCGGATTGTCCACTTGCCACATCACCTGCCACAAGTTGTGGATTGTCATTTGCCACGTCACCTGCCACAAGTTGCGGATTGTCATTTGCCACAAGTTGTGGATTGTCCACTTGCCACAAGTTGGAGGATTGTCCACTTGCCACGTCACCTGCCACAAGTTGGAGGATTGTCCACTTGCCACGTCACCTGCCACAAGTTGGAGGATTGTCCACTTGCCACGTCACCTGCCACAAGTTGCGGATTGTCCACTTGCCACATCACCTGCCCCAAGTTGCGGATTGTCCACTTGCCACATCACCTGCCCCAAGTTGCGGATTGTCCACTTGCCACATCACCTGCCACAAGTTGCGGATTGTCCACTTGCCACATCACCTGCCCCAAGTTGCGGATTGTCATTTGCCACGTCACCTGCCACAAGTTGCAGATTGTCCACTTGCCACGTCATCAGCCACAAGTTGCAGATTGTCCACTTGCCACGTCATCTGCCACAAGTTGCAGATTGTCCACTTGCCACGTCACCTGCCACAAGTTGCGGATTGTCCACTTGCCACGTCACCTGCCACAAGTTGCGGATTGTCATTTGCCACAAGTTGTGGATTGTCCACTTGCCACATCACCTGCCACAAGTTGTGGATTGTCATTTGCCACGTCACCTGCCACAAGTTGCAGATTGTCCACTTGCCACGTCACCTGCCACAAGTTGCGGATTGTCCACTTGCCACGTCACCTGCCACAAGTTGCGGATTGTCATTTGCCACAAGTTGTGGATTGTCCACTTGCCACAAGTTGGAGGATTGTCCACTTGCCACGTCACCTGCCACAAGTTGGAGGATTGTCCACTTGCCACGTCACCTGCCACAAGTTGAGGATTGTCCACTTGCCACGTCACCTGCCACAAGTTGCGGATTGTCCACTTGCCACATCACCTGCCACAAGTTGCGGATTGTCCACTTGCCACATCACCTGCTACAAGTTGCGGATTGTCATTTGCCACGTCACCTGCCACAAGTTGCGGATTGTCATTTGCCACAAGTTGTGGATTGTCCACTTGCCACATCACCTGCCACAAGTTGTGGATTGTCATTTGCCATGTCACCTGCCACAAGTTGCGGATTGTCCACTTGCCACGTCACCTGCCACAAGTTGCGGATTGTCATTTGCCACAAGTTGTGGATTGTCCACTTGCCACAAGTTGGAGGATTGTCCACTTGCCACGTCACCTGCCACAAGTTGGAGGATTGTCCACTTGCCACGTCACCTGCCACAAGTTGCGGATTGTCCACTTGCCACATCACCTGCCACAAGTTGCGGATTGTCCACTTGCCACATCACCTGCCACAAGTTGCGGATTGTCCACTTGCCACATCACCTGCCACAAGTTGCGGATTGTCATTTGCCACGTCACCTGCCACAAGTTGCAGATTGTCCACTTGCCACGTCATCTGCCACAAGTTGCAGATTGTCCACTTGCCACGTCATCTGCCACAAGTTGCAGATTGTCCACTTGCCACGTCATCTGCCACAAGTTGCAGATTGTCCACTTGCCACGTCACCTGCCACAAGTTGCGGATTGTCATTTGCCACAAGTTGTGGATTGTCCACTTGCCACATCACCTGCCACAAGTTGTGGATTGTCATTTGCCACGTCACCTGCCACAAGTTGCAGATTGTCCACTTGCCACGTCACCTGCCACAAGTTGTGGATTGTCATTTGCCACAAGTTGTGGATTGTCCACTTGCCACAAGTTGGAGGATTGTCCACTTGCCACGTCACCTGCCACAAGTTGGAGGATTGTCCACTTGCCACGTCACCTGCCACAAGTTGCGGATTGTCCACTTGCCACATCACCTGCCCCAAGTTGCGGATTGTCCACTTGCCACATCACCTGCCCCAAGTTGCGGATTGTCATTTGCCACGTCACCTGCCACAAGTTGCAGATTGTCCACTTGCCACGTCACCTGCCACAAGTTGTGGATTGTCATTTGCCACAAGTTGTGGATTGTCCACTTGCCACAAGTTGGAGGATTGTCCACTTGCCACGTCACCTGCCACAAGTTGGAGGATTGTCCACTTGCCACGTCACCTGCCACAAGTTGAGGATTGTCCACTTGCCACGTCACCTGCCACAAGTTGCGGATTGTACACTTGCCACATCACCTGCCACAAGTTGCAGATTGTCCACTTGCCACAAGTTGCGGATTGTCATTTGCCACGTCACCTGCCACATGTTGCAGATTGTCCACTTGCCACATCATCTGCCACAAGTTGCAGATTGTCCACTTGCCACGTCACCTGCCACAAGTTGCTTGTTCAAATCTAAACAACATTTGGGTCAAACTCCAATTATACTTCAGATAACAGCAATGCTAGTGGTGTATTGGATTGGATCAAGGGCTCATTAGGGGTATATAAATAGTCTATAAATAATTGCAAGCAATTACAAGTTTTTAAAATATTTTTAATGGTTTTTCATCATTTTTGAGATTTTTAATGTAAAAAAAAAATAGGGCGCCTTTAAAAACGCTTATAAACGAAAACGCAGCTAAACGCCGGGACCACGTTTAGCCGCATTTGGCATCTGAAGCATGGAAATCTTTGGCGTCTGAACGCTTTTTTTTGCCTTCGAAGAAAGGCTGTTGAACGCAACTGCCTAAAAATGACTGTAAACGAGACTGTGTACATGGTCACATGAGATAACATTGAAGGAGTTCAGGGGCAGTTGAAAAAAAAACAAAAAACGTCCAACCGCCTTTGAACGTCCGTTTAACAGCCTCAATGTACATGAGGCCTAAATAGAAAAAGTGCATAAATTTGCAGCTACCAGAATGTCTCTGTACTAAAGTCAGTGCAATTAAAAGAAAAATTCTGTTTGAATGTTCTGACTTGAGCCATTCTTTAAAAGTGACCTAACTTGTTTTTTCCTAGAATGTTGCAGACTCCAACCTAATAAGTTTAAAGAACAAACAGTATCTATTTTGCAGGCTTCTGAGTCTACATAATTCCCTTCATTAATGACAAACCTGTTTCTCTGGTTTGTTGCAGTATGCAAATTTCAAGGATGCCTTTTACAGCAAAAAGTCATAGGTCTAAAGAAAAAAATAAGACAAGCCAAGTTGTTGTTCATAACAAAAGTAGTAACCTGAAATAGGTCACATAAAGATTTAGGATTGGCAGGAGCATGAAAAAAAACTTTAAAAAAATGATATATAAAATCGGACTTCTGCGACATTATAACTCTTGCCTTATAAAGCAGCCAGAGTCTGAATAGGAAAGTCTTTCCCCCTGCCAACATGCAGCAAAAATTGACCCTTGCTCTTTGTGTCGAAGGAACTGACTCACATGCTCCCCACTGATTGGAGAGCTCTAGTTCTGACTCAAACCTTTGCAGGGAAATCACGGTTTTCAAACAGAGCAAGGCTTCTTCTCTGCAGCATGCTAGAAACGTGTGAAAGAAAAAAGAAAAAAAAAAAATGCACAGAGAAAACGCATCATTCACCATCTGCATAGGTGGGAACCAGGCCTCATACAAGCGCATAGCACAACACATTTCATCAATATGAAAAAATCCATTAGCTTAGATTACCTTCAGTAAAATAGATACCTAGGAAGTCCAGCTGTGAGAGACTAACATCCTAATTGAGGAAGTAGCAACTGTACCTTTGTTCTGGCTAGGTTAAGGCCCTGTGTTGATGGGCTTTTAATCTCTTCAAGCAGGTTTTGTATTTCCATACAAATCTATGCTTGTGTTGGAGCCCGCGCTGGACTGACTGGATTGGTCACTGGCCTCAGTGAGTATTCATGTGGGCAAAAATGAAGGAATGCCTTCTGGTGGATATTGCCCAGTGATGGATGGTGGCGATGGGCCCTCTCTGGAATTGGGCTGCTGCCTTTTCTGTGCAACCTTAAGTGTACATACAAATCTATGGGAATTGACCTGCAGGTAAATTTATTTAGAATGATCCTGGAAGTAGCTCAAACCGATGCCACCAATACAAGCCCAAAGCCCATCACAGACCCCAACTCTGTTAAAATTTAACCAAAGTGGTGGCTGCTTTTACCATCACTAACTGACCATCTAGTGTGGAGGAACAAGTACACAGAAAATACATCACATCTTTTCTCCACACCTGAGGAAATGTGCTCATGGCCATTCCCCCCCTTTGTTCATTCTATCCATCTGTTAGTTTGTTGGCAGACATGCTGAGGAGATTTAGCAGCATCCACACACTCACCATTCTCAGCAGCATGAAAGCATTATATACGCCAGTGAAGCTAACCAATTGGCATCCCCGCTGTTCCTCCCACTTACCCATTAGCCAATTGGTTAAAAAAAGTCAAGCATTAGCAAATAATTGCTTGCTTACTGGGTATGGTTGTCAGCTTTATCGGTGTACAGTGAGTAAACTGTAGCCTGCCACATGTGACAGTGTCAAAGTGCTGCCAGGAACAATGTCTCTGATTGCAGTGATGCCAGACTCCTATACACCAGCACCAACATCCTGATCACCGCCATACCAGCATCTTGATCACTGTCACACTAGTGTCAACAGAGCAGTGTACCCGATTTCAGGGAGATCAGATTGCTATACACCAGCACCAGTGTCTTGATCACCGCCACACTAGTCTCAGCAGAGCCAGGGTCCCTTAATACAGTTTTATCAGACCGCTATACACCAGTGCCAGCAACAGTACAGCTTCACCAGAACCTGAATGTCATGTGAAAAAAACATAGTGGACAGCAGAAGTTCAGTATTCAGTGTTTTTAACAGCAGCAGGCAAGCACCGGCAGCACAATACATCCTTTTGAAGTGGCATGCACCAGAAGTGCAGTACACATGGATGATAGCCCAAGTACAAGCAGTGTGGTATCACATCAGCCACCAAGAATTAAGTGCCATACTAATGTCCCAGAAGCACTTTTAACACCTAAATCCTGTATGGATACCCCCCCCCCCTTTACAGAGCAGCCAGGCATTCAGGCAGAAACCCATCATTTTAAAATTTTACAGGAGGATTTTTAATTCAGTTGTGGACCAATGCAATGCCCAGCAGTATATCACCAAAAATCCCAGCTCTGTTTCTACCTGTCCATTTGAGTGGAAACCTGTCACAGTTCAAAAAATGTAAAGGGTTTTTTGACCTTACACGAAATATGGGACTCCAAAAAAAAAAAAAAAAAATTAAGGGGGGGGGGGGGGGGGGGCTCCAGTACTATCGATCCACACACCCCATTCACCATATGCCACTTTATTCCTCCATTCTATCCATGATCCACTATAAAACTATTTTTACACTTCAACAATGATTCCCTGTGTCCTCTCTGAAATCACCCCAAATACAACAAGCTTTATAAAAATTAGGCCACTGATCAATTATTTTAACCCAATATTTTCTGTAATGTATAGTCCTGACAAACAGATCTGTGTTAACGAAACCCTCATTTTTACCAGCAGTCTGGGAATCAAACAATATAGCCAAAATAAATGGGCCAGATATGAAGTTATACAAATTTTGTGAGAGTGCCACAAGGTAACTTGAGTTTATGAAGGACAGCCAGCTAGAGCCCCCTGGATGGCCAACCTATATGAGGAGCAGTGGAAAAAGTGTGTATCACCTCTATTTCATCAGGTATGCCACCTCTACATGGACAATTTTTACACCAGCCTGAACTTTTTCTGCCACTTTTACTTCCAGAAAACTAGCCTGTAGTACAGCGTGGTCAAACCACAAGGGTTTACCACAAAGCTGAAAAGGGGGAGTCAGCCAGTATGTGGAATGAAGACATTGTAGCCCTTAAATAGAGGGATAAATGGGATGTATATTGTCCTTTCCTCCATCCACAAAGACACCTCAATGGAAATCTGAGGAAAGCATTATCCTGTCCAAAAAAGGGATTGTATACACAACTACATTTCATTAATGGGAGGTGTGGATTATAATGGCCTGATGTTACAACCCTACCTAGCCACCAGAAGATCAATCCATTATTACAAAAAAAGTAAAGTGTCCATATACCTTTTCCAATTGGCCATGTACAACCACAACCACATTGGCCATGTACAACCACAGAAAGATCTTCTCCCTACTATCAAGAGGAGATTATAACAGCCCTTATATAAATCAGGAAGGCCCTGCACCTGAACACTTTCGTTTTGATGCAGTTGAACATACTGCATGAAAGACACTTTCCTGATGTTATCCCTCCTACCCAAACAAGTCAAAAGCCCACCAAAAAGTATATATATGCCATTAATAGAATAAGGCAAGACACTCATTACCATTGTCCCCAATGTCCCTCCCAGCCTGGCCTCTGTATAGGAGACTGCTTCCGTGCCATCATGCGTCTCTACGATATTAGTTGGAGGTATGGTGAAGATCAGTGGCGGCTGGTGCTCCAGACTGGGGGGGGGGGGGGGCCTGAGGGGGGGCAAGGCCCTCACACTGTAGTAGCAGGATTGAAGACAACACAGGGTTCTCACTTATGCAGAGTGAAGGGCTCCAAAATAGTCTTTCCAAGTAGGGAAAACTTTTGGTTTTCTCTGGGTTTTGTAAGTCCTAGGTCAGGGTCTGGAGTCCTCAAAAAGCTTTGGGTGGTAATAAGCCTTTACCCATGTGTTCATTCATACCCGACTAGGGCCCTAAACCTGATGTTTCTGCTTGAACCAATCATTTGGCTATTTACTGACCACATCTCTGCCTTTATAAATGAAATAGGCAGTCAGAACACAATTTTTCAAATCTATGTCCACTATAGTTTTTAGGATCCAGCTTTTACACACACTAAATATACACTGGTTTGTGTTATTTTTACCAAAGAAAAAGTAGAAAAATACATTTCCCCCTAAAGAAGAAAGATTTATTTGCAAAATTTAATAAAAACACTCTTAAAATGTTTTTTTTTTTTTTTTGCTATAAAAAATATTAAACAACCAACAAAAGAAAGCTCTATATGCCTCAAAAAATGATACAAAATTAATTGGGGTACAGCGTTGAATGGCTAATTGTCATTCAAAGTATGACAGCACTGAAAAATGTCCTGGACTGGAAGGTGGAACAGTCAGGACTTGAAGTGGTTAAATAAACCTTTTGCTTTGTTTTTTGTGAGAAAAGCACAGATTCATATTAAGACCTAATTCACACTAAAGCGTACACCCGTGCGAGGGCCGTGTTTTCCTGCTTAGTGGCTGCATGGACACAGCCGCAGCTCCCAATTTGGCAGCCATGCACCAATGTCAAATTGGGTGCAGCAGCAGTGTTCGTGCCACTGCTATGTCCCAACTGTCATGAATGGGACTGGCTGCACAGGAGTCACAGAACACCTGTGCATCCCCATGCAGGAAAACATGGTTCTCGCATGGGTGTAGAGTTGCACAATTAATCGTCAAGAATCGTTAGGCAAATTTTTCCCTGTTGCGATCTTGATAAAAGAAAAAAAGGGCAGTCTGCCAAGAATCAAAACATTCTTTATCAGTTGAACTAAGTCTAAACATTGTAACAATTTGTCAATGGAATAGACTTTGTGTGTAAATGAACAAAGTTTAACCACTTAACCACAGCCCCGGACCTTTTGGCTGCCCAAAGACCAGAGCGTTTTTTCGCGATTCGGCACTGCGTCCTTTTAACTGACAATTGAGCGGTCATGCGACGTGGCTCCCAAACAAAATTGACGTCCTTTCTTCCCCACAAATAGAGCTTTCTTTTGGTGGTATTTGATCACCTCTGTGTTTTTTTTTTTTTTTTTTTGCACTATAAACAAAAAAAAGAGCGACAATTTTGAAAAAAAAAAAAAAAAAAAAACCCCACACAATATTTTTTGCTTTACCACTTGACCACTGGGCACTTAAACCCCCTTCCTAACCAGACCAATTTTCAGCTTTTGGTGCTCTCACATTTTGAATGACAATTACTCAGTCATGCAACACTGTATCTCTATGAAATTTTTGTCCTTTTTTTCACACAAATAGAACTTTCTTTTGGTGGTGTTTAATCACCGCTGGGTTCTTTATTTTTTGCGCTATAAAAGAAAAAAAAGACCGAAAAATCTGTAAAAAAAAATGCATTTTTCTTCGTTTCTGTTATAACATTTCGCAAATTAGTAATTTGTTTTCATATATTTTGGACAAAATTTATACTGCTACATATCTTTGGTAAAAATAACCCAAATCGGTGGATATTATTTGGTCTTTGTGAAAGTTATAGAGTCCAAAAGCTATGGTGCCAGTATCTGAAAATTGATCACACCTGAAGTACTGAAGGCCTATCTAATTTCTTGAGACCCTAACATGCTAGAAAAGTACAAATACCCCCCAAATGACCCCCTTTTTGGAAAGAAGACGTTCCAAGGTATTTAGAAAGATGCATGGTGAGTTTTTTGAAGTTGTCATTTTTTCCCACAATTCTTTGCAAAATCATGTTTTTTTTTTCGTTTTTTTTGACAAAATTGTCATATTAGCAGGTTATTTCTCACACACAGCATATGCATACCACAGATTACACCCCAAAACACATTCTGCAATTACTCCCGAGTACGGCGATACCACATGTGTGAGACTTTTACACAGCGTGGCCACATACAGAGGCCCAACATGCAGGGAGCACCTTCAGCCGTTCTGGAGCACCCAGGCCAATTCTGACATTTCTCTCCTACATGTAAAAATCATCATTTATTTGCTAAAGAACCCCAAAACATTATATATGTTTTTTTTAGCAAAGACCCTAGAGAATACAATGGCGGTCATTGCAACTTTTTAGCTCGCACGGTATTTGCGCAGCAATTTTTTGAACGCTTTTTTTTTTTTTTTTTTTTTTTTTTACAAAAAAAACGAGCTTTGTGCTTTAAAAAAAAAACAAAAAACAGTAAAGTTAGCCCAATGTTTTTGCATAATGTGAAAGATGAAGTTATGCCGAGTAAATAGATACCCAACATGTCACCTTTCAAAATTGTACACGCTTGTGGAATGGCGTCAAACTTTGCTATTTAAAAATCCCCATTAGGCGACGCTTTAAAATTTTTTACTGGTTACATAATTTTTTCATATGTAACAGCGCCAACTCCCTTTCTGTTGTTTTTCATATTGAGATTGGGTCCCATTTTGATGGGACTCTTTGTATAGGGAGGCAGCAGTTCCTCACTTCCTAAGCGCGGATTTCCCTGATACATTTCTATTACAAGGAATGTAAACATCCCCTGTAATAGGAATATGGCATGACAGGTCCTTTTTACAGTGAGATGTGGGGTCAATAAGGCCCCACATCTCACCTCTAGGTTGGGAAGCCTGAAAAAAAAAAAAAAAAAAAAAAAGTGAGTCGGTAGAAGCACTGGAGGGCGGGGGGGGTTTTGGGGGATGTCCCCTCTCGCCTCCCTTAAGAACGATCAAGCAGTGGAACAGCCGCTATAATCGTTCTTGTGGCTGAAAAAGCTGATTTCTGAATGATGCATGTAGCTGCACCCATCATTCAGATGTCCCAGCACAAAGTCAAGGACGTCATATGACGGCCGGCGGGCGGGAAGTGGTTAAAACACTTTTTTCTTAACACAAAGTTGAGCATTTATACAATATTTCTAACACATAGCATGTACATACCAAAAATGACACCCCAAAATAGATTCTCCTACTCCTCCTGACTACGGCGATACCACGTGTGTGAGACTTCCACAGCCTGGCCACATACAGAGGCCGAGTACGGCCGAGTATGGCGGGGTATTGCTGAGTATGGCGGAGTATGGCTGAGTATGGCAGAATATTGCGGGGTATTGCAGAGTATTGTGGGGTACTGCAGAGTATTGCACAGTATCGCACAGTATTGTGGGGTATTGCACAGTATTGCAGGGCATTGCAGAGTATTGCAGAGCATTAAGGGATGGCTGAGCATGGATGTATGGATGGCAGTTGTCACAGAGCAGCGCTGTGGGCACTACAGATCCAGCCCACAGCGCTGCTGCCATCTGATCCCTCCCCCTCTCCGCTCACAGTGTACCAATCGGTACAGAGAGGGAAGGAAAGGAACCGGCATCATGACATGACTCCGGTTTGTTTACATGTGATCGCTCCGTCATTTGACGGAGCAATCACATTGTAAACGGCCGCGATCAGCAGCCATTTACCGGGATCTGTGATGTGCCAGGTCCTCTGGACCCGGCGGTCACGGATGTTCTTGGGTGCGCGCCCAGGGGGCGCGCAAGAGCGGAATTCTGGGAGGACGTCACTGTACACCCTCCCAGAGTTAAGAAACCGCCCTGTAGCCGTCATTCGGCTATGGGCCGGTTAAGTAATTAATAAATATCCAAATAAATAAAAACAAGTGCGCTTACAATCAGAGACTCAAATGTGATTTGAAATGAATGTACATAAATAGAAATAAAATTAGATTAAATGTCCTGAAATGAATACACTCTAATATGCAGAAAAAGAGAAACCAATAATTAAAACATAAATTAATCTAGTGCTTCATAAGTGATCATATCGGTGAGACAACTAAGCAAAAATAATCAAAAGTGAAAACATATTGAATTCGTGAGTGAAGTCCATATCAATATAGAAGATAAATTAGAGAGTTCCATAAACGTACCGTATTTATCGGCGTATAACACGCACCCCAATTTAGGAGGGAATTTTAAGGAAAAAAAAAAACTTACATTTAAATGCCCATCATTGCAGCCTTCTCAGTGCAGCCTTGCCCCAGTGCAGCCTTCCCCAGTGCAGCCATGTCAGTGCAGCCTTGCCCAGTGCAGCCTTGCCCAGTGCAGCCTTGCATCCCCTGTCTTCAAAATCGCCGACCGCGATTTGAAAATGGCGCCGCTGGCGCCGAAATACACAGAGCCGGTCCTCGGCTCTTTCCGGCGGCTCTCGTTCACTTTCGGCTCCACTCGTAGTCCCGAGCGGAGCTATCCGAACCTAGCCGAGTAGGTTCGGATAGCTCCGCTCGGGACTACGAGTGGAGCCGAAAGTGAACGAGAGCCGCCGGAAAGAGCCGAGGACGGGCTCTGTGTATTTCGGCGCCGGTGGCGCCATTTTCAAATCGCGGTCGGCGACTTTGAAGTTGTGTAGCTCGAGATCGGCGTATAACACGCACCTGCGACTTTCCCCTGATTTTAAGGGGAAAAAAGTGCGTGTTATACGCTGATAAATACGGTATATCAGATCTATAAAGGTAGAGGTGCAGATCCACTGTCCATCAAACCACAACCCGTGTAAGTGGAAGAAGAAGAAGAAGAGGATGTGAAAATATGTCTCCTAAGAGTAGTGAATCCAAGGAACATTGAAGGTGGACCCTTACCCGAAGTGGTGGACCTCCCTGTTGGCGAGGTCTTGTACGCGAGCAGATATAGCCCTCTGCGGGGACAGGAAGCCATGAAGTATCTAATGTGGTGTAATGGTGACAGATAGAACGCTGCACCCAGTTAGTCCTCTCTTACCGAGGACTGACTAGGTGCACCTTGCAGCGTTCTGTCACCATTACACCACATTAGACACTTCATGGCTTCCTGTCAGGGGTCCCCACAACTTGGGAAATTTTATCAAGGGGTCACGGCACTAGCAGGTTGAGAACCACTGGTTTAGAAGAATATAAAGCCAGATTCTGTAAAGCGTGGACAGAGCGAGAGAGAGCGCGCGAGAGAGAGAGCGCGCGCGCGAGAGAGAGAGAGCGCGCGCGAGAGAGAGAGAGCGCGCGAGAGAGAGCGCGCGAGAGAGAGCGCGCGCGAGAGAGAGAGAGCGCGCGAGAGAGAGCGCGAGAGAGAGAGAGAGAGAGAGAGAGAGAGAGAGAGAGAGCGCGCGAGAGAGAGCGCGCGAGAGAGAGAGAGCGCGCGAGAGAGAGCGCGCGAGAGAGAGCGCGCGAGAGAGAGCGCGCGAGAGAGAGCGCGCGAGAGAGAGAGCGCGAGAGAGAGAGCGCGAGAGAGAGAGCGCGCGAGAGAGAGCGCGCGAGAGAGAGCGCGCGAGAGAGAGCGCGCGAGAGAGAGCGCGCGAGAGAGCGCGCGAGAGAGAGAGCGCGCGAGAGAGAGAGCGCGCGCGCGAGAGAGAGCGCGCGCGAGAGAGAGAGAGCGCGCGCGCGAGAGAGAGAGCGCGCGCGCGAGAGAGAGCGCGCGCGCGCGAGAGAGAGCGCGCGCGAGAGAGAGCGCGCGAGAGAGAGAGCGCGAGAGAGCGCGCGAGAGAGAGAGAGCGCGAGAGAGAGCGCGAGAGAGAGAGAGAGCGCGAGAGAGAGCGCGAGAGAGA